>NC_052158.1:143139189-143439450 GCF_902713615.1 Scyliorhinus canicula | reverse complement strand
ACGACAACTACCACCTAGAAGGACAAGGGCAGAAAATGCATGGGAACAACATCATCTGGAAGTTCCCCTCGAAGCCACTCATCTTCCTGACTTGCAAATATATTGCCGTTCCTTCACTGTTGCTGAGTAAAAATCCTGAAACTCCCTCCCTACCAGCAGTGTGGGTGTACCTACACCACCTGGACTGCAGCGGTTCAGGAAGGCAGCTCACCACCACCTTCTCTGGGACAATTAAGGATGAGCAATAAATTCTGAACTAGCCAATGACTCCGCCATCCTACGAATGAATAAAAAAGTTAACACACTGCTTTATTTGGTAGGACTGATTGGCGATGGTATAATTGCTGGACAAGACGTCAACGAATCATCAGATTTCAGCCTGTTTGTAGCCAGCAACCAATAGAGCAAGGGGGGAGTTGGGGGGAGACATGGACAAGCCACGGAACATAAAGGGAAAGGGGGGGAAGGGAAGAGGGTAGGAGAGGGGGGGGGGGGTAAAGGCTCACATAAAAGATTGTGGCGGACAGGAGACAAAGCCACAGGGCCAGTCTCCTGGGCACATTGAAAACCAAAGTGAACAACAAGAAAATGCTTGGGCCACACTGGGGAGTACAGGAGAGGCAGATCGGCCAAAAGGGGACCACAGCCACAGAGGGCGGGGAGGGCAAGTGTATGTAAATATAGATAAGGATCTTGGTTTATTTCTGTTTTCTTATTCGGTCTCTGCTTTTTCACTTTTGTAATTTTAATTTTTCCTTAGTTGTTTTTGCTATGTATTATGCACGGTTATGCAACTTGAAATTTAACTTATGAACTGAAATATGTGACATAAAATGTGAAAATCAATAAAAACATTTTTAAAAAATCATCAGATTTGAAAAATCGCTGAAGTTATAAAATCATTCTATGCTGAATTTAAATTCAGAAGGAACAAAATCCTTGCAAGAGCTAAATTTAAGAAGTGTGTCCAGCATGCAGGAGAACCTATAAATGAATTGTACAGAATGGCTGAAGGCTGTGATTATGGTGACCTGTAATGTGAGCTAATCTGGGCTAGAATACTGGTGTGAGTGGCGGGTGACGCACTCCCAGTCATATTTCAAGGGAAGGAAGACCTAACGCTTGAGAGAGCCTCCCAGATTTTTAGGCAATCCAAAAGCAGTTTGTACCACAGTTCCATGCTAACAGGAGAAAGCAAAGCATGGTACAAAGTAAACCCCAGCATCCTGTTAATGAAATGTAACAGAAACAGGGACACTCCGGGCCAAGGAATGCCATACCCTAACCGAGTGACCATGCCAGTGCTGTGGAGCAAGGCCCCCCCCCCCACCCCACACACACACACACAGACATGATCAATGTCATGCAGTTTTACCCCAGTTCTTTACAATGTGGGCTGGTTTATAGGGGCTGGTTTACAATAGGGGCTGGTTTAGCACACTGGGCTAAATCGCTGGCTTTTAAAGCAGATCAAGGCAGGCCAGCAGCACGGTTCAATTCCCGTAACAGCCTCCCCGAACAGGCATCCGATGATGATAGCACAGCACACGACCAAACGTTAAGGAGAGCTTATGAGCAAGTCACACCCTTACAATGGCAAGCGGTGTCTTCCATGCTGGCATGTGTCATGGCAAGCTACATGAAGGAAGAAGGGGGAAAATACTCTACAGAAATGAGCCCAGAGTTTGTCCACTCTGTAAGGAGAGGATAGAACAACTGCCAGATATCACTACAATTGGGGAACTGACAAGGAGCAATTCAATGTCAAAGGATGGAAAACGAGGATGTAAAGACATGCAGATGCCAGAACAACCTCCAATTCAGCAAAGTTTACCTGCGCCGATTGAACCTATCACTCCTCCGACAGGAGTGAGAACAAGATATGAGCAGGTTATGAGGTCTCCAGACCTCCTGAATTTATGAACTCAGAGACTTGGGGGGGGGGGGGGTGCGGGGGAGATGGTGATGATGTAAATGCATGGGGGAAACTGGGATAACTTGTAAATATGTTGGGTGAAGACTTGGGTGAGGTGTAGTATAAGGGTATGACACATGTTCAAGTGAGACTGAGTACAGGACCGCCCACGCAATGATGTAAGAGAACACGTGACCCACACTGAGGGGTTCAATATATTGTTGTACAGGGCCCTGTTATGATCTCAGTTGATGTTATAATGGGACAGGAAGATCCCAGAATAGAACACTGGTTCAAAAGACCATAACATTTAGTTTTTTTGATAAAATGTGGAGGAACAGAGTCACAGGAATGCTAATTAGTTTTAACAAGAAAAAAAACATTTGTTACACATAAAAAAATTATGATTCAATACGTCTTTAGAATTACAATATCTTAACAATTACACACAGGTTTTAGGGTTAACACAGATTACAAAGTACATCTTAATCTACAATGGTCTCATTAAGACAAAGTCTCTTTTAAGCACACAAGGTGACTGTGGGCAAATATACTCTCGATTCTGAACCCAAGTTATTGTTAGTGGATTTCTTCTCAGAACCACCACCCCCAAATGAGGGTCACATAAAACATTCCACTCCCAAAACATGTTTAAAACCTTCTCTCATAGTAATGTTTTCCGTTCAGTTAGTTTACATTCCAAAATCCAGACCAGGTTTCAAATGAAAACTTTAAACAAAGCTTCCACTCCACGTTTAACAGCGAATCCAGTCCAGGGTATTACACCAACTCCTGTAGGATGTATTTGTCTTGACTGCTGTGCAAACTGCACAGAATTGCTTTAAGTCTCGATTCCCAGATTGTATTAAAATGACATCAAATGTTTCAGATACCTCTGCTGTCTGTCATGGGAGTGTCCCTTTAAGAAACATTTTTGTCTCAGCACATGGCTTCAGTGATGTCATTGTGTGGGTGGAGCTGGACTGTGACTCTGGGTTTTTAATTTCGTTTTTCAGTTGGGAGCTGGGCTGTGGCTCTGTGTTTTTAATTTTGTTTTTGAGTTGGGAGCTGGGCTGTGGCTCTGAGTTTTACTTTCGATTTGAGTTTGAACTGGTTTTATTCTGCACAGGTTAAAAGAAGGTTTTTTTTCCATCTGCATTTTAAAAGCTGTTTCCAGACTGCTTGATAACTTAAAACGACATAACTGTTTTCTGGAAGTAATTCAAACCTGCTGTTTTGGGAAGGAACCAGAAGTATCTATATTTTTTTTTTAGACCAGTACAGCACAGAACAGGCCCTTCGGCCCTCGATGTTGTGCCGAGCAATGATCACCCTACTCAAGCCAACGTATCCACCCTATACCAGTAAACCCCCCCCCCCCCCATTAACCTTATGTTTTTTAGGACACTAAGGGCAATTTAGCATGGCCAATCCACCTAACCCGCACATCTTTGGACTGTGGGAGGAAACCGGAGCACCCGGAGGAAACCCACGCACACACGGGGAGGACGTGCAGACTCCGCACAGACAGTGACCCAGCCGGGAATCGAACCTGGGACCCTGGAACTGTGAAGCATTTATGCTAACCACCATGCTACCGTGCTGCCCCAAAGTCTTATCAAGTCTTATCAAGTCTTAAAGATAGTAAGAGTGCCGTGTGCTGGGCCACACCTTTGAAAAGGTATGGGATCTTGTTATTAAACTGGAACAGCTAAAGGGGGAAAGTTATTAAGGGTTATACATAGAATACTGAAGCTGTGTGGGGTATATATGTTGGTAGTTGATAAAAATGCTTAATGCGTGTTTATTAAAATGTTAACTAAATTAATAGAATAAACTTTGTTTTTGATTTAAAATTTGTGAGAATAGTGGGCCACTGTTGAATAACACCTGAAAGGGAGTTCTCGTACTACTCCCACGTCCACAAGGTGTATTCCCGAAGGTGTTACTCTTCCAGGCACAGCAAAGTTAAATTAAATCCATTTAAAACTATATCTTATTTCTAATGTTTACAGCACAGATATACATCCCTTAAAACTACCTTTCTTTTCAGAACAACCCTGTGTAGCAGCAAGCATGAAGACAGTGAACACAGTATGGAGCTTGGATCTTTACTGTCGATATGTATATATTTACTAGTCATTAATAAATACTTACTATTGAACTGTCTAAGACTATGAATACATTAATAAGACCTCCGAACAATACCCAATGCTGTGCAACAGGTAATACTCCTGTGAAACATCATGGATGTTTTTGATATTAAAGTCCATATATAACAATGAAATCTGCTGTTTTGGTTGTTTGTTGAAAATGAGTAGCAGCAAATCATCGATCTGTTTTACCTCAATTTTCATTTCTATTGTAGCGTAGGCTTGGGGTAATCAGAGCAAATCTGCCCTGATAGCAACTGTTGTGACAGCAAGTCACTCTGGAGGCCTCCTCTTAGCTGAGGGAAAGGCCACCTCAATTTCCCAAAGCGTTTTCCTGACTTGAGCAGTCAAACTGCTGGAGGACCAATGAGAAACCTAAGACCAGGTTTTTTTTAAATAAATTTAGAATATCCAATTCATTTTTTCCAATTAAGGGGCAATTTAACGTGGTCAATCCACCTACCCTGCACATCTTTGGATTGTGGGGGTGAAACCCACGCAGACACGGGGAGAATGTGCAAACTCCGCACGGACAGTGACCCAGGGCCGGGATTCGAACCCGGGTCCCCAGCGCCGTAGGCAGCAATGCTAACCACTGTGCCACCGTGCCGCCCCCTCAGACCAGGTTTGATGAGTCATATCATTCCAGACTTCAAGCGGAGTCACCGAGATAAAGAAAAAAGATAGAGAGTGCACTTCTTTCTGTCAATGAAGGAAATTTTAGTGTGAATGTTATTATTTTCGGACTGATTTTTCCAGCCGGGTGGCCTGCCTAAAAGAAAAAAATGTTCACAATGGAACTCCAGTTGGTTGTCAAGGAGAGCAAGATGACAGCTGAAGAATGATTGGATATATTTGCAAAGAGGAATCCATGATGGTAGGACTGGTCTCCAAGGAGCTCTCCCCATGGACTTTTGGCAGTTGTCAAAGGGCACTGTCGGGCGATCATTTCCTCAATCAGGGTTTCGCCTGTCATCTTTCTTCACCCTTCTCTCCTTACCTCCTTAATCAAGAGTGCTTTGGAAATTTCTATGATGTGTAACACAATGGCTTGAGACTTGGTGTATTACTATCTCAGTTTGTGTTATAACTGGGGGGGGGGGGGGGGGGGAGATCCCAGAATGGAGCTCTGGCTTGAAAGACTGACTTTTACTTTTATTTTAGAAAAAGTGGATGAACAGAGTCACAGGACCACTAACTAGTTTTAACAAGAAAAAGAAACATTTATGAAATATGAAAAGTTTGATTGTTAGACAATACTGCTTTACTCCTCCATTCGCTTCACAAACATACACAGATTTTAAGGTTAACATGGGTTACAAAGTACAGCTTAGGCTGCAATGATCTTAGTGTCACACAGTCCCTTTAAACAGACAGACTGCCTGTTGTAAGCCACACATTCACTCTGAACCCGAGAAAATGTCTGAGCCACCTTGTCTCACTGGACTCCTGCTTCCACATGAGTAATTTCAAATTCCACTTTCAAAAGTCACACGTTCAAGTCTTTTAAACAATGCTTTCCCTCAGCTGTTTGTATTAAAAAGATCCACTCCAGGATTTCCACATTATTCTTTGAAACAAAGCTTCCAGTTCATTTTTAACGAGGAATCCGGCATCCAGGTTTTACATCTCTAACTTCAGGATTTCTTTGACTTGACTGCAGCACAAACTCTTCACTGAATCATCGATTCCCAGACTGTATTGAGATGGCATCAAACTTTTGATTTACATCTGAAGTCTGCTTTCCCACTTTAAATCTGGTTACTGTCACTCTTTAATTCAGAACACTTAATCTGCTTTACCCTTGAATTCTCTGAATAGTAACGTGTTTAGTTTCTTGGTCTCTGATTCCCTCAGTTTCAATCTTCCTGAGACGTTCCTTCTGTTCCAAATCCCTGGTTAAATTTTTTTAAATATAAATTTAGAGTACCCAATTATTTTTTTCCAATTAAGGGGCAATTTAGGGCGGCCAATCTACCTAACCTGCACATCTTTGGGTTGCGGGAGTGAAACCCACGCAGACACAAGGAGAATATGCAAACTCCACACGGACAGTGAGCCCGGGTTGGGATTCGAACCCGGGTCCTCAGCGCCATAGGCAGCAGTGCCAACCACTGTTCCACGTGCCGCCCTCCAAATCCCTGGTTATCTGGATGGTATTTAGTTCTTTGAGAAGTCCCCATGTCCTGTCCAGTATTTCTTCTGGCAGAGTTGAGCGATGTTCACGCCCGGCATCCTTTCACCCAAAACTAAACTTAAAAGCCTTCCTACCTTAAAAGGGCCCCTGGTTGCTAAGCACGGGGGAGGGAGGGAAGGCAGTGGTATTGTCACTGAAGGCTTAGATTCATTCGCTGGGGACCCGGGTTTGAATCCCACCATTGCACCTGGTGCAATTTAGATTCATTAATAAAAAAATGGAATTAAAAATGTAATGATGACCATGACGCCATTGACCATTGTCAGAAAAGCCCATCTGGTTCACGAGTGTCCTTTAGGGAAGAAAATCTGTTGTCCTTACCTGGGCTGGCCTGTATGTGAGTCCAGACCCACAGCATTGTGGTTGACTTTTAAATGCCCTGGGGATGGGCAATAAATGCTGGCCCAGCCAATGATGGCTACATACTATGAATGAATAAAAAGAACAACCTCATGCTTCTGCTAGATTTTATTTACTCTTCACATTGTAACTTCTATGAGCACAATAGAAGCACAGTTTGAATTGAAATGAAAACCCCCACACATACAAACACCTTTGCCCAGTCGGAATCTAACTGCAGGTTTACCCTTTCTTCCACAGAAACAGGAAATTCAACTCACTTAAAACTGCACCTTGGGCTGGATTCGCTGCCACCATCACCAGAGTAGAGTTCCCGATGCGGCACAGAATCCAACATCGGGGAAGAAAGGGAATTGGCTCCCCAATTCCGATGCTCCTGTCCCCAGCTCGTGGCAGCATTAAGGTTCACGCACCGCAACAGGGGGAGGATGCAAACAGGTCAAAATGACCCATTTCCATCCTATTAACAGGCTGGGCACTGGATTCTCCACGCCTCTATGATTCACCGGCCCTCTGACCCGGGATCATGTGGACGTGGATTGGTACAAGTATTTCCCAGCATGGCTCTGACACGTTGGACCTCACAGTGGGCCAAAAGGGTAAGTATTTAAGATATGTGTCCCCCAAGTCCACCCAAGGGCCCCCTCCCCCTACAATGCAACTCCTGACCGCCCCATACCTCAACCCCACACCAGGGACCCCCCCACCACAATGTTTATAACCATCTCGGAGTTAAGTGCTTTTACTTCCTCTTTTTCATCGCAGAAACACAACTGCTTTTGATGTGGTCATGAGCTGTCATTCATAGCTAGATGTTCAGAAACATTGTGGTTTGGTTCAAAAAAGACTACTTGATTTCCATTCATGTGTGAAAGAAATGAAAATATATGATCCAGGCATCTGGCTGTCTGGAAACTGTCAATTACAGCCTAGTAAAAGTTATTTGTTTTTGAAGTGAATAGGAGCCTTGCAGATTAAAGGATGGATGAGGGCTTAAACTCTGGTGTTGTTTTCACTTTCTATGAAGTTATAGCTGCTGCTTTCTCTGCCTGAGGCAGCAGCTGTAAGCGATAGATGAGTTCTAAAGCAGTTACTTTTTTCCACTGTTTCTGTCTGAACTGCTCTTTAGCTTCAATACAGGGTTGACTGTTGAGGAGGAGGTCTCTGTTTAGGGACTTACTTATTTATTTGTTTATGGGATGTGGGCATTGCTGGTTAGGTGGTGGTGGTGAGCTGCCTTCTTGAACCCCTGCAGATCCTGAAGTGTAGGTAATCCCACAGTGCTGTTAGGGAGGGAGTTCTCAGATTTTGACCCAGTGATAGTGAAGGAATGGCGATATATTTCCAAATCAGGGTGGAGAGAACCTCCAGCTGGTGGGATTCCCACGTGTCTGCTGCTCTTGTCCTTCTAGATGGTAATGGTCAGGGGTTTGGGAGGTGCCGCCAGAGGATCCTTGACAAGTTACTGCAGTGCATCTTGTAGAAGGCACACATAGGGCGCGATTCTCCGCAAATCCGGCATGCCGTGAAGGCTGGCGTGAAACTGGCCGTGTTTCACGCCAGCCTCGGAGCTCCATCCCGGGACCCGATTCTCCCCCCCCCCCCCCCCCCCCCGGGCGGGGCTAGTATCGGGGCCGGGGGAATCACGGCGACGCGGAGTTAGCAAACATCGCTAACTCCGCCCGCCAAGAGTCACAGCGGCTGATGCACACGATGACGTCAGCCGCGCATGCGCGGGTTGGACGGCTCCAACCCGCAGATGACATCATCACACAGACACGTCAAACCCGTGCATGCGCGGGCCGTCATGCCCCTCAGCCGCCCCGCGGACTGATCCTGCGGGGCGGCGGAAGAACAAATAGTGCTCGGGTATCGGACCCGCTGCCGGCGATCGGTGCCCACCGATCGCAGGCTCATGCCACCCTTGGCACGGCCGTGGTGCGGCTGTGCCAATTGGTGCCATGGTTGTCCGGGACGGGCACTTTGCGGCCGTTTTCACGAACGCTGAAAGCAGGTGTGATCGCGGCCGTGAAAACGGCCGTAAACTCCGCAGTATTCGGCCCATCGGCCCGCGGAGAATCGCTGTTTGCCGTAAAAAACGGCGAGCAGCGATTCGTGTCGGGGGGCGGCCGGGGGGGGGGGGGGGGAGGGGGAGAATAGCGGGAGGCCGTGAAAATTGTCAGGAAGGCCCTCCCGCTATTCTCCGACCCGTCGTGGGCAGCGGAGAATTGCGCCCATAGTTTCCGCTGTTTGTCGGTGGTGGAGAGATTGAATGTTTGTGGAAGGAGAAGCAATCAAATGGGCTGCTTTGTCCTGGAGTGTCAAGCTTCTTGAGTGTTGTTGGAGCTGCACTCATCCAGGTAAGTGGAGAGTATTCCTTTACACTCCTGACATGTGCTTTGCAGACAGTGGACAGGCTTTGGGTAGTCATGTTGCCAGTTACTCACTGGTGGAATCCTAGCCTTAGACCTGCCCTGGTAGCCGCAGTATTAACATGGCTAGTCCAGTTCATTTTCTGATCAATGGTGACCCCCCAGGTTGCTGATTGTGGAGTATTCAGCTGGTCTCTGGTGGGGACGTTTCTGGGGGTCTTTGGTGGGGGGAGGATCTGATGGGGTCTCTGGTGTGGTGTCAGGACCCAGATTTCACCTGGACTCTGTGTTCCTGGAGCTGCATTGACACTCTAGCCCCCCCCCCCCCCCCCCCCCCCCCACTCCCTGTCTTTCAGACGATTCTCTATCCATCCGCCCAGGTAAACAGAGAGGGCTGAAGTATCCGGTCCCCCCCCACCGCGTGTTTCTCGGCGGCATGTCGTTCGCTGCCGGCAGAATTCTCTCTTCCCGCAGCTTGTTAGTGAGATTTCCCATTGAAACCACCTCAAGCCTCTGGGAGACAAGGGCCAGGATTCTCCGCCCCACCGCGCCGCATTTCTGCCCCGACCGGCCGGCAGGATTCTCCGTTGCGTCGGTCGGTCAATAGGGTTTCCCATTGTGGGGCAGCCCCACGCCGTCGGGAAACCCCCGGGTGCCGGCACAGCGGAGAATCCCGCAAGCGGAGAATCCCAATGGCTGAGAATTCCGACCAAAGGCTCCAATGGCACTTTCCCGGCGAAATGTAAACGTCAATATTCAACACCTCTGACAAGAAAATCATTCTTTATCTCATGTTTATTAGATCTTGTTGTGTAAAAATTGGCTTGTCACATTTCTTACATTATAACAGGTGACTGCACTTCAAAAGTACCCGATTCCTTTGGGACAACCTGACACTGTAAAACATTTAAAGAATGCAGACATTTATTTCATTCCCGATGATGACCCTCGTGGCCCCATGAATCTTGAAGCACCAGTGCTCACTGAGTGAAATACAATGGCTCAGCCTCTTCCACATCTCATAGGCCAGGTTTATAATTAGTCATTTTCGTTCTCCGACCATTACCCCACCCCTGCCCGTCTCACCTCATCGCGCACACTCACCCTCCCCCTCCCAATTGGAAAAGAAAAGAAAGATTCAAGTTTCTGTCTCCAGTTCAACAAACCAACATGTCCCTATTGCCAAAACATGATTCATTGACCACTGAGGAAGACTGGGGGCGGGGAGGGGGAGGGGGGATGGTGAAAGAAAAACATTTTGACCATAGTTTTTCAGACTTTTTTTCATTTTAATTCCAGCAGATCGCTTGCTGATGCATTTACAATTATGCTTTTTAATGCCAAAGCAATGACATAATTGCAGTCCGACATCTTCCTCTGCACACTGAAAACAGGAGGCCGCCACACAGGACAGGTCGCCATGGCAACAGCTGCACTTCGAGCACCCTTCAAGTGTCTGCGGTTTCAGATACATCGCTTCTTTCAGCAAGAACAAGAAACAAAAATCCGAAAAATGTACAACTGCTTCCTGCTTCTGTGTGCGAGGCCACAATGCCGCAGTGTACAAATCCCATTGATTGAAAGCAGGAGTGATCTTTGTGCAGTACACACTCTGCCCCATGTTCTGACCACCTTTTTAACGTCAACTCTTACTGATTGACTGCTATAGTTGACTGCCCATCATCAGTAATGAACTGACAAATGACTTTGTGTGGTGTACTAAGCGCCAGTATTCTTCTGCGACTTGCTTCCGATAAAATACTCCAATATACCTCATTTGTGGAGCGTCTGTCCAAAGATCGAAACCTTTGGGCATGTGGGAGCCCCTATCTGAAAGCTGGAGTGAGAGTGAAGCCCATGGTCCCTGGATGGGGGAGGAAGCTC
This sequence comes from Scyliorhinus canicula, assembly GCF_902713615.1. Lineage (NCBI taxonomy): Eukaryota > Metazoa > Chordata > Chondrichthyes > Carcharhiniformes > Scyliorhinidae > Scyliorhinus > Scyliorhinus canicula. The sequence goes on along the minus strand of NC_052158.1, from coordinate 143,428,569 downwards.
CTCACAAAGGTTCCAGCATGATGCCCCAGCCATTTGGTTCCTGATCCTCATCTACCTGTAAGAACCTGGAATCAAAGGGATTGATGCAATGTCTGGAAGGAATGATAATTGGGAATGAGAACAAATTGGGAATAGGAATATAAGAAATACAGAAGTAGACCATTCAGTCCTTACAGCATGGCGATTCAACAAGATCCGATCTTCTACCTCAACTGCACCTTTCTACACTACCCTCATATCCCCTAATTCCCCTCAGATCCAAAAATCTCACAACATCTGGTTTGAATGTACTCAAGGACTGAGCATCCACTGCTCTCTAAGTGAAGAATGCCGAAGGATTCCACTGAGAGACAAAAAATCTTCTCATCCCTGCCCTAAATGGTCGACCCCAAATTCCGACATTGTCAGCTCCACGTGATAGATTCTCCTCCCTGCATCTATCCAGTCAAGTCCCTTAGGAAGTTTATAGGTTTCAATAAATAAAGGCTGCTGCAAATGACACGGCAGTCAGCAAGCAGGAGCAGAAATGCTCTGAAGGAAACGATCCCTGGTGCAGTGTTCGATTGTTCTGTGTTTGCACATGCTCACCATAATTGATTGGTTAATCCTGGGTGTGGACTCAGAGAAAAGTAAACAAAGCTGTGGAAAGAGCCGGAAACTCGAGCTCGAAGAATCGAGTAGACATTTTAAAATACTGTGAATAAAATCTATTATCCGCATAGAAAGTAATGTCACCTCTGTATAGATCTGAGATATAAAATATACAACGCCCGAGAAGATAAATTTACTTCAAGTCAACGCTTTATCGGAAAAGATAGGATGAAACTAATTCATAGAGAAGGAAATAGCTGCTAATTCTGGAAATATAGAGCAGGTCTATCAATATCTGGAAGAGAAAGATTTGGGTTCTTATAGAAGATTCCATCCTAAACACTAACATATCGTCACTAAGGGAAGCAAAGGAGGAGATTGCTGCACAGTTGGCGATGATCCTTGCATGCTCACTCGCCATTGGAGTAGGATTGGAGAGAGGTGAATGTTGTTCCCCTGTTCAAGAACGGGAATAGGGAAATCCCTGGGAATTACAGAACAGTCAGTCTTACATCTGTGGTGAGCAAAATATTGGAAAGGATTCTGAGTGACAGGGGGTGGGATTCTCCCAGCCCCGGGCCAGCCGGAGAATCCCCGCGACCGGGCCACGCCGCCCCGAGGCAGGCACGGAATTCTCAGCAGAGCAAGAATGTGCGCCATTGGCGCCGGCGTGGATGGCGCGGCGCCGGTCGTGGACCGCTATACGCGGCCCCCTGTGCAATTCTCTGTCCTGGATGCGCCGAGGAGCCGTAAGAATAAAACCGAGTCCCGCCGGCGCCGTTCTAACCTGCTCTGAGCCGGCGGGACCTCAGCATTGAAGGATCGGGTGAGAGCTTGTGGGGGGGAAGGGGGATCCGACCCTGGGGGGGCAGCCTTCGATGTGGCCTGTCCGCGATTGGGACCCACCTCTCTGTCTGTGGGCCTCCTTCCCTATGTGCCATCCCCTGTAGCCCTGTAACATGTTGCGTCGGGGCCGGTGCGTTGAAGGAGGCCACTGCGCATGTGCGGATCCTCACCGGGATCCGCAGCTGGAGTGGCGCAAACTGCTCCAGCGCCATGCTGGCCCCCTGTAGGGGCCAGAATTACTCCTGGCAGCGGCCCGGTCACGCCATCGTAAAACACTTGTGGACACTCATGGACACTCTGCCGTAGGATGGGAGAATCCTGCCGAGGATTTATGATTATTTAGAAAAACATAGTTTGATTAAAAATATTCAGCATGGCTTTGTGGGCAGCACAGTGGTGCAATGGATCGCAGCACGGGCAGCACGGTAGCATTGTGGATAGCACAATTGCTTCACAGCTCCAGGGTCCCAGGTTCGATTCCGGCTTGGGTCACTGTCTGTGCGGAGTCTGCACATCCTCCCCATGTGTGCGTGGATTTCCTCCGGGTGCTCCGGTTTCCTCCCACAGTCACAAAGATGTGCAGGTTAGGTGGATTGGCCATGATAAATTGCCCTTAGTGTCCAAAATTGCCCTTAGTGTTGGGTGGGGTTACTGGGTTATGGGGATAGGATGGAGGTGTTGACGGGTAGGGTGCTCTTTCCAAGAGCCGGTGCAGACTTGATGGGCCGAATGGCCTCCTTCTGCACTGTAAATTCTATGAATTCTATAAATTCTATGTTGATGAAGGTCAGGCAGTAGATGTGATGTATATGGATTTTAGTAAGGTATTTGATAAGGTTCCCCAGGGTAGGCTCATTCAGAAAGTCAGGGTGCATGAGATACAGGGAAATTTGGGTGTCTGGATACAGAATTGGCTGACCGCAAGAAGACAGCGAGTAGTAGTGGGTGGAAATTATTCCGCCTGGAGGTCGGTGACCAGTGGTGTCCCGCAGGGATCTGTTCTGGGACCTGTAGCCACCTGGGGTGGCCACTGCCCAACACAAAATGGAAGATTGCAAGGAATGCAGGGAAAATGGACATGTTGTAAAGCAAGCAGCTTGCAAAGCGATTGTATATTGGGACGACTGCAGAAACCAGTTTTGACTGTTGCAGAAACCAGACAACACTGTGAAAAGAAACCAGTTAACATACTAATGAGGCAATACCGGGCGATCCCCAGATACAATGGAAACAAGTTAAACACAGATCGATACATTGAATGGGAGGCCAGACTTTCGGCGCCAGAGAAGCCCAAAACAATAAGTCCCAAGAACCGCCCCAGCGACCGAGGAACTGCCCCATGGTTGGGGTGTTCAAACATATTGATTGGGAAGAGATCCAATCGATTCCAAGCAGGTAAGGGAGTCCGCCCAAAGGGGCACGGATCCCCTGGGACCTATAAAAGAAAGGTCCCACACATGGTTCAGTCTCCTGCTCCAGCCTTTGGACAGCAGCCACCAACAAGTAAGTGCCTCCCAACGACCACTACCAGAGATAGGCACTCCTGAACCCCTTTTTAATTGATACCAACCTGAAGTCTGCAGACCAGAGCAGAGCAAGAGGCCTTGTTCCCTGACCCAGCAGTTCCTTCGAGATAAGTATTAGTTATTTAGCGGTAGGAATAAGTTTAAGCCTTTTAGCGTGTGCATGGGTAGTTATTATAATTGTATTGTAATAAACTCAGTTGTTTGGATTTACTAATTGGTGTACGGTTTTATTGCTTTGAACTTCACCTTGAAGCTTGTGGTGGTGTCTTAACGGCACCTGGCGACTCCAGAGCTTAGATCAGAAACAGAGCCAAATTGAGTGTTCAGCACACTCACCCAAGAAGACGCAACAGACCTCTACTCTTTGTGGTTTTTATAAATGACTTGGATGAGGAAGTGGAAGGGTGAGTTAGTAAGTTTGCCGATGTCACAAAAGTTGGTGGACTTGTCGCCTTTCTTCATAAGACAAGCCCTCAAGTCCAGGCAGCATCCTATTAATCTGGATAAATTGTCGACGGCTGTTGCAGGTTACAAGACGACATTGACAGAATGCAGAGCTGGGCTGAGAAGTGGCAGATGGAGTTCAACCTAGATAAATGTGAAGTGATTCATTTTGGAAAGTCAAATTTGAATGCTGAATGCAGGGTAAAAGGCAGGATTCTTGGAAGTGTGGAGGAACAGAGGGATCTTGGGGTCCACGTACATAGATCCCCCAAAGTTGCCACCCAGGTTGATAGGGTTGTTAAAAAGGCGTACGGCGTGTTGGCTTTCATTAACAAGGTTTTGCTGCAGCTTTATAAAACCCTGGTTAGATCACACTTGGAATATTGGCCGGGATTCTCTGACCATGCACAGGGGCAGAGAATCCACGGGGGAAGACGCGAATCCCGCCCTATTCTCCGGCGCCATATTCTCCGGCGCCATTTTTCGGGGGCTGGCGGGATTCCCGCCACACTGGTTGGGGCCATTGACAGCGGCTCCCCCAGCGATTCTCCGGGCCCCAATGGGCCGAGTGGCCGTAACATTTTGGCCAGTCCCGCCGGCGTGAATTACTCACCTCACACACAGCGGGCCCTGGCAAGTAAGTGTTCAGAGAAGGTCCTGGGGGGACGGGTATTCGACCCTGGGGAGCGGGTGGGGGGGGGGGGCTCACGGTGATCGGCAGGCTGGTTCTGTGTAGGGTCTTGTTTCCTCCACGGTGGGCCCCTGTAGGGCTCTGCCATATTGCCCGGGCACCAGCGCGGAGAAGGGAATGCGCAACATGCGCAGAAAAATGCCGGCCATTCTGCACCAGCGCGGAAATACGCCAGCCGGTCCGCACATGCGCGAGATCACGCCGGCCGTTCCGCGCATGCGCAAACTCACGCCAGCCCTTTGGCGTCGGCTGGAGCAGCATTGACGACTCCAGTGGCAACTTAACCCCCTGGAAAGGTGAGAATTCCTCACTTTCGGGGGCTGTTGACGCCGGAGTCGTTGGTGCTGTTTTCCCGCCGGCGTTTGGACATTGCCCCAAATCCAGCCCATACTGTCCAGTTCTGGTCACCTCATGATAAGAAGGATGTGGATGCTTTGGACAGGTGCAGAGGAGATTTACCAGGATGCTGCCTGGACTGGAGGGCTTGTCTTCTGAAGAAAGGTTGAGGGAGCTAGGGCTTTTCTCACTGGAGCAAATAAGGAAGAGAGGTGACTTGATAGAGGTGTACGTGAGGCATGGATCGAGTGGATAGCCAGGGCGGAAATGGCTGTCACAAGGTGATTGGAGGAAGATATAGGGGAGATGTCAGAGGTCGGCTCTTTACACAGAGTTGTGGGTGAATGGAATGCACTGCCAGCAGAGGTGGTGGAGTCATTAGGGACATTTAAGCGACTCTTGGACAGGCACATGGACAGCAGTAAATTGAAGGGATATAAGTTAAGTTGATCTTAGATTAGGGTAAGTGGTCGGCACAACATCATGGGCCAAAGGGCCTGTACTGTGCTGTACTGTTCTACGTTCTAAGTTCTATATTACTCTTTCTCAAAAGACCAGCTTATTTGGTATCAGTTGTGGCTCAGTTTGCAGCACTCTTTAAATCTGTGCCAACACGTTGTGAGTTCATGGCCCTCTTTTTCTAGAATGCACTTCCAGTGCAGATGAAATGTCAAAATGGTGCCTTGTCTAATCTCTCAGGTAGACTTCACTACTTTGAAGAAGGGCAGGTGAATTATTTTTGTGTCCGGACCAACATCCTGCTGAAACAGATTTCTTGCTCATTGAAGCACTACTCATTTAGGGACCTTGCTAAGAACATAGATCATAGAACATACAGTGCAGAAGGAGGCCATTCGGCCCATTGAGCCTCCACCGACCCATTTAAGCCCTCACTTCCACCTTATCCCCGTAACCCAATAACCCCTCTGATATACCTTCAATTCACCGAGAGGCAGAGAGAGCGAGTGAATATTCGGCTTTATTAATCATGAACTTGCCTATCCAGAGTCGGTTGTACAGATGAATGCTGCCCACAGGCGGTCGGTCAATATATGCCCCCGGTGAGGGCGGAGCCAGAGGCGGAGCCCACCGGGGTTACAGAACAGTACCTGGAAACAGCTCTTATCACCACTTCCAGGTCATAGATCATAGGTTACAGTATCGGACATGCATTAGGTGAATACATTCACCATATTCACCCCTGTTAAAAAAATCAAGTCCAGCGGGGGTGACGTGGGGTCATTACATATTCAGTCCATCTAGAGGCTGGATCGTTCTCTTCGACCTCCTCACCTCTGGCGGTGCGGCGGGCACGGTTGTTGCAGGTGGTGACTCCAGGAGCGTTGTGTCTGGAGCTTGAGCCTCAGTCTAGCGTGTCAGAGATGGTTGGGGTGTGGGGGTAGGCAGGGGGGTGATGGGTGACAGCAGTGTCGGCGTGGGACAATATAGGAGACCCAGGGGAGTGTACGGGGTGCTGGGGGTGGTGGCGGGCGGCAGGGAGGGAGGCGCATTGGCAGGGGAACCAGCTGGCGCCAGATCCCGTAGGGAGACTGTATCTTGCCGTCCGTCCTGGTGCGCGATGTAGGCGTACTGGGGTTGGCGTGGAGCAGCTGGACCCTCTCAACCAGGGGGTCAGTCTTATGGCTCCTCATGTGCCTCTAGAGAAGGACTGGTCCCGGAGTTGTCAGCTAAGATGGAAGTGAGACCCCGGAGATGGACTTCCTGGGGAAGATAAACAAACGATCGTGAGGGGTCTCGTTCGTGGCTGTGCAGAGGAGCGATCTGATGGAGTGGAGGGCGTCGGGGAGGATCTCCTGCCAGCGGGGGATTGGGAGACTTCCAGACCTGAGGGCCAGAAGAACGGCCTTAGATACCGTCGCGGTCTCCCTCTCCACCTGCCCGTTTCCCTGCGGGTTATAGTTCGAAGTCCTGCTCAAGGCGATACCTTTGCTGGGCAGGTACTGACGTAGCTCATCACTCATGAACAATGTGCCCCGGTCGCTATGGATGGAGGCAGGGAAACCTTAACAGTGTGAAGATGCTGTGCAGTGCCTTTATTACGGTGGCTGAGGTCATGTCGTGGCAGGGGACAGTGAAGGGGAAGCAGGAGTACTCATCGATGACGGTGAGGAAGTATATATTACCGTTGGTGGAGGGTGTGGTAGTATGACTAGAGGTACTACGGTACCTGGGAATATGAGCTACCATTGGTGGAGAAGGCTCGCTGCTCATTGGCCCAAGTGTTTGCCTTTTCATTGGTCAAGACGTAAGGTAGCTCCGCCCAATCAGGCAGGGTATAAGAACCTGGGTTTCCCAGCAGCCATCCTTCTTTCTGTACTCGAGCTGCTGGGGAAACATCTTGTAGATTAAAGCCTTCAATTCGGACTACTCCTTCGTTTTAGTCGTAATTGATCGCGCATCAATTTAATCTACAAATTTTTAAAGGATGGAGCTCCGCATCAAACCGGAGTGTCTCCGACTCAGCACCCATGCAGCTAATGCAGCAGCCACGTTCAAGCACTGGCTGGCTTGTTTTAATAGCTAACTCAGCATGGCGGAAAACGTAACGACGAGGGAGCAGAGGCTACACATCCTCCACTCGTGCGTCGGCACCGCCATCTACACGCTCATCGAGGACACGACCGACTACGACTCTGCCATGGAACTGCTTAAAGGACACTTCATCCGGCCAGTAAATCAAGTTTACGCTCGGCACTTGCTGGCTACGAGGCAGCAGACCCCTGGTGATTCGTTAGACGATTTTTACCATGCGCTCCTTGTACTGGGGAGGAACTATGGCTGCCCACAGGTGTCTGCTAATGAGCACACCGAACTGTTAATCCGAGACGCCTTTGTTGCGGGCATGCAGTCCCCACAGATCCGCCAGAGACTGTTAGAAAGGGAAACATTGAGCCTCACGGAGGCACGGGCCCTCGCGAACTCTCTAGATGTTGCGAACAGAAACGCCCATTCATACGCCCCCGACCACAGACAGCCACTTTCCCCCTGTCGACAGAGGCCCGCCAGGCCTTCAGCCGCATCAAAGCGGATATCGCAAAGGCCACGATGCGCGCTATCGACGAGTCTCTCCCCGTTCCAAATCGAGAGCGACACGTCTGATGTAGCTCTGGCAGCCACCCTGAACCAAGCGGGCAGACCCATGGCCTTCTTCTCCCGCATCCTCCATGCTTCCGGAATCCACCACTCCTCGGTCGAGAAGGAAGCACAGGCCATAGTAGAAGCTGTGGGACATTGGAGGCATTACCTGGCCGGCAGGAGGTTCACCCTCCTCACAGACCAACGGTCGGTGGCCTTCATGTTTGACAATGCACAGAGGGGCAAGATAAAAAACAACAAAATCTTGCGGTGCAGGATCGAGTTATCCATTATCCACCTACAACTACACATCTTGTATCGTCCTGGGAAGCTGAACGTGCCTCCCAATGCCCTGTCCCGCGGCACCTGTGCCAACGTACAAGTGGACCGCCTCCGAGCCCTCCACGTGGACCTCTGCCACCCGGGGGTCACCCGCTTCTTTCATTTTGTAAAGACCCGCAACCTGCCCTACTCCATTGAGGAGGTCAGGACAGTCACCAGAAACTGCCACATCTGCGCGGAGTGCAAGCCGCACTTCTACCGCCCTGAAAAAGCGCATCTGATAAAGGCTTCCTGTCCCTTTGAATGCCTCAGCATGGATTTCAAAGGTCCCCTCCCCTCTACCAACCGCAACATGTACTTCCTCAATGTGATTGACGAGTACTCCCGCTTCCCATTCGCCATCCCCTGGCCTGACATGACCACACCCACCATCATTAAAGCCCTACACACCATTTTCTCTCTGTTCGGATTCCTCGCTTACAATCACAGCGATAGGAGTGACTCCTTTATGAGTGACGAACTGCGTCAATTCTTGCTCAGCAAGGGCATTGCCTCAAGCAGGGCGACCAGTTATAACCCCCGGGGTAATGGACAGGTCCAGACGGTACGGTCTGGAAAACCGTCCTACTGGCCCTACAGTCCAGAAATCTCCCAGTCTCCCGCTGGCAGGAGGTCTTCCCAGACGCCATCCACTCCATCCGGTCGGTACTTTGCACGTCTACAAACCAAACTCCTCACGAACACCTTCTTGCCTTCCCCAGGAAGTCTTCCTCAGGGACCCCACTCCTGACCTGGCTGGCAGGCCCCGGGCCCATCCTGCTCCGGAAACACGTGCGGGCGCACAAATCAGACCCATTGGTCGAGAGGGTCCAGCTGCTCCACACTAACCCGCAATATGCGTATGTGGAGTACCCCGACGGCCGACAAGACACGGTCTCTCTACGGGACCTGGTGCCCGCCCGATCCCTGCCATCGCCCTCGTCACCAGTCTGTAAATAATTTGCCATGTGATAACACAACTCTGTACATAGTTACGGGCCAGTGGGCAGCCGCCGTTGGAGAGGTATAATCCCATATCACTAGTCATACTACCAGTAAATTGTCCCACCCGCACCGGACTACCAGTCATGGCTGGACGCCCAAGCATGGATAGCCCGAAGTCAGCTACCTTGCGGGCTGGCACATGTGCCGCGGGACAGGGCATCTGGGGGCTCGTTGAGCGTCCCAGGATGATACATGATATCGTAATTGTAGGTGGAGAGTTCGATCCTCCACCTCAAGATTTTGTCACTTTTTATTTTGCCCCGTTGTGCGTTGTCAGACATGAAGGTGACCGACTGCTGGTCGGTGATGAGGGTGAACCTCCTACCAGCTAGGTAGTGTCCACAGTGCCGCACGGCTTCCACTATGGCTTGTGCTTCCTTCTCGACCGAGGGATGCCGAATTTCGGAAGCTTGGAGGGTCCTAGAGAAGAATGCTACTGGCCTGCCCGCCTGGTTGAGTGTGGCAGCCAGTGCGACGTCTGACGCTCTCTACCTGAAAGGGGATGGACTCGTCCACCGCGTGCATTGCGGCCTTGGTGATGTCGGCCTTGATGTGGCTGAAGGCTGAACGGGCCTCATCCGTCAGGGGTAAAGTGGTGGTTTGAATAAGTGGGCGGGCTTTGTCCCCATAGTTGGGGACCCACTAGGCGTAGTATGAGAACAGCCCCAGGCATCATTTAAGGGGCCTTGAGGCTGTGGGGAAGGGGGAGTTCTGTGAGGGGCGCATACGGGCGGGGTTGGGTCCTAGGACTCCGTTCTCCACGTTGTAGCCGAGGATGGCTAGTCGGGTAGTGCGGAAGACACACTTTTCTTTGTTGTATGTGAGGTTGAGGGATTGGGCAGCCTGGAGGAACCTCTGAAGGTTGGCGTCATGGTCCTGCTGATCATGGCCGCAGATGGCCACATTGTCCAAGTATGGGTATGTAGCCCGCAAACTGTACTGGTCCACCATTCGATCCATCGTTCTATGAAAGACCGAGAGTCCGTTAGTGATGCTGAAGGGGACTCTGAGGAAGTAGAAGAGTCGACCGGCTGCTTCAAAGGCAGTGTAGTGACACTCTTCCGGGCAAATTGGGAGCTGGTGAAAGGCCGACTCCAGATTGACCTTTGAGAACACACGGTACTGTGTGATCTGGTTGACCATCTCTGCTATGTGGGGGAGGGGGTACGCATCCAGTTGCGTGAACCGGTTAATTGTCTGGCTGTAGTCCACAACCATCCGATTCTTTTCCCCGGTCCGGACCACCACTTGTGCTCTCCAGGGGCTGTTGCTGGCCTCGATGATCCCTTCCCTCAACAGTCGCTGGACCTCTGACTTGATAAACGTCATGTCTAGCGAAATGTACCACCTGCTCCTGGTGGCGATGGGCTTACAGTTAGGAGTGAGGTTCGCAAAAAGGTAAGGGGGGGGGAGTCCTTGAGGGTCGCGAGGCTGCACACCGTGAGGGCGGGGGCAAGGGTCCGCCGAACTGTAAGGTCAGGCTTCAGTGATTACATTGAAAGTCCAATCCGAGCAGTAGGGGGGCACAGAGGTGGGGGAGGACGTAGAGCTTAAAACGAGCGTACTCTGCGCCCTGCATCGCGAGATTGGCTATACAGTACCCCCGGATCTGAACCAAATGGGAACTGGAGGCAAGGGAGATTGTTTGGGAGGCTGGGTAGGTGTGGAGGGAGCAGCGACTTACCGTGTTGGGGTGGACAAAGCTCTCCGTGCTCCCGGAGTTGAAAAGACAGGGGGTCTCGTGCCCGTTCACCTGGACGACCATCATGGAGTTCTTCAACTGTTTCAGCTGCGACTGGTCAAGAGTGGCTGCGCCCAGCTGCAGGTAGCCTGTGTGGTCGGTGGAATCACAAGATGGCGGCCCCCATGAGTCGCACGTGTTGGGCTGGGGCGAAGATGGCGGCCCCCATGAGTCGCACGTGTCGGTCGGTGTTGGGGCAGGCGACCAAGATGGCGGCCCCCACGAGTCGCATGGTGACGCATCTGATGGGGGTGTTCCGGCAGGCATGCAGCCACATTGCGGGGTCTGAGGGGCTACCAGTCCATGGGTCGGGTCTGGTGCGATTTCGTTTTCTGAGCCTTAGGTTGGCCCAGACAGACTCTGGCAAAGTGTCCCTTTTTCCCACAGTCGCTGCATGTCGCTGTGCGGGCTGGGCAATGCACAGACAGTGATCCAGCGGCGAATCGAACCTAGGATCCTGACGCTGTGAAGCTCTGTGCAAATTGGTTGCAGCTTTACAACATTGACTCGATTTCAAAAGTGCTTCATTGACTATGACAGGCCTTGGACATCATGGGGTCATGAGCGATGCTCTACCAATCCAAGTCTTTTTTTTTTCTTTCTGGGCTCGTATATGTATTGCGAGCAAATTGTGGCCTGGGGTTTTCCTCTTCTGTGATCGCCAGCTGTCATTTTTGCACCAATTTGCTGTGGTGATTGGAAAACTGTGGCCTGGTCGGGGCAGGAGTAGAAAATCCCATCGCATAACCCCAACTGGTTTGTTTGATCATTGAGTGATTTTAGTGAGGTCACCACTACAGAGGCTGAACACTCTGCAGCTATATTTGCATCGCACGTGACATCAAATCCAGTGATTGAAACAGCTGCCTGCAGCTCCCAAACCTTGTTGCTTCATGTACAAACAGAATTTAATCGCATTTTTATTTGAGATGTGAAAGGTTTTATCTTGTTGGATGAAATTGTTTTGAAACGTACAGCTGCCCGGAACATTATAGATAAAAGGAGAGTCGCTATAGTCGCAGATGACGAGGCTGCTCACTCTTTGAGGGGGACGAGCTGACTGCTGGGGATTTAACCTGAGGATCACCACACCTCAGGCGAGGGGCAAGGTTGAGAAGGCGGGGCCTTCATGAATAACCTCAGCCGGTACGGGGATTGAACCCGCGTTGTTAGCCTCACTCTGCATCACGAACCAGCTGTCCAGCCAACTGAGATCATGTATTATGGGAAGAGCTTGAGATACCAAGCACATTATGGCTCGCAATCATTGGAGACGGGAGGAGTGCGTGGCGACTGCTAGGAAGACGGCTGCTGAGGCACTCGAGGCAGCGGAGCGGGTGAGCTCGAAGTGGAAAGTTGACAAGTAGGCAGGAGGCACAAACCAATACTGACACTGGCTGATGGGCACATACCAATGACATCAGCGATAGGTGAAACCATGTTCATGCCAGCAGACACAGTGGGCGGGATTCTCTGTTCAGCAACCCTGGAATCATGGAACATGATAGGGCAGATAATCGCGCGTGAGCTGAAAATCATGGTCGGCGCCAGGCGCCCGACAGAATGCCATGCTCCCGTGCCTTGACAGCAGCATCAATGCATTCTACTCTGCACATACAGTACACGCCGTTGACAAATCATTAATGGGCTCAACCTGGTATTCTCCGGGGCCTCCACAATGCTCCGACTCTGCCAGGAGGAATTACAAATGGAGAGATTCACTTACTGTTTTAAAAATTGGGAAACAGGCGACTGTGGTTGCTGAGGCAGAGGGGGGAGGGAGGTCATGTTCTCAGAGCTGTGACTGTGGGCTGCTGGTCGGGCCGCTGGCATGGCTAGCTCGGGGGTCAGGGGAGCAGCCCCCCCCCCCCCACCCACCCACCGCCCGACCGGAGTGTCCAGGCACGGACCGCCATTGCCGGCGCCTGCAAGGCAGTCAGCCCGCTGATCGGGGCCTGTGATTACTCAGAGTAACACCGGCCATATGGATGCAACCACACCGCACCCCTTCTTCAATCCCATCAAACTCCCCCCCTCCTGACTACCCAGAACTGGACGCCACCCACCAGCGGGCCATCACTTGGCCCACCCGAGGGGGATGCCCACAGTAGTCCTTCCAGGAGCGTGCTGATTGAGGGCCGCGGAGTGTACCGCTGGTATGGGTGGTACCAGCCACCAGTACCCCTGCTGACAGGGTTGGGTGCTGGGGCGAGAGGCCCTTGCTGTGACGGGCACTGATGGGGTCAGGGGTGCGGTGCGGACGGCAGAGTGCCAGGGTGAACAGCCGGAAGTGTGTGGGGGGATGGCAGAGGAAGGGAGTGGGATATACGGGTCAGGGGCTGCAGTGCAGGCCAGGGCCACCATGCAGCCCATTGGATCTGGTTGGGTATGGGGGTAAGAACCATGTCTGTCTTTTACCCACTGCAGATAATGACCAGGAGAATTTGGAATCCAACCAGGAATAGAGGCCTTCATCCTACCCGCAACAGCCCTGGCAGGGGGTGCACAGGCTGTAGGCGCAGGAGCTGCTCAAGGGGGACCCTGCAGCAGCAGTGCCTGCCCAGAGGAACAGGAGGCAGTGGATGAGGATGGACAGCCAGCCGCCCAACAGGCTGAGGATGTGGGGATGGAGGCACTGCATTAGGCCTCGTGTGTTCTGGCAGCGCGTGTTCTTCGAGGACCTGCCAGACCGAGTATGTCATCTCCAGTTGAGCAGGGGGACCGTACGGCATAGCTGCTGGATCATGGCACACTGGAATTGTGGGGGTATTGAGGATACCCGCTCCCATTCATACCCCCGTTGGTCATCAAGGTGACGGTCGCCCTACACTTTTTCGCCACGGGGTCCTGTCTGGGATCTCGCAGAACTTGGTGCATATCCGCGGCATAATGGAAGCCCTGTATGCCCGCTCGGCACAATATATCAGGTTCAATGTGAACTAAGCCTACCTGGGATTCCCAGCTCCAGGGGGTGATCGACGGAACGCATGTCCCCCTACGAGCACCTGCAGATGATGGCCACTCATTACAAACTGAAAGGGGTTCCACATGATGAACGTACAGCTAGTGTGTGACCATGAGCTGCCCATCATTCACGCCTGTGCCCGATATCTGGGCAGAGTGCACGATGCCTACATCCTGGCACATTTAATGGTTCCTAACACTCACAGGTGAGGGGTTGGCTCCTGGGTGACAGGGGTTATCCACTGCAATCATGGCTGATGACGCCTATCCGGAGGCCACAGACCAATGCGGAAACCCGCTGCAATGACGCCCATGCCGCGACCAGGGGTGTGATCAAGTGCTGCTTCGGCCTCCTGAAGGTGCAGTTCAGGAGGGGCCCTCCAGTATAGCGCCAGAAGGGCCTAAGGAGGGTCTCCGACATTGTAGTGGCCTGCTGCGGCCTCCACAACATCGCACAGCAGAAGGGCGACATGCTGGATTAAAAGGATGAACGTCAAGCCTTGTCCAACAAGGAGGATGCGGGATAGGTTCAGGATGGGCACGACATGGGGCCTGGGCATGCACAGGAGGCCGCACAAAGTATGCGCCTGGGCCGGTGTGCATGGGACGCTGTGATCACCTCGAGGTTCACCGATTTGTGGGCCTGGCCGAAGGCACGAGCATCCCATCGCACCCCCACACCGCAGCCCACCCTCAGCCAATGAACCCCTCCATCACTGCCTTCCCTGCAGCCCCCCATCCCATCCCCACACCTAAAACCACCTCCATGATTCCTACCGCCTCACTCAGCATGTAGGCCCTAGGCTGGCATTATCAGTGAGTCTGGTCCATGGGATGGAGGATGATGTTGACCCGCTCTGCGATGAGCTCTGTTACTCCACGTCATTCAATCTGACTCCTGCCCACTGTAGCACTTTCCACCGTCCACCTGGGTGATCCCTGCATGGGAGCTGGCCATTCCATCACACGGTCCCTTGGAGTGGCAGAGGTGGAGATGGGGTGCGGGGGAATCAGGGTGGGGCTGCGTACCTGGGCGGTGAGCAGTCGCTGAACTGGGAGCCTTGGCCCATGCCTACCTCCAACAGCCGACTATCTCCCCCCTCCATTCCCCCCTCCCCACAGCACCAGCTCTGCAGCCAGCCCAGCCCTCACACCCTTCTGACAGAGCACCGAGGCAAATTGAAACGTTTGTGCACAAGTGTTCATTGTTTTTTTTTTATATAAATTTAGATTACCCAATTATTTTTTCCAATTAAGGGGCAATTTAGCGTGGCCAATCCACCTACTCTGCACATTTTTGGGTTGTGGGGGCGAAACCCACGCAGACACGGGGAGAATGTGCAAACTCCACACGGACAGTGACCCAGAGCCGGGATCGAACCTGGGACCTCAGCGCCGTGAGGCGGTTGTGCTAACCACTCGGCCACCGTTCTGCCCCAAGTGTTCATTGTTAACAGGTGACCATTTATGTACATGTCTGTGCACTAGCCCATCACGCTATCCATTGTGCTGCAAACTCCACACGGACAGTGACCCAGAGCCGGGATCGAACCTGGGACCTCAGCGCCGAGAGGCGGTTGTGCTAACCACTAGGCCACCGTGGCATCCATGGCAACTTAACTGCAATCTAACATTCTGGCCTTATGGGTCCTAACGCTACATCTAGGTGGTTCCTCAGGTGGTACATCCCCTGCTCCTCTCTCGGGGTGCCGGATGGCTCCCTGACGACTCCACGGGATGGGGATGCGACTAGAGCGAACTCCTGTGACGCCCCCACCACCTGGCGGCACCAGTCCTGGAGGCCCCCCCTTATCTCGACCTGGGTCTCCATGCTCGCGGCCATGGAGCACAGGTACTGGGCCACCTCCCTCTGGGACTGGCACAGGTCAGCTAGTGTCCGGGCAATTCTGACAACGCCCTCAGCCCTAACCCATTGTGACTGGGCCAAGCTCTGGAGCACCGCTGTGATGTTCAGGTGGCCCTGATACATAGCTGCTGTGACAAGGCAGCCTTGTCCTGTTCCTCGGCCGCTGCCCTCACAGAATGCCCCCTCAGGCCTTGGACATCCTGACCCATCATTTATACCATTGACCCAAGGACTCCACCGCAGGTGCCACCCGTTAAATGTTGTTCTGGGTGGCACGCATTATCAGCACCACCTGGTACCCCTGCATGTGGTTGGACTCCTCCAACTGCACCTGCAAACGCTGGATGGTTGCTGACAGCTCCTCATGTAGTCCCTGGCTCTGTGTCTGAATCTCCATTATCGATGGAACTGCCTGAGACCCATCTGGGTGGCAGCTACTCCCTGGGGTCAGGTCGCCCTCCGCCCGTCCACCCCCTCGGGGCTTCCTACCTCCATGGAGTGTGGTGCGCACCAGATAGTGCCCCAAGAGCCTGTTCATTAAAGTGCCCAACTGAGGTGAGTGTCTCTGGGATGGCGGCGAGTGTTGGTGACAGCTGTGATGGGATGCAAGTGTCATCACTGGACTGGTGCTCCGGGGTGTCTCAGGCTGATGTTTTGGGCCTTGCGTCACTGTACGTTGCAAAATGCAAGTCATAATGCATTTTCTATCGCGTGTTGGGATGGTGGGAGGTGTGGGGGCGGTGTGTGGGTCATGCCACACAGCCATGGGAAAGCACAATGTAGCGTCATCTCATTTGGTTGCCAAATGCCGACCTCCGCCTCGGTGGCCAGGTCTAGTATCTGCCGCTCCACAGCGGTGAGGGGCCGTGGGTCCAGCAGTTCCCCTCCGGTCTTCTCTCTCTCCGTCTGGTTGTGCATCACCATCTCCTTGCGGGGAGCGGAGAAAACAGAAAGCGCACAGTGTTAGGCAGCCAGGCGCGGCCAGCACAGGGGGTGGGCCGCTGGTGGCCTTTGTGGCCAGGGCATCATGGTGGAAGTATGGGAGCTGGCATATGGTGCAGGGTAGGGAGCCGGTGAGGGGATTCAGTCGCCCACCAGGATGGGGCAGCACGGTACCATTGTGGATAGCACAATCGCTTCACAGCTCCAGGGTCCCAGGTTCGATTCCGGCTTGGGTCACTGTCTGTGCGGAGTCTGCACATTCTCCCAGTGTGTGCGTGGGTTTCCTCCGGGTGCTCCGGTTTCCTCCCACAATCCAAAGATGTGCAGATTAGGTGGATTGGCCATGATAAAATTGCCCTTAGTGTCCGTAATTTGCCCTTAGTGTTGGGTGGGGTTACTGGGTTATGGGATAGCGTGGAGGTGTTAACCTTGGGTAGGGTGCTCTTTCCAGGAGCCAGTGCAGACTCGATGGGCCGAATGGCCTCCTTCAGCACTGTAAATTCTATGTCTATGAGGGTGGGGGGGATTACGGGTGTGTGGCAGGGGACAGTACTGCCTACCCATCCTGGCCGCCCCGAGGTCATGCAGCTTCTTTAAGCACTGCTGGCCGGTCCTGGTGGTGGAACCCATGGCGCTTACAGCCTCTGCCACCTGTGCCCAGGCCAGGTGTACGGCGATGGGTGGGAGCCTACTTCCCACCCTGTCGAACAGGATGGTCCGCCTCTCCTCCACGACGTCGAGTAGGGTCTCCATCTCCGCGTCTGTGAACCGGGGTGCCGTCTTGTTTTCTGGGTGAGTGTGTGAGGGGAGTGGAGTGTGAATGTGCAGCTGTGACTTGTCAGCCTCTCGAGTGGCAATTCCGAACCCAGCGAATCGGTCACCGTTTTGTATTGGAATCGATCGTGTTCCACGTGTCTCCGGTGCTAGCCCATTAACCGATCCTGATTTTCTCTGGAATTGGCACCAATTTAGTTGTCCACCGAGTAGGCAGCACTGTCTCTTGGCACACACCCGTAATCCTCCCCACCCCCATCCTGGAGGGCGACTGAGTCCCCACCCTGGCATCAATTTAGTTGTCCAATTTAGTTGGACCAATTCAGCCCTGGCATCAATACATGGTTGCTGAATTAAAGAAACCCGCCTACTGTGAGCCGCATGCACACGTGCAAAACTCTTACTGGCTTTGGGCTGATCAGTATCAGGAGTTACGTTGTTATTTAATACCAACTCAAAATGGAATCTTCTATCAGCATTTTGTGAAACTTCTCACGGGCTGGATTCACCGTTTTTGAGACTAAGTGCTGACGCCGGCGTGGGAACTGCGGTGTTTTACGATGTCAAAATCAGTGCTGAACCCTCACCGATCCTGCGACTGGTGAGGGGCTAGCAGTTGCGCCGGGTAAAACTCCCAGATCCCACGATATAAAAGGCTGGAGAATAGCCGGGTCCGTGGCCGCGCATGCGCACGGCGTGACCTGCAGCGGTCGCACCGTAGAACATGTTGCCGACCATGCTAGGACCCGACCTGCCAAATATTGATCCCCCTGGCCACTCCCTGGCCACGCACCCACCAATCCCCCCAGCCCTGGCGGAAGCCCCCCCCCCCTGCCAGCAGCACGGCTCCCAGCCGACTGTGGTGGCGCTGGATACAGTGCGCAGCTGCCGCTCCGGATTCCCGACCACGCGTCCTCCGCGCGGTCGGGAACTCGGCCCTTGGGGGACGGAACACCAGGCCCTTCAGGTGACGTGCCAATGCCACTCCAATGGCAGGTGGCGCACAAAGCAATGATGCCATTTCGGAGGGGGCGGAGGATAGAAAGCCGGCGATTTGGGCGTTCCGGTGACATTCTCCCCCTGATTGTCGATTATGATATTGGCGTCGGGCGGCGGTAAATCCCGCCCAAAATGTATAACCAATAATTTATTGGTAGGTGAGGATGCGGAGTGAAGCTGAACAAGTGGAGTTATGGTACAGATCAACAATAATCTAATTGAGGGGCAGAATAATCCGTCCCATGTTACCGGAGAAGAATTGTAGAGTTGAATGGAATTTTTTTTTAAACTGGAGGAGAAATGTGTTTTCATTTAAAAATACGGTGCAGGACGAGAATATTTGTATTACTATACGTGTCCATTTTTTCCTGCTGAAACTGGCTACTCCACGCTTCGTATCCTGCTCTTATTTCCCCATGTCCTGTCACATTTTTCGTCTTGCATTGCGATTGACTCAACCTCAATAGCCACTTATGATAAAGTGTTCCTTATCCTAATAGCGTTTTGCATGAAAAATTCTGTCTCGTCTCTCTGTCTTTGTGTGAAACAGCCTACTATGGTTGCTATGGTTGTGAAGGGGTTGAGAGGTCAGTTAAATATTCAGTTTCAATAATGTCTGTTGTAACATACTCGACACCTGTGCTTTATGATCCGCTTGTTTTGCGCAGTGAATATCTGATGTTAGTTTTAGACAGGGAATAGCCGTTGCGGTATTGCACTCCCTTCAGGAGAGCTCGGTGGAAAATTAGAGGAAGATGGCAACATTGCAAATTAACAAGTGTTAAGTCCTCATGTTCCCGCTGTTTGTCCTGGTGGCCAATGAAATTTGACGAAGCCGTCATTCAAGACGTTGATGTCGTCCAAACCTCAAATAAACCTCAACGGGTATGGCCACAATCGTCAAAACAATGTAGCTTCACAACCTTAATGATCGGCAGAGACCTTTTGAATAAAACAATGGAATTGACTAATAACTTTAGCAGTGCAGGGGGAAAAAAATCAATAACTAGCAGGCAGAAAAATGAACTGTTTAGTGATAACAAGGGCTAGGAACGATTCGAAGTAACACCCCCCTGGCGAAAGGGCAACAGATCAAAAGCTGATGACCCATGGATTCTAATCATGCAGAAGGTGCATTCCCAGCAACTGGAACAGATTTAATGGAAAAAGATTAGGTTGTTTCCAGTTACACCTGGCCAGCATTAAATGTGTTGAAATTACTGCACTGGGAATGGCTATTGCCTGATAGAATGAATATGTCACTCTAGCTGTGAACATTAACTAAACCAGAGTAATTCACTTACATCTGTAAGTATGAACAAGGTTAAAATAGCATGACCTCTGTCTTTAATGACTGGCGTATCAGTGTCAAGTGGATCTTTCATTTCACAACTGTACATCGTCCTTTTCCCATGCCAAATTGATATCAATATCAATTTAACCGCTAACATTCCCAAAATGCGTCTGAGAGACCAGACAAGTTAAGAGCTTAAGTTCTAGGTATTATTTGAATTACTTAAATTCTGATAATCATGTTCTTTAACCACTTGCGCAACAAGAGGCAGTTTGGCGAAGTAACTTAGGAAATAAGTTGTCGATACCGAATGAGAACAGGGTGGGACTTGACTCGACTCACCTCCTACAGCTTTCACTTTCCGGCTTGGCACTCGATCTCCGTTCTCTCTCCATAGCTCCTGCTTCCCTCTGGACAGCAGTCCGTCGCTGTGCAGTGAAAGCTTCTGCTTGCTAACTCATTCCAAGCCAGAACCCACAGCGTGATCAATGATGTTACTGGAATCTAACTGGCCTAAATGAGGCAAGGCTAATTCTTAATTGGCATGAACGATGCATAATCAATCTGTGATTGGTCTAGGTTGGCATGATCGGTTTCTAATTGGCTTCTCGAGGGTGATGGTCATCTATTGATGCCATTTCCCATTGTCCCCTGACTGGCACTCTAAGCCTCTAAGGCGTCAATTACTTATGGAACCAGTCCTCTCATTAAAGTTTGTTTCTGTCACTTCTTGATAAGTTAAACAAATGTTTTGATATCTCTCTTGCCCATTTGTTCAGGATGGGAGAAATATGCTGTCATGCCCCCATGTGCTCAATATCTTGAGCACATCTTCCAAAGCCTCATTTCACAGAATCATGGAATCTCTATAGTACAGAAGGAGGTCACTCGGCCCATTGAGTCTGCATTGACCCTCCGAAAGAGCACCCTACCTAGGTCCACACCCCTGCCCTATCCACGTAACCCCACCTACCTGTTAAACACTAAAGGGAAATTTAGAATGTCCAATCCACCTATCCTGCATGTCTTTGGAGTGTGGGAGGAAACTGGAGCTTCCAAAGTTCATATTAATGCTGTGTGCATTTGTTCAAAAGTGTAAATTATCTCAAAGAATTGATCCTGTGTTATTGGCGTTGCATTCTTTGGGGCAAGAGTAGGTGGGGAGGATTGAGTTGGTGGAGGGCAGAAGATGACATTGTGGAGGGTGGTGGGAGGGGGGGCTGCAGAAATGAAGGTGAGCACAGGGCCTTACTAACTGCAAATCCACATCTGGTCATGGGTTTGGAAGGTGCTGCCTCGGGAGCCTTTGTGAGTTGCTGCAGTGCACCTTGCGCATGGTCCGCACGGCTGCAACTGTTGATCGGTGGTGGCGGGTGCAGAACCCAAAAGGGAGAGGCAACAGGAATGCAACGTAGGGTATAAGTGAACAACAGGATTATTATGGTGTTCGCAAGATAATAAAACTGAAATGCCTCTCCCCAAAGGACCACCCTCCCTGGCCTGTACCTAGGTCAGGGTTTGTATACTGAGTCGTTTCCCCTAGTTTAGGGGAAACCCTGGCCCTAATTACCAGGGAGTTCATACTCAGCTATGTAAGAGGGGAAATATATAGAGCACAGTCCTTGCCCCCCCCCCCAAAAGGGATCATAACACCCCCTCCCCCCCTCCCCAAGTCCAGAGAAATGTCCATGTCATCAGGCCGAGGCTCTCCAGTTTGTTTTGGGAGTGAATGTTGGTCCGACGACCATGGGACCAGTCCGGTAGTTGTGTAACGTCACGGTGACCGATGTTTTTGGGCGGAGCATCAAGGTGGGAGCAGTGCGGCTGGCAATGGTGCCAGCACCGTGGGTGGCTGGAAGACTACAGCCAGCAGGTTTGTGTCCATGTCTCAATGGGGGTCAGTACGTTCTCAGGAGGCGTCTGGGGTCTCAGCTTCCTGGGCTTCGACGGGCAGAAGTGACGTTGGTCGGCGTGGTGACCTAGACAGCGACGGCGACCATGGGTGGACCTGGGCTGGCCGGAGTCTGTTCTGGAGTCTCCCTCACATGGCGACGGATGTGGTCCAGGCAGCGGCTGGCCTCATGTCCCTGTGTCCGGGCCGAATAGGAAACCAGACCAGTTGCCGGGAGCACCACGCCTGGGATTAGTTTAGCCCAGTCCAATTTTAATTGGCGCAGCCAATAAAGCTCCACTAAACTCCACAGACTACCACCAAGTAAAACACGTTAACTGGTCCCCATATGCCATCGTCATTTGGGTGGTTCCCTTGATGGCCAAAGGCTGTCCAGTGTACATCACCAATCGGGCAGCAGTGTCCGGAAGGTCCAAGGCCTGGAGACCGGACTTGAGCATGGTGAATGTACGCCGGCTGCTCACGGAGACTGCCGCTATGGTATCAAGCTCCATTTCAATGGGATGTCCATTCACCTTTAATTCAATCCTGATGGGTGCGTCCTTGGGGGCTGTAATGCAGTGCAACTGCTGGTACTCATCCTCCTATGCATTCAACATAGTATGCGTGGCCTCTAGGTGGCGGTGATTCCTTGGGGTTCGGCGGGGCGCCCCGGTCTTGTTCGTGACGTCCGGCCCCCGGCTGCCACCATGGTGTTCCGTTTTGGTGGAATCACCCCGGGTTCACCACAGAGACATCTTTGGGTTCCGCGCTTGGTCCCGCTTCATGGAAGCTTGCACCATTTGGGCCTGGTAATGGTCAGTCGGTGGTTGCTTCAGGATCAACAAGCCCTGCAGCTCCTGGACCCTGTGCGCCACGCTCTCCTGGGAAATGCCGACGTCCACTACCCGCTGGAGGGTTAAGTGGCCATTCGTAAGGAGTTTCCTTTGGGTAACGGTGGGGCAGCACGGTAGCATAGTGGTTAGCACAGTTGCTTCACACCTCCAGGATCCCAGGTTTGATTCCCGGCTTGGGTCAAAGTCTATGCGGAGTCTGCACGTTCTCCCCGTGTCTGTGTGGGTTTCCTCCGGGTGCTCCGGTTTCCTCCCACAGTCCAAAAATGTGCGG
This sequence comes from Scyliorhinus canicula, assembly GCF_902713615.1. Classification (NCBI taxonomy): domain Eukaryota; kingdom Metazoa; phylum Chordata; class Chondrichthyes; order Carcharhiniformes; family Scyliorhinidae; genus Scyliorhinus; species Scyliorhinus canicula. The sequence continues at coordinate 143,406,113 of NC_052158.1, read as the reverse complement.
GTTAGATGGATTGGCCATCATAAATTGCCCTTAGTTGTCCAAAAAATGTTAACTGGGGGTTACTGGGTTACAGGGATAGGGTAGATACGTGGGCTTCAGTAGTGTGCTCTTTGTAAGGGCAGATGCAGACTCGATGGGCCAAATGGCCTCCTTCTGCACTGTAAATTCTATGATTCTATAACGGCATCTCAGAGCCCACAGTCCCATAAGGATGAATTCACAATTCCATGTGAAAATGGAACTGACGGATCATTGTCGGGAGTTGCGGGTTAAGATGTGCCAGGGCGACCAATGCGATAAAGACTTGGTGTCTGTCAGGGTACGAGAGGCTCTTGATGAGCACAGATATGAGTGCCCCGACTGCAGTCAGCAGGATAACCGTCTTTCGTTCATCCCCAACAATCACCTTCCACCAAAAGAAATATTGCATCCTCTCTACCTACTGGGTCCAGCCACTGGTACCAGCGTCGAATTGTTCAAGTTTCCAGATGTGCGGCATCTGATCGTTTGGAGTGGAGGCCTCTATGGGTCTGGATGAAGATGGTCGGCAGTATAATGCACAGCTGCTGCAGCAGCTCCAATTCACCCTCGTTGCCAAAGTAGAACCCGAAGAGTAGGGACAACAGGAATGCACGGTAGGGTCGAAATGAACAACAGGTATATTACGGTGTACACAAAATAACAAAACTAAAACTCCTCTCCCCGAAGGGCTACCCTCCCTGACTTTCACCCAGGTCAAGGTTTCTATACTGAGTAGTTTCCCCTTGTTAAGGGAAAGCCCTGCCCCCAACAACTGGGGGAGTTAATACTCAGCTGTGTAAATGGGGGAAACGTACAGAGACCAGTCCTTGGCTCCCAAAGAGGTTGCAAGAGAGGATTTGAATGTTTCTGGAAGGGGTAGGAATCAAGCGGGCTGCTGCTTTGTCCTGAATGGTGTCTCGCTTCTTGAGTGTTGTTGGAGCTGCACTCATCCAGGCCAGTGGAGAATATTATTTTTGGCCAATTGTCTTCCTGATGTTTTTCGAGCTCCAACGGGAAGCATTTACTTCACTAAAAACAAAAATGCTGGAAAGACTCGGCAGTTCAGACAGGATCTGTGACCTTTTGTTTACTTTAGTCACATTTCCTACCAAAATGACAGTGCCAATGAAAGGATCACTTTTGAAGTATCAATGTTAAACATTAAATTACTTTCCATCTGCTGAATATTTTTGCTTCTGTGTAATTATATTTCTTATAACAAGTATGATTTACAGTTTTTGCCTAGATGTGGCAACTGAGGTTTATAGAATTATACAAGAATAAACAGAGAAAAAACCCAGAGGAGAATAAAATTAAACATAAATTCATTCTACAGTCTGCAAACAAGACAAGGACAGTAAGCTCAAAATAGTGAAAAACGTATTTAGGATTGATGTTGATCGTTTACTGTAGTCCACAGTGGACCATTGACATCTCTCTCCATTCTCGAGAGACAAATGTTTATATAGCGTGAGGGTATCCGTCCACATCAAGTGAGGGGCATAATAAGAAGGTGGGCCTCCATGAACTACCACAACCAGTGTGGAGATTTAACACAGGCTGTTTGTATTAATATACACAGTGATGAATATAAGTAATTGGTAACTATATTGTATTTTATATCAGTTGCCGGAATGTTTTTTTTAAAACCTAAAGTTCAGGTATATATATCTGTTGCAATAATATTACCAAAGAATCAAGGTTAAGGTTTCCAGTCACTGTGGCTGCGGAAGCTGCAATTAAGATGTTGTAAAAGTGAGATCATCATTCATGTATGTGTTTACAAAGAAAGTCTTAATGAAATGTTGTTATGATTGCTGGCGTTTCCTGGGGAGTAGATAATCTGACTCATTGGCTGGGATTTTTCAGCTGATCACTGGTGGCATGATTATCTGATCCCACCAGGGGCGCATCTCCCCTCTGCCCCCCCCCCCCCCCCCACGTGTTTCCCATGGGTGTGGAGTGGCTTCAATGGGAAATCCCATTGAAAAGCAGTGGGAGTAGATGATACCCGAAATGAATGGCGTGGGTAAATTATTCTCCCCTGCTAACAGCAGTAGCAGGCAACAGCGAAGCCAGCCCCTAGTGTTTAGACTGAGGTACGTAGGTCAGTGGATCTGAATGGGCTACAAATTGTATAATTAATGGAAGGAGCCAGATCTGTAGCAGGAAGTTTAGTTTTTAAGCTTTGCTGGGAGCTTTGAGCTGAGCTGCAACTTTCACAAAATGGATGTCAGGTTAAGCAGTGGTGTGACACAGACAAGCATCTGAAGTATTTTTCCTGACAGTATCTCTCTCTCTTCAAACAGTCTTTCCAAGAAATCCCTATTCACAATATAGCAGGTATCCCTGTGTTTACTAACTGTATTTTCAAGTGGCTTTTGACCTGTGATGGGTTTTGCTTGATTGGAGAAAGAGAAGATATCAGTTAGAAGTTGAAGTGTTTCCTTTTATTGTGAAGAATTGTTTAATTGTTAATTGTGAGCTATTTTCTGTGATGTAAATACAGTTTAATCCTGTGTTAAGAATAAAGTTTGTTTTAATATAACATGTACTTATTTGCAAGTGGAATGACTCCTGGAGTGAAGTATCCTTTCCTCACAGTTTTACAAATGAAAACAGAGTGTTTGGGGTTCTTGTCTGGTCCAGGATCTTATCAACACTGTACACAATAGTAACCCAGCTAATTGAGTTTACAGATCACCCCTAAGACAGTTTGTCGGAATATATTTTGCTATGTAATAGCGACTCTACTATATTTCCCGTAGCCGATGCGGTTTAACCTCTCTATCAATCTATCAATTAGTTCTCCACCCACCCTTTATCACCAATGTCTTCATATCTTTTTTGAGCTCTGCTCCCACTGACCGCCTTGTCCAAAGTTCTCCTCTGATAATCTGTCCAACCTCCTCTTCATTCCTTTCACCATTTTCAATATTGGGTTCACTCTTGCCATTTCATCCTGCAGACCCTACAGGCACATTTAGCAATTGATCCTTTTTTCAGCATTTCTCTTTCGAATGTTTGATCACTCATGACCAAGTGTCATTAAGACTTCACTATAGATGATTGTATTGATGCTGGCATTGACAGAGAGATGACTTATGGTTAGCATTTCATTGCTTCTAAATATTTGGCAATACATTTTGCTACCTGTCTTGCCAAAAGAACTGCAGAAATGTCATGTTATAAATAGGGACGGCATGGTAGCATGGTGGTTAGCACAGTTGCTTCACAGCGCAAGTGACCCGTTTTTTCCCCCGCCTTGGGTTGCTATCTGTGCGGGGTCTGCACATTCTCCCTGTGTCTGCGTGGGTTTCCTCCGGATGCTCCGGTTTCCTCCCACAGGTTCCGAAAGATGTGCTGTTAGGTGAATTGGACATTCTGAATTCTCCCTCTGTGTACCCGAACAGGCGCCGGAGTGTGGCAACTAGGGGATTTTCACAGTAACGTCAATGCAGTGTTAATGTAAGCCTACTTGTAACAATAAAGATTATTATATTTTCTTTAAATTTAGATTACCCAATTCTTTTTTTTTCAATTAAAGGGCAATTTAGCGTGGCCAATCCACCTACCCTACACATCTTTGGGCTGTGCAGGTGAGACCCACACAGACACAGGGAGAATGTGCAAACTCCAAATGGACAGTGACCTGGGGCCAGGATCGAACCCATGTCCTCAGTGCCGTAGGCAGCAGTGCTAGCCACTGCACCACCTGTAGGAAGTACATTTTTACACAAAGGTTGATCAACAAATGTTTCTTCTACAATAACTTGTAAGTAAGGTAGCATTGGCAAACAAGTTGAAGTCATTTACAAAACTATAGGCGGCTGTAATGTGTGGGGACGGGATTTCTTGACCTAAAGAGAAGGCGCAAAATAGGTGGGTAAATAACACACGGTTGTGCTTTGAGCCAAAATGGGTAAAAAGCTGCCAGAGACAGTGAACACTCTCTACTGAGTTAGTTGTCCCTGCCAATGTGTAAATAGCAATAGTAACCGCTCAAACTATCGCTCAGTAACGTATGTACAAAGTATGTACGTGTGAATGCCTTTTTTATGGAATGATAGTCTGTCTACGCTCAATGCCAAGGCTCATGCAGTGACTGCTTTAGTCATGTAAATGAGAGCTGACGGTGCCACTGTGGCCATACTTGAGCATGAAACAGTGCGAGATAAATGGTGAAAAATGGAGAGAAAGAGAATGGACTCTGAACATAGAAATACTTTTCACTGTACCTCGGTACTCGTAACAATAAATCTAAACCTAATCTAAATCTAATGCAAATCCAAAGCAAGCACTTAGTGTGGCATGGGGGATAAAGTGTACTTGCGCCCTATAGCATCTTTAAAGATTGGCAAGTGTGGCACAAGTGGACAGACTTTCTGCGTTTGTACATAGTGAAGTACCTCATGGAGTGAAAATTAGGGACATCCTGCATTCAAATTATTTTGTTGAAGGCAACGGCTCCAAGGACATATTTTTCTTTTAAATTTGTTCGTGAAATGTGAGCATTGCTAAATTTGTTGCCCATCCCTTGGCCATAAAAGGGCATGAGGAGATTGGCGACCTGTTAAACTGCTGCATTCTTTTCCTTTCATTGACTCCTATCCCTTGGACATTCTTGGCCATGCTGCTAGCTGCTTTAGCTCAGTGGGCTAAACAGCTGGTTTGTGATGTAGAACAAGGCCAGCATGTGTGGGTTCAATTCCCGTACCAGCTTACCCGAACAGGCGCTGGTGTGTGGTGACTGGGGGCTTTTCACAGTAACTTCATACTTGTGACAATGAAAGATTGTTTTATTATTAGCTGGGAAGGCACTGAATGAAAGCTCCTGGTGTTTCCACAGGGAAGAGGGAATTAATCAGTGAGTGGTCTTGGGGATCTGTCATTCCATCACTGGCAACTGAGCCTTTCTGTCAGGTCTCAGTACAAGCTTGCTTCAGAATAACCTGTAAGACAAATATGTAAGATGGGGTACAAATGTATTCTTTGTTTATTATTTTTAAAGGGTTGTTCTCCCCTTAATCAAACATTAGGCGAAGCACTAATCCAAGTTTCTCTGTGTATGAAGTATTTTTACTGACGGTCTCAAAAGTAATGTGAGTCCTGGTCTCGTCATAATGTCAACATCCTTTTAATGGCATCATCGCATGTGCAGCAATCTCCCTGTAAAGAAAAATATCAATACTTAATGAAACCTGCTCAATACCATGCCTCATGAAGAACCTTAGCAATACATTGGAATAAAGGTGTTTCAAAGCAATATTACACCACACTGCAAACATTGATTCTTACTCAAATGCACCTAACAAATGAGAAGGTTTGTTTTGAGGAAAAATAAATTCAAGACAGTGGCGTTCCAGGAATACTCCATGAAACCAATATTACAGCCCTTGGGTGCTGGTGGGGTACAACAATTCTACAGCTTGTGAGCTCTTGGGGCGCCTGCAACTTTGCACATTATACACTTGCGTCTGGTGTTATAAATATTGTATCATACTCCATGCCCACTGGCATTCTCCGCAGAAGGCATTCAGGACTGTTTTGAACTTACAGCCTCAAATCCTTCGATATTGAATAATAGATGAACAATGGGAAGCTGTAGACTGTTATAGGTTTATAGAGATTCACAATGAACAAATGTTGAACAGAGACTGCAAATGAAAGCACTTAGAGCATCCACAGTGCGCAGCTAAGGAGTGCCAGAGGTTAACGTTACCACATATTGCGTAGACAGAACAGACTATTACATCATGGACATGTAGTCACAGGGACAGGAAGGAACCTTTTCCCTTTTTTCTTTCACAGGGTGTGGGCGACACTGGCTAGGCCAGCCATTATTGCCCAGCCCTAATTGCCCTTGAGAAGGTGGTGGTGGGCCGTCTTCTTGAACCACTGCAGTCCCAGTGGTGTAGGCACGCCCATAGTGCTGTTAGTGAGGGAGTTGCAAGATTTTTCACCTACCATTGAAGCACTGAAGTGTTACTGTGTCCTTGGAGATGCTATCTTATGAAATCCCATCTGGCTGTTTCGGTGAGCGCAAACGATGCATGGCACTATTCAAATAAAACAAAGTTCTTTCTGTGCCTTGGCCAACATTCACCCTGCATCACCAAAATCCAACTATTTTGTCATTCGTTCATTTCTTGTTTGTGCAACCTTGAAGAAACTGGAGCAATATGGGCGAAAAGCCGAGGAATGGGACTACCATTGCATGTGGTGTAGGTGGACCCTCAGTGTTGTTCAAAAGGGAAATGCAGTATTCTGAATCAGTGACAATGAAGGAATGAAGGGAGTGAATGTTGAAGGTGATGGATGGGGTGCCAATCAAGCCAATTTGTCCTGGATGGTGTCGTGATTCTTGAGTGTTGTTGCAGCTCTACTTACTCAGGCTGACAGAGAGTATTCCATCATTCTCTTTAATTAATTGGACTATTTACTGGGTATAGGCATTGCTAACAAGGCCAGCACTGCTGATCCATAATTTCCTGGGTTTCACCTCAGCAGAAGCCCAAATAGAGCCTCAAACACAGCAAGTAGGCTTTGGTACTTGCTCCAAGACTCCTCAGATTGGAGGATTTGCAAGAGTGAATGTGGGAAACACCCAAAGGCTCTGAAATCCTGTTAGGTGGGACGGACATCAGGACTGGAATGGTGTGGGATGAGGCCCTTAATTGGGCATTAATTGACAAGGATGGGATAGATGATCCTGTCACAGGAACGCGCCAATAGCTCGGAACCTTAATTTACGGATCCAGCCACCTGCTTTCCTGTGCACAGATGGCCCATAAAATTTAGCTCCATGTATTAGTGGGAGTGAGGCTGAATGATAATAAATGGCCGGCGTTCGGACCTCTCAGCCAGCTACCCAAAGACACTGAATAAAGAATCAATTGGGCCAATTCAGAGTGCTGGGCAGGTTCAGGCTGAGAGTATGCCAATCAGGGCAGTCCAGCGGATATGCAACATTGGAGCTCGTCAGCTGTGATCCAGATTGAGGTCACCGCTTATAACTTAAAGGGCCTCTCTGGCCTTTTGAGCAGCACAATGCAATGAAACAGTGGACCTCAAATTCTTAAACCATGAGTTAAAGTCAGTGTACACCTATTTCTTCCACAGGGGTGGCATGGTGGCACAGTGGTTGAGACTGCTGCCTCACAGCGCCAGGGACCCAAATTCAATTCTGGCCTCAGGTGACTGCACACTCTCTCCGTGTCTGTGTAGGTTTCCTCCGGGTGCTCCGGTTTCCTCCCACAGTCCAACGATGGGCAGATTAGGTGAGTTGGCCTTCTAAATTGTCCCTTAGTGTCTAAAAAGGTTAGGTGGAGTTATGGGGTTGCAGGAATGGGGAGGGGGAGTGGGCCTGGGTGGAGTGCACTTTCGGGGGTGGGGGTCAGTGCAGACTCGATGGGCCGAATGGCATTGTTCTGCACTGTAAGGATTCTAAGACACCCAGTGGCCATAGAACACTGAACAGCTGAGATTTAACTCAGTCATTTGTCAACCCAGCATTACAGCCTGCCTGCCTAAAAATAGAAAGTAAAACTGACGTAAATTTGATTTGATTTAATGTCACATGTACCGAAGTACAGTGAAAAGTATTTTTCTGCGGCCAAGGGAATGTACACAGTACGTACATAGTAGACAAAAAGCGAATAATCGACAGAGTACATTGACAAATGGTACATCGACAAGCAGTGATTGGTTACAGTGCGGAACAATGGGCCAAACAAAGCAAACACATGAGCAAGAGCAGCATAGGGCGTCGTGAATAGTGTTCTTACTGGGAACAGATCAGTCCGATGGAGAGTCGTTGAGGAGTCTTGTACCTGTGGGGAAGAAGCTGTTCCTATGTCTGGATGTGCGGGTCTTCAGACTTCTGTACCTTCTGCCTGATGGACGGGTCTGGAAGAAGGCAATGCCTGGGTGGGAGGGGTCTCTGACAATGCTGCCTGCCTTCCTGAGGCAGCAGGAGGTGTATACAGAATCAATGGGAGGGTGGCAAGCTTGTGTGATGCGTTGAGCTGAGTTCACCACACTCTGCAGTTTCTTCCGATCTTGGGCCCAGCAGTTGCAATAACAAGCTGTGATGCAGCTGGATAGGATGCTCTATATCGCATATCTGTAGAGGTTTGTGAGAGTCGATGCAGACAAGCCAAATTTATTTAGCTTCCATAGGAAGTAGAGACATTATTGGGCTTTCCTGACTTATGCATCAACGTGAATGGACCAGGACAGACTGTTGGTGATGGTGACCCCCAGGAACTTAAAGCTATCGACCATCTCCACTTCGGAGCCACTGATGCAAACGGGTGTGTGTGGTGCTGCGCTTCCTGAAGTCGATGATCAGTTCTTTGGTCTTTCCAACATTTAGAGAGAGGTTGTTTTTGGTACATCATGCAACCAAGTGATCTATCTCCCTTCTGTCGTCTGATTCGTTGTTGTTTGAGATATGACCTACCACAGTCATATCATCCGCAAACTTATAGATTGAGTTAGAGTGAAAACTTGCCACACAGTCATGTGTGTATAGGGAGTACAGTAGAGGACTGAGCACACATCCTTGCGGGGCCCCGGTATTAAGGACTTTAGTGGAGGAATTGCTGTAGCCTATGCTGACAGATTGCGGTCTGCTGGTGAGGAAGTCAAGAGTCCAGCTGCACAGGGCGGTCAAGTCCAAGATTGCAGAGTTTGGTTATTAGTCTTGTCGGGATAATGGTGCTGAAGGTGGAGCTGTAGTCGATGAACTGCAGTCTCACGTAGGTGTCCTTGTTGTTGAGGTGGCCGAGTGTTGATTGTAGAGCCAGGGAGATAGCATCTGCTGTGGACCAGTTGCGGTAATAGGCGAACTGCAATGGATCGAGACCATCTGGGAGGCTGGCGTTGATCCGTCTCATGACTGGCCGCTCGAAGCATTTCATGATAACGGATGTCAGGGCCACCGGTCGATAGTCATTGAGACAGGCTACCTTGTTCTTCTTTGGTACTGGTATTATGGTGGTCTTCTTGAAAAAGGTGGGGACCTCGGAGTGGAGGAGTGAGGTGATGACGATGTCTGCGAATACACTCGCCAGCTGGTCCAAGCAGGCTCTTAGTCAGATCCTCATCGAAGATTTGCTTCAGTATTCTGTCTGTCAAAATTCAGTTTTCTGTTGAGTCTAGCATGGTGAAAGACTCATTCTTTGTGATTTTGTCCTGCCTTAATTTTCTTGATGGACTTCAGGTAGCTTGTGTGGAAGTGTTTTAGAGCTTTGAAGTGTTCTATAGCAGATCAGGGATTCTGTGCCATATAGCAGGGTGGCAAGGAAAAAGGTCCGATAGAATTTGATTTTAGCCTTCAGCTTCATGTCACTCCAGGCATGATTTTAGATGGTTATCACTACTGCCTCACAGCACCAGGGACCCGGGTTCAATTCCGGCTTTGGGTGACTGTCTGTGTGGTGTTTGCACTTTCTCCCCGTGTCTGTATGGGTTTCCTCCGGGTGCTCCGGTTTCTTCCCACAGTCCAAAGATGAGCAGTTTAGGTGAATTTGCCGTGATAAAATTGCGCCTTAGTGTCCAAGTTAGGTGGGGTTATAGGGATTGGGGAGGGGGAGTGGAGTTAGGTAGGGTGCTCTTTCAGAGCGACGGTGCAGACTCGATGGGCCGAATGGCCTCCTTCTGCACAGTTGGGATTCTGTGAGTTGGCCATTGGCAGAACCTCTTTCTGGATGCATGCGCGGATCTTTTTTATCAATAATGACATATGGCCTCCTTCTGCACTGTAAATTCTATGATTCTATGAAAATGGATCTTCAATCTTGACCCTGGTACCATCAATGATTTTGCTTGGTGCTTCATGGCATGTGCCTGATGCTCGCTGAAACATAACCTCAGTCTAGGAGACACTGATTTGGAGACCACAGCACTCCTAAATTTGCGTGGTGCTCTTGGTACCAACATTGCTGGTTCAACCATCGTACTGGCCAGTATGGCGATTCTGCCTCACAGCACGTGAACGGCCTCTATGTAACTCTGTAAGCAGCCACGTAACAGTTAAACAAGTTCATTTAGGAGTCCCCCCCCCAAACAAAAGCAGCAAAGCTCAGCATTTCAGAAGACCTTGTCCTGTTGGATGGCTATGTCAGGGAACATAGGCAATGTCCCAGTGCCCAAGGTCTGTGTTTTAAAAAACATGATCGCATATTTAAAGGTTTATGGAATGATCCTTTCACATTATTCTTTCGCCAAGAACATATTAGAAACAGCTGGAATAATCCAAAGGTCTTACTACAGGGCTGCATTTCCTAAGATCAATTATATACTTCTGTAACAACTCTCGGCTCCCACTGATGCTATTTTTATGTAATAGTGTTGAACATACACAGCAAGGAATGATAGAAGATGTTTGCTTTTGGGAGGGTCTCAGGGATCCAACTGTGAGTGTTTTGATAGGATAACTTACATTTGGTTATAATTAAGTAACCAAACAACTTCCCTTTGTTATCTCTTGGTGTTTCTCCAGATTGGACAAGAGCTTTCGACACAAACCCATATTGTATCAATCAACCTTCGTTGTAAAGTTAAGGATTGTATCTCCCAGTTTTTGGACATTTGTTTTAAAAAATTCTCTGATGACAAACTCGTGGCAGAGAGAGAGAGAGAGAGCACTGACATATAATTAAAGGATTCAAATTTGTTTCTAAGCCTCAGGCTTCTTTCGCAGATGAACATCTCCTGTGAAGTGAGTTTTCACTGCCTTCACCAAGTTGCCTAAGGTTGAATACAGGTTTAGCATAACTTCCCTACTTATTCATTCTATCCCTCTGGAAATAAAGCTGAGTACTTGGTTTGCTTATTTTAAATGGCTTTGCTAACCTGTGGTGCAACTTTGAGTAATTGGTGTACTCTAAAGATCCTTTTGTTCCTTTACCACACCTACAGTCACACCTTCCAAATAATAAGTGACTCCTTATTCTTCCTACCAAAATGCACCATCTTGCATTTCCCAGCGTTTAACTTTGTTTGCCAATTATTTGCCCATTCTACACATTTCTTAATGCTATTGCAGTACTTCTCAGTATTGCCTATGCCTGCTATCATAGAATCATAGAATTTACAGTGCAGAAGGAGGCCATTTGGCCCATCGGGCCTGCACCAGCCCTTGGGAAGAGCACCCTACTCAAGCCCACGACTCCACCCTATCCCCATAACCCAATCTAACCATTTTGGACACTAAGGGCAATTTAGCATGGCCAATCCACCTAACCTGCACATCGTTGGACTGTGGGAGGAAACCGGAGCACCCGGAGGAAACCCACGGGGCAGACACGGGGAGAACGTGCAGACTTCGCACAGGCAGTGACCCAAGCCGGGAATCGAACCTGGGACCCTGGAGCTGTGAGGTAACTGTGCGAACCACTGTGCTACCGTGCTGCTAATTTAGTGTCATCTGCAAATTTAGAAATTGAGTTCTAATTTCTAAGTCCAATTTTAAAAATATATTCATTCTTGTAAATGAGCGAGGCCGGCATATATTGCTCATCCTGCCCTTGAGAAGGTGATGAGGCTACCTTCTTGAATTACTGTATTAATTATACACATTTTACTGTTTGGAAGTTCCAAGAATTTGACCCACTGACTGTGAAGGAATGAATATTTCCAAGTCAGGATAGTGAGTGACTTGGAGGGGATCCTCCAGGTATTGTAATTCCTTTGTTTCAGCTGACCTTGTTCTTTCAGATGGTAGAGGTTGCAGACATGGAAGATGCTGTCGAAGGAACTTTGGTAAGTTGCTGCATCTTGTAGATGGTACACATTGCTGCCATTGTGCATCATTAGGGAGTGAATGTTTTTGAAAATAAATTTAGAGTACCCAATTATTATTTATTTCAATTAGCGGACAATTTTAATGTGGCCAATCCACCTACCCTGTGGGGGTGAAACCCATGCAGACGTGGGAAGAATTGCAAACTCCACATGCACAGCGACCCAGGGCCGGGATTCGAACCTTGATGGTGGTGGATGGGGTGAGAATCATGCAGGCTACTTTGTCCTGGTTATTGTCCAGCTTCTTCAATGGACCTGCACCCATCCAGGTAAAATGAGAGTATTTCTATCACACTTCTAATTTGTGCCTTGTAGATTGTTGACAGGTAGTGAGTCACTCACCACAGGATTTAAGTGACTGGTCCAGTTACATTTCTGGCCAGTCATAACCCCACATGAAGTTGACAGTGAGGAATTCAGTGATGGTAGAGCTATTGAATATCAAGAGAAATGGTTAGATTCTTTATTGTTGGAGGTGCTCATTGCCACGGCATGTGTGTGTTGCAAATATTACTTGCAAACGTTATCAGCCGAAGACTAAATGTCATCCAGGACTTGTTGCATGTGGGCATGAACTACTTCACAGTATCTGAGGAGTTGTAAATGGCAGTAAACACTGTGCAACAATCAGCAAACATCCCCATTTCTTACCTTACGTTGGAGGGTAAGTCATTGACAAAGTAGCTGAAGATGGCTGGACTAAGGATATTATCCTGCAATCGTAACCTGGGCTCAGATGATTGGCCTCCAACAAACAAAAGCATCTTCCTTTCCACTCGACATACCTTGACACAAAGAACAAAGAACAATACAGCACAGGAACATGCCCTTCGGCCCTCCAAGCCTGTACCGGTCATGATACCACCAATCTCAAATTGATGTGGCACAAAGTGTGAAAATCATTTAGTCTCTGGGTGGGATCAAACCACCAACCTTTTGATTAACAGCCGAATGTGCTAACCGATTACGCCACAGAGACAAATAAGTTGTGACCAGCAATGGTCCCGGCGCAGATCCCTATGGAATGCAACTTCCCACCTACTGCCACTCTGAATAACTAATCCTTTTTTCCAACTCTCAGCTTTCTGCCTTAAAGCCAGCTAGCAATTCATTCCGCCACTTCTCTCCCGAGTCCACATTCTCTGACCTGGGGCGGGATTCTCCCGTACCCGGCAGGGTGAGGGGTCCCGGCGCCGAGGAGTGGCGTGAACCACTCCGGCATTTGGTTGCCCCAAATTCCGCACCTTCAGGGGCTCGGCCCACCCCGGAGCGGTTTGCGCCCCGCCGGCCAGCGGGAAAGGAGCTTGGTGCCGCGCCATCCGGCGCCGAAGGGCCTCCGCCGGCCGGCGCAAGTTGGCGCATGCGCGGGAGCACCAGCATGTCCTGGCGTCACTCCACGCATGCGCAGAAGGCTTCATTTCTGCACCATCAATGACGGACCGCTACAGCCGCTGGTGCGGAAGAATAGAGTGCCCCCACGGCACAGACCCGCCCGCGGATCGGTGGCCCCGATCGTGGCCCAGGCCACCGTGGGGGCACTTCCCGGGGCCAGATCTCCCCGCGCCCCCCCCAAGAACCCCGGAGGCCGCCCGCGCCGCCAGGTCCTGCCGTTAAGGACCTACTCCAATTTACGCCGGCGGGACCGGCAAAAAACGAGCGGGACTTTGGCCCATTGCAGGCCGGAGATTTTGGGCGGCCCCGGGGCCCATTGAGTCATGCCGGTCCCCGCCATTCTCCGAGGCGGGCGGCGCGATTCACGCCGGGGTGATTTTTGGGGGGCCGGAGAATTCGGAGAATGGCGGGGGCAGGATTCACGCCGACCCCCGGCGATTTTCCGACTCGGTGGGGGGTCGGAGAATCCCGCCCCTGATCTATCGGCCTATTTTAGGGCACTTTATGTACGAGCTTTGAAACATCGAGATAAATACATTACCATCGCCTCCTCATTGGAGGCCTTCAAAAACTCAGGAAGGTTTGATAATGCAAGGTTTTCTCTTTTGAAATCAATGCAGACTATTCACTTTAATATTTTTTATTTCTTGATCTGTTGTTTCTTCCTTAAGTCAGGATTCCTATATTTTTCCAACCGCCAAGGCTAAGATCAACTGGTCTTACGCTGTCCCCTTCTTAAATATGACAATTATGTTTGCCATCGCCCAATTATGCAGTAACTGCAAGGGAAAAAAATAAATAAAACCCTCCCCATCCTTCACTTAGTTCAAATAAATGTGATTCGCAGTCCCAGAACAATTGTGCCCCAAGATTTGGGAGGAGACAGATAATATCAAACAATTATGTTCCTCATCATTAACATTGATAGTAAATGTTGGGGAAGGGGAATGCACTGAACTCACAGAGAGCCATAGAGATCTGAGCGTTGTTTGTCTGTGCACAGCTTGGTTTTTAGTCAAAACCTTCTGCAGCTAAACATTGCTGATTCATTTAATTTATGTACATATCTGCGGTTCATTAATCTATTTTCACCCTCGGTGTTTTTAACCATAATTAAATTTTTAAAACAATTATTTTTCTCAGATTATCGCATTGACAATGATTCTTCTGGCAAGATCACGTGATACACAAAAATGCGGAACACCATTCGGCCCGTCATAGCTCAGCTTCAGGGGAGGCAATGATGTCATGGTATGTCGCTGGACTAGTAATCCAGAGACCCAGAGTCATGCTCTGGGGGCCCGGGTCCGAATGCCGCCATGGCAAATAGTGAAGTTTCAACTCAATAAAACAAATATGGAATTAGAAGTTCAAAGATGACCATAAAACCATTGTCAATTGTCGTAAAACCCCATCTGGTTTACTAATGCCCTTAACAATAAAGTAATTGCTTATTGTCACAAGTAGGCTTCAACGAAGTTACTGTGAAAAGCCCCCAGTCGCCACACTCCAGCGCCTATTCGGGGAGGCCGGTACGGGATTTGAACCCACGCTCCTGGCCTTATTCTGCATTATAAGCCAGCTGTTTAGCCCACTGTGCTAAACCAGATCCTCCTACAGCTGCTAAAGCTTTAGGGAAGGAGATGTATTGTCCTTACCTGGTCTGGCCTACATGTGACTCCAGACAGCAATGTGGTTGATGCTTAAATGACCTCAGGGATGGGCAATAAATGTTGACCCAGCCAGTAACGGCCACATCCCATGAACAAATAAAAGGAAACTGACCCCAATGCCGAACTTTGACAAAGGGTCATTCAGGTTTGAAACATGAGTTCCCTTCTTTATTCACAGATGCCGTCAGACCTGCTGAGATTGCCTAGCATTTTCTATTTTTGTTTCCGATTCCAGCATCAATTTGCTTTTGTCCACAATGCCCATTACATTCGTAGCATTAGGCTAGGTGTCAGATAGTTCTGAGGTTATGTTTGCGCTACCCTAAACAGAAGTGATCTCTTGGGCCTGTTCAATGTAACACAGAAGTCAAAATAAAACTGTTAATTTAGAAAAAGTGTTCTTCACCTGTGATCTGTGCTACGACACTGTATAGGTGAGTATGATATAAGACATGGAGCACAGGCTATTTTGTGCAACGCACCTAGGTGCTGCAAGAGCCTCCTTCCCATCTTGCTGCATCTAACCCTATCAGCATGTCCGGCTACTCTTTTCTCCCTTATGTGTTATTGTTAAGGACCCCGCTGATGGTAAATGCAAGGATTTCCCAAATTCCAGGAGGGTACCTTGGAATACTGGTTCTTTGAAGCGCATTATTTCAATTTAGTATACTGTGAGAAAAGATATGTAAATCAGGGAAGAATAGTCCAGTAATTTTGTGATCAATTAATAAAGAATGTTTATTAACTTAAAAGAAAAAAACACCAAAAATGATTATAATACACTACAACATTAATTACACTGATGGCTAAACCCAGACAGTATTACATGAAGCTACCCCTTGTTTCCCAAATTCCAATTTTCCTGAATTCTGAGATCCCGCTTTGTTCCCAAACAACATCTAATATTATGTAACTCTATGTGCTAAATCCAGCAGATAATTACCATGCACAGATTATTTGGCCATGTTTGTGAAGACTGTCTTCAGTTTCAGTGAAGGCAAAATCCATGGTAGCGCAGTAATTAGCACTGTTGCTTCACAGCGCCAGGGATCCGGGTTCGATTCCCAGAATGGGTCACTGTCTGTGTGGAATTTGCATGTTCGCCCCGTGTCTGCGTGGATTTCCTCCAGTTTCCTCCCCCAAGTCCCGAAAGACTTGTTTGTTCGGTGAATTGGGCATTCTGAATTCTCCTTCAGCGTATCGTAGTGTGGCGACTAGGGGTTTTTCGCAGTAACTTCATTGCAGTGTAAATGTAAGCCTACTTGCGACACTAATAAAGATTATTATTGTTCTCGGTTAGTGTTTTGAATCTTCACCGGTTGCCTGTTTCATAATAACTTGTTTTCAGGAGGCTGTTTCTAATAATAATAATAATCGCTTATTGTCACAAGTAGGCTTCAATGAAGTTACTGTGAAAAGCCCCTAGTCGCCACATTCAGGCGCCTGTTCGGGGAGGCCATTACGGGAACTGAACCCGCGCTGCTGCCTTGTTCTGCATTACAAGCCAGCTGTTTAGCCCACTACCAGTTTCTGCAGTTGGGTGTGGCTATGATGGTAGCTGCTACGGTGTTCCTTTCTCCAGTTATTGTGCCATGGAGATATCATCCTTTCCCTTTGATGTTACCCACCCTGTGGATCTGGCTTTTAGCGTATACTTGTCAATGTCCTTATCTTTCCACTTTGAAGAGACCTCTTCTATACCCCATTGTTTTCCCCATGTCACATAGGTAAGCACTTAATTTTCTCACTGATATGCTAATTCGCATTTCAAAATCCCTTCAGACAGTGCCCTTATCAACTCCCTTTTTTATTCTACCTCAATTTCATTTTTCTATCTTAATTTTCCTCCAATCTTAACATGTTGCCTCTTTTTAAAAATGAAGCACCCTAATTTGAAAGACAATTTAATTTTTCTCCTATTTCTTTATCAGTACGATTTTATTGATCTTTATAAAGATTTACAAACATGCATTAACATAAAATATATCCCAAGATATTTACACACAATGTTCCCAACAGTCTCTGTTCCACTCCTTTTAAAAAAAAATTAGATTACCCAATTATTTTTTCCAATTAAGGGGCAATTTAGCGTGGCCAATCCACCTACTCTGCACATTTTTGGGTTGTGGGGGCGAAACCCACGCAGACACGGGGAGAATGTGCAAACTCCACACGGATAGTGACCCAGAGCCGGGGTCGAACCTGGGACCTCAGCGCCGTGAGGCAGCTGTGCTAACCACTAGGCCACCGTGCTGCCCTTCTATTCCAGTCCTGGAGAGGCATCAACAAAGACATTTTCGCTCCCAGCCACATGAATGATTTTCAAATTAAATGGTTGTAGCAACAAACGCTATATAGCCTGGTGTTCCGATTACAAAACCTCTCCAGACATTTTAGGGGATTATGGTTTGTAAATATGATTGTTTCTGCTGAATTACTGGCAACATAAATTTCAAGGTGTTCTAATGCTAATGGTGGCACAGTGCTTAGCACTGCTGCTTCACAGCTCCAGGGTCCCAGATTTGATTCCCGGCTTGTGTCACTGTCTGTGCGGAGTCTGAACATTCTCCCTGCGTCTGTGTGGGTTTCCTCCGAGTGCTCCGGTTTCCTCCCACAAGTGCCAAAAGACATGGGGCGCAATTCTCCGCACTCACGACGGGGCGGAGAATAGCGGGCGGCACAAATTTTTACAGTGACGCTGGTCCGACGCCCTCCCGCTATTCTCCCCCCCCCCCCCCCACACCCGCCCCCCGACACGAATCGCTGCTCGCCGTTTTTTTTACGGCGAGCAGCGATTCTCCCCTGGCCGAGGGGCCGATTTCCAAGGCCTTTATGGCCGTTTTCACGAATTTTAATATACCTGCTATACAAGTTCGTGAAAACGGCGGCAAAGTGCCGTTCTGCACAACCATGCCACCGATTGGCACGGCTGCACCACGGCCGTGCCAAGGGTGGCATGGGCCCGCAATCGGTGCCCACCGATCGCGGACAGCGGGTCCGATTCCCGTGCACTCTTTCTCCCTCCGCCGTCCCGCAGGATAAGTCCACGGGGCGGCTGAGGGGCATTACGGACCGCGCATGCGCGGGTCTGACGCATGCGCGGGTTGGAGTCGTCCAATCCACGCATGCGCGGCTGACGTCATCATATGCGTCAGCCGTCGCTAACTTTGGCGCGCGGCCTTAGCGAAATTCGTTAAGCCCGCGATGCCGTAGTTCACGGGGCCGCGATGCTAGCCCCGACCGGGGAGCCGAATTGGGTCCCGGGAGGGGGTGCGGAGGCTGCCGTGAAACACCGCCGTTTTCGTGGCAGCCTTCACGACTCTCCGCCTTTGCGGAGAATTGCGCCCATGCTGTTAGGTAATTTGTACATTCTGAATTCTCCCTCAGTGTACCCGAACCGGCACTGGACTGTGGCGACTCGGGGATTTTCACAGTAACTGCATTGCAGTGTAATTTAAGCCTACTTGTGACAACAATAAAGATTATTTGATTATTATGAAAAAAAATCTTTTTCAATTGTGAAATACTCCTGTTGATGAGGATTTAATTTCCTTGAGAAATACCCCAACAGGCTCCTCAATTCCAAGTTCATCTTCTTATAACAACACAACCTCCACACCAATGTTACTGACATCCATTACCAGTTTGAACTGTCTTTCATATTTTGGTGCGGCTAACACTGGCACTGTTGTCAACACAGTTTTTAAATGTTGGATGCAGTCTGGTAGCCCTCCATCCAGTTAAACTTCTTGTTCTTCTTCAAGTGTTCTATTAGTGGTGCTACCACACTGCTGAATTTCAGCATGAACCTTCGACAAAATCCACTAATTCCCAGAAATGATAACATTTCTTATCTTGCAGGTTCTGGAAAATCCCAAATTTTCATATCTCATGGAGCCACTTGACCTAATCCCACAATCTGTCCGAAATATGAAATTTGAGCTATATCAAATTAGCATTTTGCTAATTTCATGACTAGATAAGCTTCTTTCAAGTGTTTTTATATTTGTTCATGGGGCGTGGGCGTTTCAGACTGGGCCAGCATTTATTGCCCATCCTTAATTGCCCTTGAGTGGGCATTTAAGAGTCAACCATGTTGCGATGAATCTGGAGTCACATGTAGGCCAGACCAGGTAAGGATGGCAGCTTTTCTTCCCTAAAGGACATCAATGAATCAGATGGACTTTTATGATATTGATTTCATGGGTCATCATTTGAATTTTTATTCAGGATTTTTATTGAATTCAAATTCACCCCCTGCAGTGGTAGGATTTGAACCAGAGCATTACTCTGGCTGTCTGGTTTACTAGTTCAGCAACAATACCACAATGCCACCGCCTCCCTTTGCAGATGTTCTTACCAACTTTGACTAAACACCACTAAATCACCAATGTACCCTGCAGGCCTTGCTTAACTTCATTTGTTAGTCTCTGAAATGTTGCAGGTGCATTCTTCATCCTGAACCGCATAACTTTAAATTGATAAAGTCCATTTGGCGTCATGAAAGCTGAAATTTCTTTTGCCCTCTCAGACCAAGGTACTTGCCAATATCCCTTTAGCAAGCCTATTTTTGTGATGAATTTAGACTCTTTCAATGCAATCCTCCAACCATGGTATAGGGAACAAATGACTCTTGATGACAACATTCACTTTCCCACAAAGTCTTTGTATTCCATCTGGATTGGGAAACCTTTTACGGTGTGTGAACTCCAATCACTAGAACTCAATTCAATAAAGACATTTTGGAGCATAAATTCAATTTCCTTCTGTATTTGCAATAACTTTGCTGGATTTAACTTATATGGATGTTGGTTTATGGAAACTGTTTCCCCCACCTCTACCTCGTGCATTGCTATTTCTGTTCTACCTAATTTATTTCCACAAATATGATCAGTCTGCACAAACTCTTCCAATTCGCCTCGACTCTTATCTCGGTCATAACATACCTGGTTGTTTAAATTTCCAAGTACTTCCCCACTACCCAAATGAAGTAGAGGAGAGTCATTCTCAGAATGTAACCCTTTCTCTTCTCCCTGCTTCGTTACTAACAAGACCTCATGCACGTCCTGATCTCCTCTACCTGTACTGTTCTATGTTCTATGTTTTACCCCAATATCTCTTAAGCATGTCAATATGACCTATTCTGTGAGATGGTCCACTAAATCTAGCTTTCAACAGTTTGCCCAATGCAGGTTCGCACTTTCTCCTCTGCTACAAATCTATGAGCCTGTGTTCTCCTATCAGCCATTGCTTCCATGCCCTGCTGTGCTGTCTTTAATGCTTCCTTACCATCTGACAAACCCCATTCAGTCCTTCACTGAAATTTGAAACGTAATCCAAAAGTGCAGTCTCTGATTTCTGACTGAACAATTTTTCTTGGATGAATTTCAGTGGTCCACTAACTTCATGTCCACAAACCAATTGAAAAGGACTAAATCTTGGAAAATCATTTAGTGCATTCCTAATGGCAAATAATAAAAACGTAATCCCTTTGCCCCAAACATGAGGGTAATCTTGACTACACGCTCTCGTCATGGCTTCCAAAGTTTGATTCCACCTCTCGAATGCTCCCTGTGACTCTGGATGCTACGCCGATGATTTAGATTGTTTCATTCCAGGGCTATTCATAACACCTATAATTTCACCAGCCCTACCTACAAGTTTACTCTGTGAGAGCAGTGTTCAAATACCTTGCAACCATTTAATTTGTCTCACTATTTTCTCAAATTAATTTTAAAATGCCTCAACATCTTTTTAAATCAAATTTTGGAAGTGTCTGTACAAATCTGAACATCTCCCCCTGAGGTTCATGAAGAACTACTTCCTTCCTCACCCTGCTCTAGCGTCTCTGCTTTAACTTCCATCATGTCATGTTGAAATGCTTTCTCTTTCTCCTTTTCCTTGTCTTGTCTTGTTAATCTTTCCATTTTCTTGTCAAGTTTCCTCATTGCAATTTTCTTTTGAAAAGCTCTCTCTCTTTCTCTTTTCTTTTGCTTTATCTGCATGGCTAGTTCAGGATTTTCATTTCTGTTTCTTTTTCCTTTTCCGACATTTCTAATTTCATCATTTCTATTTCCTTCTGTTTATCTTTTTCCTGTATTTCCAATTGTCTCATTAGTAATTGAATTTTAGTGAATTAAATTTCCTCACTTTTCAAAATAGTCGGTCTATTTGACAACTGAAAGGCAACTAGGGATGGACAATAAATGCTGGCCTAACCAGCGAGGTCCACATCTCGCAAATAGATTTTTAAAAAACTCTTCTACATTTAAACGCTTCTCTATTCTTTCAGTTATCTCAGCTTTCTTAGCCCCTATTGATAATTCTAATTCTGACATGTTGCCAATTGCATTAATTTAGCTTGGGCGGCACGGTAGCACAGTGGTTAGTGCTGTTGCTTCATAGCTCTAGGGTTCCAGGTTCGATTCCTGGCTTGGATCACTGTCTGTGCGGAGTCTGCACGTTCTCCCTGTGGCTGTGTGGATTTCCTCTGGGTGCTCCGGTTTCCTCCCGCAGTCCAAAGATGTGCAGGTTAGGTGGATTGGCTATGCTAAATTACCCATTAGTGTCCAAAAAGGTTTGGTGGGGTTACTGGGTTACGGGCATAGTGTGGAGGTGTGGGCTTAAGTAAGGTGCTTTTTCCAAGGGCCGGTGCAGACTCGATGGGCTGAATGGCCTCCTTCTGCACTGTAAATTCTATGATTCTACACTTTTCAAACTTTCCAAGATTATATTGTCTACTCCCAAACAAGTCACTGCCATGGCAAGAGTCATGAGCAGTCATTTTGAATCACACACCTCCTCACTTGGATCCATACTTTCTTCACTTTCTTACATTTAAAAGTTACAAATTCCCCTACATCCAAGGAATTATGCTTTTCAATCTCCCACCAAAGAGCCTTTGCTGAGAACTACTGATGCTAAGTATGAGAATATCCCAAACCCCAGGAGGGTAACTTGGAACACCAGTTCTTATTGGTGTAAATTTTCAATTTGGTATTAAGGAATGCTTGTTAACTTAAAAGAAAAAGGACAAGAAGGACTATAATACTTAATTACACTGCTGCCTACACCTACACAGTATTACATAAAACTGCCCCTTGTTTCCCATCTACCCAATGTTCCTGAATTCTGTGGCACCTCTTTGTTCCCAAACCACATCCGATATTATATAACTCTTATGAACTAAATCCAGCAGATAATTACCATGCACAGGTTATTTGTCCATGGTTTGGAAAACCATCTTCAGTTTTAGTGAAGGCAAAATCTTCTTTCTTTGAGTTTTGGGCGCTGTCAGATCTGCTGCGATTGTCCAGCATTTTCTGTTTTTGTTTCCGATTCCAACATCCACAGTAATTTGCTTTTTTTCTAAGAGGTTCCTCCTGAATTCCTCATACAAATGTAGGCATATATGAATTCTGAGCAGGAGGGGGCCACTGGATACTTCACTGGCTCTCCATCTGCCAATAACTTGTTTTTTATAGTCTGTTTCTGCAGCTGGGTGTGGCTGTGATGCTACTATGTTCCTTTCTTCAGTTATTGTGCTATGCATATATCATTTTTTCCCTTTGATGTTACCCACCTTGTGGATCTGGTTTTAGCATCTCCGTATCAATTTCCTTATCCCTCCATTTTGAAGTGACCTCTTCTATACCCCATTTTGCCCCTAGTCACAGGGGAAAATACTTGCTTTTCTCATTGATATGCTAATTCGTATATCAAAATCCCTTTAGACAGCTGCCGTTATCAACACCACTTTTTAAAATTTTATTTTATTTTATCCCAGTTACATTTTTTAATCTAAAATGTCCACAATTTTTAACATTAGCTTCTCTTACAGGCACCTATGCTGTTAACCTCAACCACTCCTTGTGATAGCAAGATCAATATTCTAACCATTTTCTAAGCAGTTCCACTTTCGAAGAAGTTTTGACAAAGAATCATCCAGACCTGAAACGTTAGCTCCCTTCTTTCTCTGCGGATGCTGTCAGACCTGCCGAGATTGTCCAGCACTTTCTATTTTTGTTTCAGATTCCAACATTCACAGTAATTTGCTTTTATCTGAGAGGTTCCTCCTGAATTCCTCATACAAATGTAGGCATATGTGTATTCTGAGCAGGGGGAGGCCACTGGATACTTTGAACTTGCTCTGCCATTCAAAAAGATCATGGTTGGTTGTAACCTCAATTCCAAATTCCCACCTACCTCCGATAACCTTTCCCCCACTTGCTTATCAAGAACCTCTGCCTTCATAATATTCAAAGGCTGAAACTTTCTGGCTGTTCCCGCCGACGAGATCATCTGGCCCCACTGACGGTGAAACCCTGTCACGGGTTTCACAACGGCGGGACTGGAAGATGCCACCGTTGTCCAATGGCAGGCCACCTCCACCACTGCAAAACACATGCTACCGCCACGCCACATCACATGTTCCACCATCCTCAATGTGTTTTCATTAACCGCTTATTTATATTATCCAATTGTTTTGCTTAACTTTTATGTATTTTATTAACCTTACCACCAGTTCCTGTACTATTTTAAACCATGGGAATAAACACCTTAAAGACAAACAAATAGTTCCTTCTCCCGCGGTAGAGTAAGAATCAATTACTGCAGGCTGAAAAAGTTAGAAAAAGCAAAAGCAAATGAGCATCTCCTTCCCTTTCTTGCCTAATTCCCCCACTCGCCAAATACCCAGGTATACGCGCAGTTCCAAAGCTGCGCTCGTTGGCCAATAGATTGTATCATGACTTATAAAATTTTAACGGGACTAGACAGAGTAGATGCAGGGAAGGTGTTACCAATGATGGGTCTATCCAGAACCAGGCGTCACAGTCTGAGGATTTAGGGTAAACCATTTTGGACAGAGATGAGGAGACATTTCTTCACACAAAGAGTGGTGAGCCTGTGGAATTCATTACCACAGGAAGTAGTTGATGCTGAAACTTTGAATATATTCAAGAGGCGGCTGGATATAGCACTTGGGGAGAATGGGATTAAAGGCTATGGGGAGAAAGCAGGATTAGGCTATTGAGTTGGATGATCAGCCATGATCGTGATGAATGGCGGAGCAGGCTCGAAGGGCCAAAACCCTCCTCCTGCTCCTGTCTTCTATGTATCTATGCGACTCTCGTCTATTATTTACCCCACAAGCAGAAACCCTTGCGCTACATCTACTCTAACAAACCCCTCCATTATTTTAAGTACCATTTTCAGGTCATTCCTTAGTTTTTTATTTCCCAGATCACCATAACCTTGGAATTCTGATATTATGCTTTAAATCTCTTTTTGGAACTTTTTCTATTGCATGCACCTCATGTGCCCATTGTTGTTTTTATGTTATTGGCTGATAGTTGTTTTTATGTTAATGGCAATGTTACCTTCTTAAATCATTTGATCTCAGAATAAGCTAGAAGCAAACCAACCTCCCACATTAGGGGGGGCACGGTAACACAGTGGTTAGCACAGTTGTTTCACAGCTCCAGGGTCCCAGGTTCGATTCCCGGCTTGGGTCACTGTCTGTGTGGTGTCCGCACGTTCTCCCCATGTCTGCGTGGGTTTCCTCCAGGTGCTCCGGTTTCTCCCCACAATCCAAAGATGTGCAGGTTTGGGAATTGGCCATGCTAAAGTGCCCTTCACGTCCAAAGAGGTTGGGTGGGGTTACTGGTTACGGCGATAGGGTGGGGTACTCTTTCCAAGGGCTGGTGCAGGCCTGATGGGCTGAATGGCCTCCTTCTGCACTGTAGATTCTATGATGATAGTCTAATTAATTAACTGAAGGCAATACAGCAGTGAAGCTATGCTTTGGTAGGCAATGGAGACCATGTCCCTGATATCCATGTATTATAATCCAGGCTCGAAGCTACTGTCGAGCTCACCAATTTTTTTTCATTAAAGAGTTCTTTGTATCTGTAAGGTTCATGAATAAAAGAAAACAGAGAGTGAACCGTTAAAATTATTTGAATGGCTTTGGAGAACGAATGCATTTTTTTCTCGCTAAATGAAAATTCTAATGCCCAAAATAAAGGTTTAAACAAAATGACTACGCAAAGTAACACATTTTACAATAGCACTTATTAAGCTTGTAACATTGAATTGTCTTGTGTGTGTGTTTACTAGTACTTTCACTGAAATTTGCATGGTCTCAGCCTATCTTCGGTTCACTTCCACATTTGATTCTCCTGCAAAGTTACAGGATGTAGCCACCAATAATTGTGTATTCTGGGCATGCACAGTTTGCAGAATTTCCCCAGCTAACAATCTGTGATGTGTGAGCATGTTTGCTGTTTCACAGGATGCATCAACAGTGTGTTTAAAATCGTAGTTAAAGCACAGAAACAAGCCATTCAACTAAACAGGTGGTGAAGTCTGTTTCTCCTGCAGCTGAAGCTCAGGGAAAGTCCTGTTATTCTGTGATGATCTGAGAAACAAGTTTTCGGTTTTTTTCCGAAGGCTTTCAAAACGAAGCTGGGAACTGAACTGTCAAGGCTTTATTGCAAAGCCAGTTGCCCCTTCGACATTTCAAACAATAGTTTCTGCCTGTCTCTAACCTGCTCAATTTAACCTCTCTGGTCAATGATCAGATGGAGAATTGTGGGCAGCACACACTCAAATTCCCAAAGGATGTTTACGGGACAAAACTCTTTGCTGGAAGCATGATTCCATTGATTTACCCCTTTAAATATGAAATCTATTGCTGCAGCTATGATTCACTCCCACCTTTTCATTAAACTTTGAGAGACCTGGAGCTGACTAATAGTATTATTGGATGTGTATGCACTGAGTAGATTCCTGTGGTGTCACTGGGTCTTGCTGCAGATGAGTCAACTATTGGATACTTCAGAGGAAGCAGGCGAGATTACCGCACAAACAGGATTGGAGCAAAACTGGCAGATAGCAATTCACCCAAGCATTGCTCTTTGTACACATCAAAACAACTTTTCAACTTCACAAGGACAAGGCAAACATTGCTCCTTAGCTTCTCCTTATTTATACAATTCCTGTTCGAGGGGCTACCAGCAAATATATAAGTGCTGCAGGCTGGGGCTCTGTAATCCACTGTTTATATGGTGGGGTGCAGTGAGTCTTGTGTTCTGTGCAACCACTGTGGTTAAACGAACGACCCCAGGCAATGCTTCCTGGAGACTGACGGTTTTTCCCGTTGCTAAGTTTAGCAACCAAGTGGTGAACTGCAAAGAGAAAGTCACCAGTGAATAATTTGTGTTATGTTCTGGGCTGATCTTCCTACAGCAACAACAAAAAAGGAGATTAAAACAAAGTAGGTTAGCAAAAAAGTTTTTTTTTCAGTCGTGACTTATTAAAAACCATTAGCAATGAATTTATAGTTCATTCTGCAGCGAAAACATCAAATTGGTCTGAAACATTCCAGGTCAGACCTCGTGTCAGTGAGCTGAATGAAGGAATGATTGCAAAGTAGCAGCATAATAATGACAGAGGTGACTGCCGCAAATGTATTGCTGAAAAAAGACATGCTGTTGAATTTTTCCATCTAGCACTCTTCAGGACAGACACAAGAATGACAAATTTCAAAGGGAGCAACAATTAATGTTGCATTAGAAAAGAGTGATATTTAGTTGGCAAGTCGTTTCTGGTTGGTTGAGATGTTGCCATGGAGAATGCAGCAGGGAACTATTGTCCCCATGCATTCATTTAATTCAAAAAATGATTGGATATGTTCCTTTTGCCTGCAATGGATACACCCTTGCGTATGAATATATGTAGCTTTTAGCAGGCCTAAATGAACACATTGCAAGTCTGACTGCTCATTCAAATTGGTTGTTAGTGTAATCCTTACAGAATTGTCTGGCAAGTGCTGTCCCATCATAGAATTACATCCAATGTTAGACGTTATATTCTTTTTTTTTAAATTTAGAGTACCCAATTCACTTTTTCCAATTAAGGGGCAATTTAGTGTGGCCAATCCACCTACCCTGCACATATTTGCGTTGTGGGGGCAAAATCCACACAAACACAGGGAGAATGTGCAAACTCCACATGAACAGTGACCCAGAGCCGGGATCGAACCTGGGACCTCGGCGGCATGAGGCAGCAGTGTTAACCACTGCGCCACCGTGTTTGCCCACAGACATTATATTCTGAGTTTTGCAAGCACGGTTTGGTTGAGTACAGTCAGTACTTTGCCTACTGTAAACAGCCACCTCAGGGATGTGCTGCCATTTACAATCCACTAGTAATTGGGACGTCTGGAATTTATTTTTGCAACACCCACATTTGGTATTGCCAAGCACACAAACAGGTGTCTGTTAGGTGTCATAACTGGTACCAAGTCCCATTCTCCAAGCATGACCCCCGCACCGCCCCTTACTCGCTGACCTACCTTGAGTCCAAGTCCAGAGATATTTCCAATTTAAAATCTTTACTCATGTTTTTCAAATCCCTCCATGCTCATGCCCCGCTCTAACTCTGGAATATTCCTTGGGCTATAACGCTCTGAGATCTCTGTACTCCTCCTATTTCACCCGTTTGTGCATTCCTGAATTTTGTCCCCCCCCCCCAACCACCCCCACCCAATCACTGGCAGCATTGCACAGGCCTGAGCTCTGAAATCCCCTCCATCTCCTTTAATATGATCCATAAAACCTACACACATTATGCAGCTCTGCATTTACTTCAGACAAGCAGCACTTTGATCTTAGCTATTTTTAAAAAACTTGCCCATTAAATTTGCCACGGCAAGTTATATCTGGTACCTCAGAGTATAGGAATCCCTCTACTGATGTAATAATCGGTTTTGCAGTGCCAATCAATCTCTCTGACCCAGAAAAGTGGCAAAATGGTTCAATCTCAGTTGATGGTGGTAAAATGTTAGAGGTATAAAAATATGTCAAATTCAAAAAAAAAATTTTCATTCCCTTCATCAAATCTATCTTCCCACCTCTTTATTTTTCCTTTCTGTCACTAACTTCACTCAAACTCACCCTCCTTCTCCGGTGATCCCCTTTAATTTTTCTCTTCAACCCTCAAGGGCTCTTGCTGGAGTTACTGTAACTCATCATCCCATTTACTTTGGCCCTTGCCCTCTCCACTAACAGTTCTCACTTCCAGCAGGTTCGGGTGTAATATTAGTAATCTGATGGAACCGGGGAAACATTTGACACTGCAAAATGTTCGGGTCCAGCAAGACCCACCCCATGCCTTGGCTTGATTAGCACACACTTATGACATAATTGGAGACAATCAGCTTTCGCGAGTTGCCGGGACTGTCTGCATGAGGCAACACACACAGTTAAAATGGCACGATGATCAGTCAAGCACCCCAGGGTTAATGGTTGTATCTCTACTGATGTTAATTCAGTTCCCTCGCTCGATTGGGCTTGGTAATTCCTCCAAACCAGTTCCCCCTGATGAGGTCATCAGCAACAAAATCACTCCAGAAGAGAAATCAAAAAGGATGCTACATTCAAACCATGTCTTCCAGACCGACTTAAAAAATATATATCTTTGTCGAGTTGGCTGGTTTCCGAAAGCATAGTTGTCATGGCACAGTTATTGGCTTCAGCAACTGTGGGCTCGTGAAGGGGAGTTTCTCTAGCAGAATGACTGCTGCTAGAAAATATACATATGGACATATATAATATGGAAAAATATGCATGTCGAATAAAGATATATAAATATACATATGGAAAATATGCATTTGAACATCAGAAGAAAAGATTCAATTTGGCTGCAATACTCTCCAAGATGCAACAGCATGAAGCAATCGCTGAGTAATGCTTTGCTTGTTTATGTCGTTTTCTGAGTGAAATTGACTGAGCTAGAGGAAAAGATCGGGAAACTTTAAGTTTAAGTGAGCTACGCCACAATCCGCTTCTCGTTGTGTTTTCAGGGACGGAGAAGAATAAAGCAAAAAATGGGTGAAAATCTCGGTGAGGTTTTGAGACAGCGCAAGCTGCTCTTTAAAAAACTTCTTGTGGTTTTGTAAATGGTCGAAAGCAGTGTCCGGAATGCGGTTGAGAAGGTATCGATAAAGCACCTTGCTTCACACTTTACAAATGCAGTGGGCTCAAATGTGAAACCAAGCTGGTGTCTGGCTCGACAGCTCTATAAACACAGTCCCAGGACTCTTGTCATCCAAGCTATCTAATTTACCCCAACAGGACTCAAAGGGATTGAACGGGGGGGAAATGACATGATAAACAATTATATTTTAGCACTCTATTTTTTACAATCCCCTTTTCAGATTATTGCTCCACTCACACGTTGCTGTAATCCCGAAGATGAATCAAGGGACCTGAAGTAAAAACAGACAGGGCTCCAAGGCAGATGAAAGGAAAGGGAGGGGGGGAAATCCAGAAAATGTGACACACACAGTGACTGGGGGCCAAATTCTGGCAGGTTCAGTTTAATTTATCAATGTCAATAGAGTGGTAAGAACAGTGGAGGTTGACATGCATATTAATTGAAAATAATTCAGATTAAATCACTACAGTTTGACATTCCTGAGATGGGTACTTCATCTTTGAGAGAGCGCGGGTACAATTGCTTGTTCATCACAAACTCTAATCTGAGAACACATCTTAATTGCATGTTATCACCTCCTAATTGCTTCTACATTATATTAAACAGTCTGCTAATTACTAGACTGATCATGGTGCAAATAGCTGGAGGCGCAGACTGATATCCAGCTGAAGGAACACTGGGTTTGATTAAGGCCAAAATGGAGTCATCGCATAAGTGTGGATTTACCAGGAAACTCGGTTTCCCTCATGAGATTAGCAGCACGGAGGGGGGAGGGCGAAAGGAAAGACACTAATCTGGATCAATTTATGTTTTGCTTCTTGCATAATCTGTCTATTTCCTAGCTCTGGCTTTCTGGCATTCCCTCGAGGTACAGGAGTCATCTCTCTGCTGCTGTCACTGATACAGAGCCCGAGGACTGAGCACCACGGCAATGCTCAGGTGGAGACCAGTAATAGACATGCACATCGACAGCTGGAGTTGCACTCTGCAGCTGAATCAGAGGGGCCTTTGAGAAAATAGCATTGCTGAGAGCAATCTGCCTTGGTGTGTTTGGAGGATTTTTGTGTGTTGTCGCTCTGTCGCAGTGCTTAATGACTGCTTCGAGGCAGGTTTGGTTTTATTCCTAATGGCGTAGTCTCTCTCTTTCTCTCCCCCCCCCCCCCCCCGTCAGCTGAATCAAGGCTTTCATCCAATTCAACAACCCTCTAACTAAACTAATCCGCCTGCCCCTTCACCTCCTCGACAGAAAAAAGACACAAGCTGTGGTGCTTCTTCCAACAAAATTATTTGTTAAGAAGCAACGAGAAACCAAAATCCAGAGGATGTTGGTAATCCGAAATATGTACAAACTCGATGTAAACTGTGGCTGAGCCAGTGGCACCAGAATATCGTGGGTTCACGTCCCGTTCCAGAGATTCGAGCACAAAATAAATCTAGGCTGATATTTATCTACAGCTGTTACCTACTGAGTGTTTCCTGTTTCCATGTTATACATACTTTTAAAAAATGTATTGCGGTCAAAATGGTCCTCTCGCTAACACCCTAAACATTGATGTAAAACAAGCTTCTATAAAACAAAATTTAAAAAAAAAAACCCTTGGGGATTTACTCAGCTTTTGAGTTCAGTTTGGTGGTTGAACAAAATAAGGTTCTTTCACAGCGAGCAGAGCGGAGGGAGTTAAAAGTCTAGAACTTCTATTCTTGCAGCTGAAAGTAAATGAGCGAATCTGAAACCAACTGAGAATCACTAGCAGCCTGCGTGGACATGTTGGAGATTCTTTGCGGAACGTGCAGGCAGAAATATCAAGGCAATCTTACATACACTGATGGTTCATGCATCAAAGCTAATTGCCTCTTTCTATCTCTGGCCAGCGAACGGTCGTAACTAGCCAGAATTATGCTGCATGTAGACTTCCAATGGTGTTTATTAGTTGATTAAATTAAGTCACTGAAGTGCAGCATCCCAGCACCATGATTGCAACCTTCAATCCACGCTGCTGAAAAATCCACACAAATAGAGTTGCTGATATGAAGTACACACTCTAGTCTCCATGGAGGCCACACACTGACCTCGGGAGTGCAGGCTGCCAGGATCGACAGCTTAAGGATTTCATGCAGGTGCACTGCTAAAGTTTAAACAGCTGAAACTTCGCAACTCAACAGCGGGTATCACTGGTAACTGATGATCGTGAAGCCCTAATCACCCTCACTGCAATATGTTGGAGAAATCCCAGCTCCCAGTGACAGGTTTCCCCCTTGAGATCCCATTAATGAGTCGGGCTGTTTAGTCAATCATCACTAGCACAGCAGTGCTGACCCACCTTAGCATAGTACTAGATTGCAAAAGCCTGAGGTAAACAATTATACCCTATGAGTTTACCTGAGTGGGCAATAGACATGACCAAGATTTGTTTGGACAAATGGTTTGTGGATTTTCAGATGCAGGTAAATAGTACTTTGAGGTGAGATTTTTCAGCATTGCACCCAATGTCTGGATTGCAATGGTGTCCACATCGTAATTGGTTGTAAAGTGCTTTGGGACATACTGAGATTGTGGGAGGTGCTAGACAAATGCACCCTTTCTTAGCCAACTGATGTAAATTGACTTCAACCATCTAGAATTAGACGGAAAAGAAGAGACGTCTTTCACAACGTGCTTTGTACTACTCAAGTACTTCTGAAGTGTATTCACTGTTGAGTAAGAAGTCTTGAGAGTGGGATCTAAACCCGCAGCATTCTGGCTCAGACAAGAGGACTTAAATCACTGAGCTAAGACACCATGTGACCTCATTCCTTTGATATTACTAATTATCTGGTTGGCACTTTTGTTAAAATAGCAGATTGCAGAATTTAAAAATGAGTTCACATCTTTGTTATCAGTATCACAAAGTGTGACAGCCGCCCAGGGGTGTTAGTAAAAGTACATACAAATCCAAAGCATCTCATTGGATGATTTAAACTTGGAAATTTGCTATTGATTGGTCAACATTCCTTCCTCAATCAACATAATCAAAATCAGATTATGTGTTCCTTCATTCATTGACATGAAGTGCAAACTTCATGTAACAGTACTACCAAACTAACCCTTCTCTTGTAATGTGATGCTCGGAGGACCTAAGTAAGGTGCTACTTCAATGCAAATTCATTTTACTGAAGAATTTCACAACTGATCCACCAATATATTAACCAACATCAGATTCTAAAATGTTTTTGTTCAGAATAGCATGCGTCGTACTACAACAAATCAGCAAGGATGGTAATTTAAAAAAAACATTGCTCATTACAATGTTAATACTCTGAGGAAATTTGTGGAAAAACATTCTGCTCCATTGGAGCATGACTCCAACTATACCACCTCCAGGCACATGGTGAAGTGAAAATAACTCCAGCTTGCTATGTGTCCCTCAGTCTTAGACTCTGGGAATGGGACTTGGTACTGAGACAGACTGTAGAAATATTCTGGTATCTGCTGAATACTTTGTTATTTGCATCCATTAGCACCCTCCTGCTGGCGCATGGGGGTGAACCCCGATCACGCCACCAGCAGGGGTAGGGCAGAGCATAGTGACTGGTTGCCTGATTCTCCGCCCAATAGCGATCTGCGTTGCCAGCGTTGCGAGGTGGAGAATCCTGCCCAGTATTTCTTTGGCTGTAAAGCACATTGGGACAACCTCGGGTTTTAAAAGGTGCTAAAATGAGGCAGGATTTTTTCTCTTTTATTTTTAACCTCAGCTCTTTCTTCAGTTCACTGTTGCACAAAACCTCGGACTTGGCTCCTCCCTCTGCTACTGGATCCTCGACTTCCTGATCCACAGACCACAATCAGTAAGAATAAACAACAACACCTCCTTCACGGTAGTCCTCAATACTGGGGCCCCGCAAGGCTGCGTATGAATCCCCTACTGTACTCTTTATAGTAAGAAGTCTTACAACACCAGGTTAAAGTCCAACAGGTTTGTTTCAAACACGAGCTTTCGGAGCACGGCTCCTTCTTCAGGTGTGAAGAAGGAGCCGTGCTCCGAAAGCTCGTGTTTGAAACAAACCTGTTGGACTTTAACCTGGTGTTGTAAGACTTCTTACTGTGCTCACCCCAGTCCAACGCCGGCATCTCCACATCATGGGTACTCTTTATACACATATGACTGTGTGGCAAAATGTGGTTCCAACTCCATGTACCTGTTTGCTGACGACACGACTATAGTGGGTCAGATCTCGAACAATGAGTCAGAGTACAGGACAGAGATAGAGAACCTAATGGAGTGGTGTAACAACAATAATCTGTCCCTCAATGCCAGCAAAACTAAAGAGCTGGTCATTGATTCAGGAAGCAAAGCACTGTACACACCCCTGTCTGCATCAACGGGGCTGAGGTGGAGATGGTTAGCAGTTTCAAATTCCTAGGGGTGCACATCCCCAAAAATCTCTCCAACCACGTCGACACTACGACCAAGAAAACACAACAGCGCCTATACTCCTTCAGGAAATTAAGGAAATTTGGCACGGCTACATTGATTCTTCCCAACTTTTACAGATGCACCATAGAAAGCAGCCTATCCGGCTGCATCACAGCCTGGTATGGCAGCTGCTCGGCCCAAGATCGCAAGAAACTTCAGAGAGTCATGAACACAGCTCAGTCCATCACAGGAACCCACCTCCCATCCATTGACTCTATCTACATCTCCCGCTGCGGGCAGCATCATCAAAGACCCATCTCACCCCATCTTACACATTCTTTCATCTTCTTCTATCGGACAGGAGATACAAAAATCTGAGAACACGCAGAAACAGATTAAAAAACAGCTTTTAACCCGCTGTGACCAGACTCATAAACAACCCTCTTATGGACTGATCTGATCTCTTCACACATCCTCGCGACTGAGTAGTACTGCGCTCCTGTATGCTTCACCGGGTGCCTGTGTCTATGTACTTACATTGTATATTTAATGTTTGCCGTATTATGTATTTTCTCTTCATGTATGGAATGATGTGTTTGAGCTGCACACAGAACAATACTTTTCACTGTACCTCGGTACACATGACAATAAACTAATTCCAATCCATAAAAAATATTGTGGGAAAATATTGTGGGAAACTATGGCCAGGGTTTGCACATAGGTTCATGAAAAAATGGCTTACACATTTATGTGGCTTCCAAACTGCACACCCAATCCATGTGTGACTTTTCCTGGGATTTCCATTTTCTTACACAGGGATTAAGTTTGCAGTGTACTTCGTGAGGTGCTGGAGCCGGCTAGTTAGAAAGCCCACTCTAGTTTCCAGACACAACAGCCCAGATGTAAACGTGTTTAAAATCCCCCTAAATCTCTCCCCTCACCCACATGCCATCCACACCCCCACACCCCCCATGCCACCTCCATGTCCTCTCATATCCCTAAACACCATTCCATGCTATTCAGATTGTTCATGCCACCTCCATATGCTCAATCCATCCATATTTAAGAACTCAGCGACTAACTTAAATGAGTATGTCACCACCGTCACAGACTTCATCAGCAAATGTGTGGACGACTGCGTGCCAAAGTAAGAAGTACATATGTTCCCCAACCGGAAACCATGGCTCAACCGCAAGATTGACTCCCTACTGAAGGACAGATCTGAGGCATTCAAGGCAGACGACCCTGTCCTATACAAGAAATCCAGGTACGACCTCCGCAAAGCCATCCGAGATGCCAAGAGAGAATATCAAACTAAGCTAGAGTCACAGACAGACTCTCGGCGGTTGTGGCAAGGACTAAACAACATAACAGGCTACAAAGCGAAGCCGAGCAGTATCTCTGGCAGCAGTGCACCCCTCCCCGATGAACTTAATGCATTCTATGCTCGGTTTGAGCAGGTAACCAACAATCCGCTATCGAGTGCCCCAGCAACCCATAATTCACCCATACCCACCATCACAGTTTCCAAAGTCAGATCGGCCTTCCTGAAAGTGAACCCACGGAAGGCGATGGGCCCGGACGGGATCCCTGGTCGTGCACATAGAGCCTGCGCATACCAGCTGGCAGAGGTATTCACAGACATCTTTAACCTATCCCTACTCCACTCCGAGGTCCCCACCTGCTTCAAGAAGACCACCATCATACTGGTACCAAAGAAGAACCAGGCAACGTGCCTCAATGACTACCGCCCGTTGGCCCTGACGTCAGTTGTAATGAAGTGCTTCGAGAGGTTGATCATGAAGCGCATCACCTCCATACTCCCGGAACGCCTTGACCCACTTCAATTCGCATACCGTCGCAACCGATCCACATCAGACGCCATTTCCCTGGCCCTACACTCATCCCTAGAGCATCTCAAAAACAAGGACTCCTACATCAGACTCCTATTTATTGACTACAGCTCCGCCTTCAACACCATAATCCCAGCCAAGCTCATATCAAAGCTCCAAAACCTAGGACTTGGCTCTCCACTCTGCAACTGGATCCTTGACTTTCTGACCAACAGACCACAGTCAGTAAGAATGAACACCAACACCTCCTCCACAATAGTCCTCAATACCGGTGCCCCGCAAGGCTGCGTACTTAGCCCCCTACTCTACTCCCTGTACACACACGACTGCATGGCAAAACTTGGTTCCAACTCCATCTACAAGTTTGCTGACGATACGACCATAGTGGGCTGGATCTCGAATAACGACAAGTCCGAATACAGGAGGGAGATAGAGAACCTAGCGGAGTGGTGTAACGACAACAATCTCTCCCTCAATGCCAGCAAAACTAAAGAGCTGGTCATCGACTTCAGGAAGCAAAGTACAGTACTGTACACACCCCTGTCAACATCAACGGAGCCGAGGTAGAGATGGTGAGCAGTTTCAAATTCCTAGGGGTGCACATCACCAAAAATCTATCCTGGTCCACTCACGTCGACGCTATCACCAAGAAAGCACAACAGCGCCTATACTTCCTCAGGAAACTAAGGAAATTTGGCATGTCCACATTAACCCTTACCAACTTTTACAGATGCACTATAGAGAGCATCCTATCGGGCTGCATCACAGCCCGGTATGACAACTGCTCGGCCCAGGACCGCAAGGAACTTCAGGGAGTCGTGAATACCGCCCAGTCCATCACACAAACCTGCCTCCCATCCATTGATTACATCTACACCTCCCGCTGCCGGGGGAAAGCAGGCAGCATAATCAAGGATCCCTCCCACCCGGTTTACTCACTTTTCCAACTTCTTCCATCGGGCAGGAGATTCAGAAGTCTGAGAACACGCATGAACAGACTCAAAAACAGCTTCTTCCCCACTGTCACCAGACTCCTAAATGACCCTCTTATTGACTGACCTCATTAACACTACACCCTGTATGCTTCAACCGATGCCAATGCTTATGTAGTTACATTGTATATATTGTGTTGCCCTATTATGTATTCTCATGTATTTTCTTGAATTCTGTTTAATTCCCTTTTCTTCCCATGCACTGAATGATCTGTTGAGCTGCTTGCAGAAAAATACTTTTCAGTGTACCTCGGTACACGTGACAATAAACAAATCCAATCCAATCCAATCCATCCTCCATAGACACTCACCCAGTATCCACTATGTATTATCTTCAAGAACCAAGAATCAAGAAAAAGTACTGGGAATCATTTAAAAGGCCAGTGTAAAAGAATTAAACAGGTGATGATGTGAAACCTGTTCTTGAAAATACAGAAAAATGTGTCATTTGAAACATGGAAGTCTGACAATATCTGGTCAGAGAGGATACAGGGAAAGATCCCACAAAAGGTTAATAGCAGCTGCAAAGAGCAGGATTATAAAATGCAGATTCATTCTCACAAGCAGGCTTAGCAAACACACAGGATTCTGGTATTTAGCTAAAACAATTGCTCACACCTTCATAGGATGTAACTATCTTAGGAAGTTTCTCGAAAAGCATGGATGAGAGTTTCAATTGAATTAAGTGACAAATGTTTAAAACAGGCAGGTCTTTCAAGTCATAACCAAGTTAAATTTTAGCATACAGCTAAAAGCAAAGTTTCACACCTTAATTGAAATTAACTCTCTTAGTAAACAGCTGGAAAGGATGGATGATGTTCAGTCAAATTTGGTGTCAATTCTAAGTGTGAAATTCTACTAACATCAAGTCAATTAAAAGAAAATTGGAGACAACCTGTCTATGAGAAACATGATTTAAAGTCAAAATCAAAGGCAAAGTTATGAGCTGGGGTCAATTGGAAAATTAAACGATTCAAAATCAGAAATAAAAGTAACACCTATTGAAACCAAAGCATTTTAAAATCAGATCTGAGAGGTGACGTTATGCCCAAATTGAATAATTAGTTGTATTAAAATGTTTACATCAAATATACTTTTTAACAATCAAAGTGAAACAAGCTCATTTACAATAAAGTCGTTAAAACTTAATAACTCTTCGAAAGATAATATAAACCTGAAGAAAGGGGACAGCCAGCAGAGCCAGCTCTCACAGCGCGGTACATGGGAAGGATAGAACACAGCAACCGAGTTCACCAGCGAACACATCTCAAGA
Source organism: Scyliorhinus canicula (assembly GCF_902713615.1). Taxonomy (NCBI): domain Eukaryota; kingdom Metazoa; phylum Chordata; class Chondrichthyes; order Carcharhiniformes; family Scyliorhinidae; genus Scyliorhinus; species Scyliorhinus canicula. The sequence continues at coordinate 143,368,703 of NC_052158.1, read as the reverse complement.
AGACCAGATTTTAAAGAAGATTGATTGTCAAGGTGGGCCTGAAGGTCCCTTCAACCAACAGGAAGGATCCAGAAGCAAGATCTTTTTACCTTTACATAGAACATAGAACAGTACAGCACAGAACAGGCCCTTCGGCCCTCGATGTTGTGCCGAGCAATGATCACCCTACTCAAACCCACATATCCACCCTATACCCGTAACCCAACAACCCCCCCTTAACCTTACTTTTTAGGACACTACGGGCAATTTAGCATGGCCAATCCACCTAACCCGCACATCTTTGGACTGTGGGAGGAAACCGGAGCACCCGGAGGAAACCCACGCACACACGGGGAGGACGTGCAGACTCCACACAGACAGTGACCCAGCAGGGAATCGAACCTGGGACCCTGGAGCTGTGAAGCATTTATGCTAACCACCATGCTACCGTGCTGCTAAAGAACCATTCTTTCTGTAAAGAAATTGTTTGCAGCTTTAAAAAAAAAATAATAATAAAATAACTTAAAAGTTTTAACCTGAAACAGTGGTTATTAGCCTACTTTACTTACTTAACAATGCAGGACCCAGGACATCGATGCTACTAAGGGGTAAGTAGGTAAAATTCTTCAGTGAAGGTATGGGTTATACCGGGGGATAACTTGAAAATATAGTTTGACCTGAATAGCACCCACCGAAGCCTGCATCGGAATCAGGGAGTGAGAATCTCTGTTCACCATTTAGAATATCGACCCTCTTTTGGTATAGGAGGAATTCTAAGAATAGTGGTGAGTTTTAACTTCAAACCTTAATTTAATAGTCTGTAATGATGCAGAAAAAAGCTCTTCTCCATCACAAGAACAGCTTATCCTTCAAGTGGCTATCATTTCCCTAAACAATTATTTACTCTGAAGCCACATAAAAGGCAGAGAATGTTGTTACAACCATGTCGAAGTGCCAACCTTAATAGTTGTGTCAAGAGCAGCACGGTGGCCTAGTGGTTTGCACAACCGCCTCACGGCGCTGAGGTCCCAGGTTCGATCCCGGCTCTGGGTCACTGTCCGTGTGGAGTTTGCACATTCTCCCCGTGACTGTGTGGGTTTCGCCCCCACAACCCAAAAATGTGCAGAGTAGGTGGATTGGCCACGCTAAATTGCCCCTTAATTGGAAAAAATAATTGGGTAATTTAAATTTATTTTAAAAAAAAATAGTTGTGTCAACAGGGTGAGTATTCCACAGTTTTGGGAAATCATCCAAGTATTTATAATGGCCACAGCCATCAAAACATTATTACATCTGCAAAAGGTTGAAATGGAAGGAACAGATGGTGTCCTTTCTATTTCAAATCAGATTTTCTGTCAATCAATGAAGGGGAACATGTGCTTAAATTTGTTTTATCTTTCAAAGCAGCGGATGTTTTTCTTCGATCAAAGCTGTTTTTATATTTAAATCACAGCACCAAACATGATGAGACGTTTTTACGAACATGTATTTATGCATTTTTGGATGCATTATGGTACTTTCACCACTGGAAAAAGTGCTGTAATGCATGGCAACACTACGCAGCAATGATAAATTTAATGGTTAACTCACCTTTACAGAACAGAACCCCACGATGATTCACTGTTAACGCCACATCTATATTACAATACAGCATCTCATAGTGACATTTGAAGGTGTCAAAACATTTTATACTTATCTTTCAGATTGTTCCCAACTCAGGCTACTCCCAGTGGTCTTAAGCTCTCCAAGGAGGTATATTCTTTGCAGGACTTACAAAACTCATAACAGCACATGAAAATACTACGCCGGAGGAAATGCAATTTTCCTGTGGTCCTCACATTGGGACTCTGACAATTGAAGGTGTGCGTGTGTGTATTTTGCACCAAGGCCTTCCTGACCTGCTTAAAGGTAACGCAAAAATTAGATGGGGTCAGAAAGGCGCACAAACAGTTTCGTCCATCATAAAAATTTCACATTTTGTGACCCAATTCACACTTCCATTGGGATTTGCATATCCAGCCCCGTGTGTTAAATGGAAGCTGTGTGTGCAGTTACTCACCTTACCAGTAGGGATCACAACACATTCATCTGAAAAGGTGAAGTAATTTTCAAAGATAATATTCCCCTTAAACTGCAGCTTACTTATTACTTGCTGTGTGGCATGTAATTCAAAATATGCATAGGTGTGGATTCAGTCTTCAGGATTGATTTAAAGCACAGGAGGAGCTAACTTTGAAAAGAACAATTCTACGGATAGGAAATGATTTTGAGCATTAGAATTCTTACACTAATTTAAAGACATTTGAATCTGACAACCAAATTCATGGTTTGCTACTGCATTCTTTATTATGTTCAACCAAGTCTTTGACACATGCAATACCAAAAGTATTCGGAACAGAGGAATAAACACCTACCCCATTGCTTTCCAGGTAGAAATGTACTCTTCATTGATACGTTTGATCCTGACTGTCAGATCTTTATTGTTCTGAGGTCATGCACGTCATCCTGTTGTTTCATTTACGGCCCGACAAGTGTTACTTTAAGCAAGACTCCCAGAAACGGGTTGGTTTCGACAGGAAAAGCCACCTTGTTTGCCATCCTGGCCTACTCCCCCACTTCCTGCTCCAGGGTTACATTTCTCAATTCCTCCACAACCAAAGTCAGCAGGCACACATTTCCAACATTAGTGAAATTGTACTGGGACACAATAAGTCCCAATGAACCTGGAAATTAATAACTTTAATAATCTTTATTATTGTCACAAGTCGGCTTGCATTAAAACTGCAATGAAGTTACTGTGCAAATCCCGTAGTCGCCACACTCCGGCGCCTGTCTGGGTACACTGAGGGAGAATTCAGAATGTCCAATTCACCTAACAAGCACGTCTTTCGGGACTTGTGGGAGGAAACCAGAGCACCCGGAGAACACCCATGCAGACATGGTGAGAACGTATAGACTCCGCACAGGCAGTGATCCATGCAAGAATAGAACCTGGGACCCGGGCGCTGTGAAGCAACAGTGCTAACCACTGTGCTACTGTGCCATGCATTTCAGTCATTTATAAACATAAAGAAAGCCAACCCTAATCATATGAGGTTAATCCAATACCTAACCTCGCCTGTATACGGAAACACAACTGGGATGCTTTTGGAGTTATCAAAGAGAGTGCTTCCAAAACAATTGTCCATTCTTCCTGTTTTCCCCTTTCTCTCATGAACCTGTTAATTTATGTTGCACTATTGATCCACAATGCAGAACACTTTCTAAATAGTCGTTCTTCAAATGTGAGTGAACAAAGTGAGCATTTGAAGACCATTTAATGTTTGTGGCTGAAGCCAATTTCGTTCTCGCCCAACATCTGAGAATGTTCTGGCAAAGGGTCATCCACCTGAAGCACTGGGCTGGATTTTTACCAAGCTGGGATGGCTTGGAAATCCTTTAAAAATGACAGCAAGGATCGATTGCCAACCTCATTCCTGGGGTTTCCAATTTTAGATTGTGCCTTTTAAGAGTTTGCTTCAAAAACCCACATCCTGCACTCCCGACCTGGCTTGCTGTACTGAGGAGAAGAGGCATGTCCTACCCCTCCGCAATATTTATGGAGCCAGGTCAGGTTTTCAAAGAGTCCTGCTTCACAGCACCTCAGAAGGCAGCACGGCGGCACAGTGGTTAGCACTGCTCCTTCACAGTGCTAGGGACCCGGATTCAATTCCAGCCTTGAACGACTGTGTAAGTTGCACGCTGTTCCTGTGTCTGTGTGGGTTTCATGCAGGTGCTCCTGTTCCCTGTAGGCAGGATATAGAAATGCAGCTGGAGAGCAACAGAGAGAGAGACAGAGAACAGACACACTCACATAGACACACACCAGGGCTACCGGAGATTTGGTGACACCACTGTTGGCACTTAGTCAGCGAACCGTCACCCTCAGCCAATGTATTAACTATTGACAGTGACTATCCCAGAGCCTGAGCTAGTGAGCGAGAGGGGGAAGGTGGTGAGTGAGTTTTGGGAGAAACAAACCGTCCTTGACAATGATGGTCAAATGAGCTTGGAGTGAGAAAGACGATGATGAATAGCTGTTTTAAGATTGTGACTGTGACATTCCTCAACAGAAAGGACAGCATAGTGGCGCAGTGGCTAGCACTGCTGCATCACGATGCCAAGGACCTGTGTCGAGTTTGCACACACCCCCCTCCCCGTATCTGCATGGGTCTCACCCCCACAACCCAAAGATATGCAGGATAGGTGGATTGGGCATGCTAAATTGCCCCTTAATTGGAAAAATTAAAAAAATAGAAAGGTACAAACATGCTCTGTATTATAAATATATCTAATATCCATCCCATCCAAGGCCTACATTATCCTCACCCAAGCCCTAGGGTTTTACAACACCCCCCTCGTCTCCCCCCCCCCCCCCCCCCCCCCCCCCCCCGCCACTACAATAAAAATCCCATCCTTGCAATACGTTCTGTTGAGCCAGGCATTTTCCCGACTCCGGCTGCCCACCTCAAGGATGACAAATTCAGCCCATGAGCTCCCATAATGCGAGCTGATCTGAGTATTTTCAGCATCTTCTAGTTTCAACTGAACAAAAATCAGGTGCAGGAAACAAGACTATTTTAATCCTTCTAAATAATAGACACACCGAGGCCAACCGTCCTGCCTCCATCGTTGCTTCGATTCATACCTCCACACCATCTTCCACAACTAACAGCACATACTAGGGACAAGGGACCAGATACTACGGGCGGAATTCTACATTCCTGAGGCTAAGTGTTGGCGCCAATGGAGAATCTGCGGGTGATTCACGACGGGAAAATCGGCGTAAACACCTCACTGATTCCGGTACCAGTGAGAGGCTAGCGCCGGCGCCGCGTGGAACATTAACGTATAGCGCGGAAAACGGCCGGAGGAACTCCGGGTCCCGGGCTGCGCATACTCAGGGCTGATGAGCTGAGCCAGTCGCAACCGGAAAAGATGGCACCGGTCGTGCTGGAACTCTAACCCGCCCACCCAGACCCAACAGCCCACCCCCTGGCCACTCCCTACCACTCCCCCCAGCCCTCGGAGCATTCCCCCGGCCAGCGGCATGGATCCCGGATGAGTGTAGCGGCGCTGGACACCGTCCACAGCTGGTGTGCCATGTTCCCCACCGCTGGGACACACGTGTCCTGCGCCATTGGGAACTCGGCCAATCAGGGGTGGAACGTCACGAGTGGGCTGGCTGATGACGTGCAAATGGCGTTGCGACTGCGCGCGTCCCCATGACGCCGATTTGGAGGGGGCGGAGCATCGTGGACCGGTGTCCAACCGTTGCTTGCCCCGAATCTGGCTACGGAAGCCTTCTGAAAGCAAATCCCGACTTTGCCGTCGAGCGACAGAGAATCCTGCCCTACATCTTTCATAGCCTGGTTTTGGGAGTCGGTGGGAAGCAAAAATGAGGACACTGGTGGTCATATTAGCGTAAGAGAGTATTTACTCAGCAATCGTCACATGTTTGTTTTAAGGTACTTTATTAGTGAGATCTTCTGACTGTTCACACCAATGAGATCTTCAGCTCCCTCGATGGTGCAGCCCCACTGTGGGTTATCTGGCCGTGTGGGGTGGATTCAATGGAAAATCCCATTGACAGCAGCGGCACAGTGGCACAGTGGTTCGCACTGCTGCCTCACAGCACCAGGGACCCAGATTCAATTCTGGCCTTGAGTGACCGTGTGGGGTTTGCGCATTCTCCCGTGTCTGCGTGGGTTTCCTCCGGGTGCTCCAGTTTCCTTCCACAGTCCAAAGATGTGCAGGACAGGTGGATTGGCCAGGCTAAAATTGCCCCTTGGGTCCAAAGAGACCAGAAGATCCCACCGCCGGCCTACATCAGGCTAGCTCCCGCTGCTGAGAAACACACTGTGGTGTGCCCGGAGAATCTCGCCTCAGATCTATTAATTTGACAGACAGATATTAATGTTTGCGTGTTCCCCCATGGAGTTTTGTATCAATTTGAAGGAGCTGGCGTGATGAGAATGATATGGGACTTGGACTTGTGCTTTGCTGCAAATCTGCTTCACAGCATTAGTGAGTGTCAGCATGGTGCTTACAGCCTGTTTGGTGAAAGCGTGTATTTTTAAGTCTCCACTGAATGTTTCCACTGTTTTTTTACTCCCCGTCTCCAGAGATACATGTTGAGCTATTGCTTCCCACTCCCATGATAAGTGCTGGCACCTGTTTTCTATTGGACTAGACTGTCCAGTTTTTGGGTTGGAAGTCCGGAAATGTCTTAACTGCAACTCAGGCATCAAATGTCTAATTTCTAAAATAGAAGGCCACTTTTTTCCACTTACATCTGTGACTCGTGGCGCAGATAGATAAGTTCGTAATGTTGTCAGTGAACATTCAAATTCAGCAGCGATCCGGCTCCCATAACCTTATAGAATCAGAGAATCTTGTAGCACAATCCATCTCTCCTGGGCCAGCTCTTTGAGAATACGTCCCATTCTCCTACCAGCTTTCATTCTAACCTCTGCCTGCCTCTATCCTGCTAGCTGCCGCATCCTACCTCCTATAATACCCTCCCCTCTTTCTATGGCTATCCCTCTCCCAGGCTGCTTTTTTAAAAATGTAGACAACCCAATTCATTTTTTCCAATTAAAGGGCAATTTAGCATGGCCAATCCACCTAGCCTGCACATCTTTGGATTGTGGGGGCGAAACCCACGCAAACACGGGGAGAATGTGCAAACTCCACACGGACAGTGACCCAGAGCTGGGATCGAACCTGGGACCTCGGCGCCGTGAGGCAGCAGGACTAACTTACTGCACCACCATGCTGCCCTTCCCAGTCTGCTTTTAACGTTATCTTTCCGATCTTTATTTTGATCTTTGGATGCTCCCAGGTTGTTCTGATTTGGATGGTGCTGCACTTGCTCCCTTCTCTCCCCACCCCCTCCCCAAATTCCATATCGATATCAGTTCTCTTGAGGCACCTCCTTTCGGATGTAGCACAGAGCTGCACCCGGATCCTAAGGGAGGAAAGCCACATATTTTTTAATGAAAAAAAAATGGCTTTTTATCCCATGAAGGCCCAATTCTCAATGCTGGCTAAGGTCACCGAAGAGCCACTTTAGTGCTTACTTTTGGTTACATTCAGAATGTTAATTAGGCTCCTTCGTAACTGGTGGTGTATAACTGCAGCCATACACTGAATGGAATCTGTGACCTGTGTAAGTGCCATTTGCATGCTTCAGCCTGGCAATTCTTCCCACAGCAAAATCCTTTCAGGAGGCAAACAACAGACCCCATTTCATGAAACTGTTTTGGATTTAAATGTTTCCAATTGTGTGTTTTAGTTTCATTGTTGCAATTTTGTCCGCCTCCCCCTCTCTCTCTCTGCATTCCTGCCCTCGCTCCCTCCCTCGCTCCTTCCCTCCCTCCCCGAAAGACGTACTTGTCACACTGAGGAAAGTGAACAATCGCAACTCTCAGCGGACTGTGCAGCCAGCATTTTGCGACCGAGCCGGCAAAAAAGAATGGGAGTTCGGATTTGTTAATTTGGAATAAAACTAGCAAGCCTCGCGCAGTTTGTCAATTTAGAATAAAACCAGCAAGCCTCTCACTTATTCAGATTTGACGCTTTGGTAACTGTGTGCCGCACATGTGTGAAAGTGCAGGTGTGAGCCATCATTTTGTAAACTTCCATCATTTATACTGAAAAACACTCCATAAAACAGCAGATAAATCACGGTCAACGACACAGAATGGAGGAGCGAAAGGATCTGTGGGATGGAGGGCGGTGGGGTGTGGGAGGGGGTGGTGTGGATGTCTGGGGAGTGGTTGGGTGGGAAGTGGCTAAGTAGAGAGGAGGAGAGGTCTAGAATTTGCTCCCTAAAACTCACAGCACCTCGCTCCTCTTTTTAAGACATTCCTTAAAACATCGCTCTGACCAAACTTTTGGTCATCTGTCCCAATATCCACTTGTGTTCCCCCACAGGCTGATTTTCAGACGAGGCGGGGTGAGTGTGAAATTTAGGGAATGGAATTCGCACCCCTCCTGACCCCGCAGAGGTTTTACGCTGTTGCCAGCAAGGCCTCGGATAAAAAGCCCGCCCTTTTCCCAACTGAAACTCTTCTGTGGCTAATTATTGGCCACACAAAGCATTTCCTGCCAAACGTCAATCATCAGGCTGGTGGGAGAATTGATCTTGCTTGTGGCAAGGCCGTAAATCGACATAGATCTCGAGTGGGAAGGGGTGGTGGAGGTATCGCCTCCATCAATGTTCCCCTTCTAATGTCGGTGCATCTACCTTAAGGTCCGACGGCCTCCAGACCTCCTTCTCCTGCCCCTGGCCTCTTCCCCGACACACCAATTGCTCTCTTCGCTTCCCCTCAGACCTTCCCCGAGTTTAAAATGATTAAATCATTTAAAAGTTTTGCGCCTTTGGTGTAATCAAAGTGCAAGAAAAAATCCATATTGGGCAGCAGATGAAGTATGTTACTTGTTCTTACCATATTATACAATGACTACCCTCCACACCTTGGGACCCCTTGAACCTACTTTGGGCTTTGGTGCCCAGACCAGTGCTCAGGTGTCCTCATGCATTTCCTCTCCAGTCTACTGCAGCCCTTGTCGGCTCAGGGACTGGGTAGCTACTGGCCAATCAGATTGATGGGCAGCTCTCTAAGGTGGGTCTTCCTTCCGGGTGAGAGTCGGACGTCCAGCCTGCAGCCACATCATGTCCATTTGAGTGTGAAAGGGCGGCACAGTGATTAGCACTGCCACCTGACAGCGCCAGGGACCACAGTTCGACTCCGACCTTGGGTGACTGTGTGAAGTTGGCACGTTCTCCTTGTACCTGCGCGCATTTCCTCTGGTTGCACCGAATTCCCCCCACTGTCCAAAGATTTGCAGGTCAGGTGGATTAGCCTTGCTACATTTCCCCTTAGTTTCCGAAGATTGGTTGGGGTTATGGGGATAGGGCGGGGGAGTGGACCTAGGTAGAGTGCTCTTTCAGAAGGTCGGTGCAGAGTTGATTGGCCTAATGGCCTCCTTCTGCATCATAAGGAATCGAGGGATTCTGTGAAGAGTCCACGAGGCACTTACAATCAACGGGGAACACAGGCCTGTGTGTATCTTGGTGTCAAATTCTGTTTGACTATGCTCCAAAGGAGTGTTTTAATTGGAATAAAAGTGCTGTAGAAATGTAACTTGTTTTTTTTCTCTGATGGGTCAATAGGAAGTTATACCAAAAAATTGCTGAGGTTTTAATGCCAGATGTTGCTGCACCTGGATTCAATTGAAATTAGAGAACTCCCCTGTGGTTGAAAGGTTGTCCCCACTGACATGGGTATCGTCGAACCATTCCTTTAGTTAATGGAGGAGAATAGAACCTTGGGTATTGACTGCTAAAAATAAATTTAAATGAATTCAGCCCAAAGGACTGTTAACATATGACATAATTCTTCTGTCCCGCTTGGAAATTGTGTTGAATTGTCTCACAGAGAGCATGAACCGGGGGTCTTTAAACTTGTCTTTAGGGTAATTTTGCCAAGAGAGTAAAGTGAAGAGTGAGGGTCTCAGGTCATGCAGAGGCTTGACCCACTCCCTTATTTCACTGACAAATCAAGATTCATATCTAACCCTGATCTACTCTGAGAGAATTCGCAAAGAGGGACCATGGTTAATAAGTTACGGGGCCACGATATTCTCTGGGTGTGAGCAGTGATATTCTGGACAGTAACTGGACATTGTGGCCAGAGTTCTCCAGTTGTTGGGATTCTTTGTTGCCGCTGGTGTCATAATATATACACGAGTATATGATGGTGCATAGACAGACACTGACTGACACACTGAATGACCAATCAACACACAGAACACAGCAGCCAATCACCAGACAGGACACGGCCACTATAAAGCCAGAGGCACTAGTTTTCCCGCTCTCTGGGGATTCAGCCTCTGGGACTGCCAGAGCCCGTGATCAGCAACATGGACATCCACCATGTGCTAGCAGGATAGTCTGGTCAGGTTAGCCTCAGGTCTCCAGTCAACTCAACATAGTGTCAACCCACAGTGCAAGTATGTTTAATGGCTCATAGTTCAATAAAATAGAGTTGTACTTCTACAAGTGTTGGTAGCCTGTCTCTCTCACTGCTATGGTAAACACAGTCCTCGCAGACCCAGCATACCCAACACATCAGTTGGCAGTGCCCTCCCACCGTCCGTTGGTTTCCCGGTACTATGGGGTGGCTTCAATTGGAAACCCTATTAGAACATAGAACAGTACAGCACAGATCAGGCCCTTCGGCCCTCAATGTTGTGCCGAGCCATGATCACCCTACTCAAACCCACGTATCCACCCTATACCCGTAACCCAACAACCCCCCCTTAACCTTACTTTTATTAGGACACTACGGGCAATTTAGCATGGCCAATCCACCTAACCCGCACATCTTTGGACTGTGGGAGGAAACCGGAGCACCCGGAGGAAACCCACGCACACAGAGGGAGGACGTGCAGACTCCACACAGACAGTGACCCAGCCGGGAATCGAACCTGGGACCCTGGAGCTGTGAAGCATTTATGCTAACCACCATGCTACCCTGCTGCCCTATTGACGGGCAGCGGAAGTAGAGAACCCCACTATCAGCGAAGGGCGTCCCATAGAGAATCCAGCTGATGTGCTTGGTTGGTTGCCTGTTCTAAATCTATCTCCCTACGATGGTACGCAAAAAAGAAAGAGAAAACTTTATATTTATATACAGCTTTTCTGAAGGTCAGGATGTCGAAAAGGCACTTTACACACATCGTTAGTCACTGTTGTGCTGTAGGGGACATGGCAGTCAACGTGTACATAGCCTCAAATGGCAATAAGATTATGAGCAGATAATGGCCTGTGTTTACTGCACCCTCTGCCCCCCCCCCCCCCCCCCCCCCCCCCCTCCCGGCTGGTTTTCCGGTGGTGGAGGCAGTCCGCCATTGACCGGTAGGAGAGCCATGGAAACCACCATTGCCTTCAGTGGGGCCGGAAGATCTGACTCCGAAAAACCCAGCACGGCGGGCATGGGAGGGAGAAATTCCGCCAATGGGCTGGATTCTCCCGCCCAGCTCGTCGCAAGATTCCACGGGCGAGACCCCGACAATGGAAAAATCCATTGATCGGGCGGGATTCTCCGGTCACCGAGCGAACGCAGCCCGAGTATCCCGCCCAATGAGTCATGTGACTGAGGGATGAAGTTTGGCAAGGACACTGGGGATCATTCCCCACCTCTTCTTGAAACAGTTTTGCGAGATTTGTAACTTGGCTAAAATGGGGAATGGTTCAATGGTTCATCTGAAATGGTCCAACATTCTATCGTTGCTGCACTGATGTGCCAGTCTAGATTAAGGATCTAATCCTCAGAGTGAGACTTGAACCCATTATGTTCTGAATCAGTATGACTGGGCTGATACCTGTAACCTCCAGCCATATTTGTAAAACCATTTTTCAAAAAGTTAGTCAACGCGCAGAGAACATTCAAGCGAGACCTCCTGGTAACTTGAGCTGTATCTGAGTTGCTCTATGAAGCTGAGAGTTTCATATTGGATCTAGTAATGTGGAATAATATTTCTACGAATAGAGAGGCCTTGTGATGTTTTATCACTTGGGTCAAAGCCAAGAATTTTAGTAGTTTTCCTTGATCATCCGAGCCAACACTGCAATAAAAAGAGTTATCTTAGGGGGTGAGGGAGAAACACTGCCTTGTCCTCTGTGAAATGCAAATTCAGTAAGGGCCCCACTGTTTGTATTAACAGAATCCGCAGGGGTATTATAACATATACTGCTTCAATTTTCAAATTCACTCTCCACGTTGAGCCCATGCAGTACTACAAACAGAAACCTCCACTCACAGGATGATGACAGGTCCATGCAGTCAGGATCTCTGGCTCAGCATCCTGTTATTAATCCCTCTGGCAGCTGGTAAGGGAGGGGAGCATACGATAGGGGTGAAAATGAAAGAAATCTATTTCCAGGTCGTTTTAGTGATGACATTCTTGTTGCTCTGCCATTTATTTATTTAAAAAAAAACAATGACTCCCTTTCCTTTTTCTTCCAGGTTTATACCAATCACAACTTTGAACATTTACATTTTTTGCATGGCAAAACGTTAAATGTGAAAAAAATACCCTTTGCCGCTCTGATAACCGACAGCTTCTTTGTCACTGAGTTAGAAGCTAATGCGATCATGGAGGCCTGAGGATGTAATACCTCAATACCAACGCAAACTGCAGGAGCAGCACCTCAACTTCTGATTAGGTACGTTACAACCTTCCAGACTTAACATTGAGTTCAAAAACTTCAGACTGTGAACTCTCTCCTCCACCTTCACCCCATTTTTATTTATATTAATTTATTTTCCTTTCTTCCATTGATTTGTTTCTCCATCCCACTTTTCATCCTGCTTTCCATTTTGGTTTTTTTTCCTTCCCATCCTCTCCCCTTCCACCCCCACTCCACCCGACTTGGCCACCTGTTCATTGGTCCTGCTTGTCTTGCTTCCCTTTGCTCTATCATTAACACATTCTGATATCTTAATGTGCTGCCATCAGCACCCTTCTTCGCCACGATCACCATCATTTACAATCCCTTGTCACTCTTTCCCCACCTTCCACCTGTCAATGGCCCTCTATCCAGCCCTATTGCTCCACCATCACCCCCAACCCCCCCATCTGGGCATAGTGCAGTATAAATCTCATCGTATTTCCAGTTCTCTCTGGCCCTCATGAAGAGTCATTCAGATTCAAAATGTCAGCTCTGTTTTCTCTCCACAGTTGTCAGGCTCTCTGAGCTTTTCCAGCACTTTATGTTTTTGTCCCCCTCATACTGAACGACACGATCTGGGGTGCTGTCTTTCACATGAGATGTGAAACTTACATGCCAGGTAGACATAAAACATCCCATTGGTCTATTCAAATAACAGCTGGAGAATTGTCCCCAGTATCCTGGTTAATATTGATTCCACAACCAATATCATTGAAACAGTCAGGTAGTTGTTGAACACAGTGCTCTTTGGGGGGGTTTACTCTGCACAGATTGGCTACTGTCATTCCAGGTGTTTAACCCAACCAGAGGCCACATCAGAGTCCCAGTGCCCTCACCTGAATATGATCTCCCCAGATGCGGGGGGGGGGGGGGGGGGGAGAGAGAGGGGTGATGTGGAGCTACACCCTAAGCAAGGGTTCACTGAGACATAAATACCCCATGTGGGCTGGGTGCGGGAAACCCTTTGGGGGAATAGGAGTTGTATTTGGCAGGTTAAATAAATATTGAGTTTTTCTAAGTCATTGCTTCCATGTGGTCGCTCGCCTGGACCTTTACACTGGCGACGAGGATGGGATTGGCCGGGCCGACCATGGTCCCGATTCCATGTGGATTTTGTGGGACCTTTCCAAGGAACCATATACTCACTCATCGTAGATGCCCATTCGAAGTGGATGGAGGTCCACCACATGTCCACGTCGCTACAATTGAGAAGCTCCAACAAACTTTCAACACCCATGGGCTTCTCAAGATGTTAGTGTCAGACAATGGCACGACATTCACAAAGGTGGACTTCGGCGTTTTCATGAAGGTGAACAGTGTCCGCCATGTACGGATCGCACCTTACCAGCCGTCCTCCAATGGATTGGCCGGATAGGCGGGACAGACTTTAAAGTTAGGAATACGGAATCAGACCACCTGTTCCCCGGAGCCCCGGCTGGCCCGTTTCCTTTTCTTTTACTACACCATGCCTCACACCACTACTGGGATAGCATCTTCAAAGTTGTTAACAGGCCTGTGACTGCGCACACGGTTGAGCTTTGTCCTGCTGGACATTGGTGAGAGGTCCGCGACCAGCATGATCATTCTGAAGCACGCCAACCCAGGCCCATGAGGGAATTCTTCACGGGCGATGTGTCTATATCAGGAATTTCACCAACAGGGCATTATGAATCCCAGGGATAATGGTGCAGTGATTGGGCCGGGCTCATATTCGGTGAGCGTGCACTAAAGGAATTGAATAGGCACGCGGACCAGCTTGCCAGCCGTGCCCTAAAGGTCCTCGTGGGAAAGCCGAAGCTCACATGCCCAGTTGTGGCCCTTCCTCCGGTGCAGCCACTGTTGATACCCGGCAATGTGGACAAGCCCCTTGATCTTGCGATGCGGGATGACAACTCATCAGACCCTGAGTCAGACATGGCGACATTGCCAACGGGGCCGCTGACCCCCGCACGGTGGACCTGCCCAGGCGTTGAGCCCAGAAACGTTGAGTCCCTGTCCGTAACACCCCACCGGGCCCAGCACAGTGGGTGCTTGAGAAGCAGCTGAGCAAAGGAGGCGAAGGAAAAGTTCCCTCCATCCATTGAAATTAACAACGTATCAGACTTGGGGGCACAGGATGGGGGGAGGGGGTGTGGGTGGGGGGGGTTAATCCGACCAGAAGCCACGGGGTCTGCAACATCAGAGTCCCAGTGGTCTCACTTGAATATGATGGCCCCAGATGCGGGGGCGAAGTTACACCCTTAAGCAAGGGTTCCATGGGACACAAATACCCCAGCCCAAGTAAGGAGCTGGCGAGGGAGACCCTCTGGGCAGTAGGAGTTGTATTCTAGTGGGCGAAGTAAATATGGTGTTTTTCTAACAGTCATCGCTTCATTGTGCTGCCCGCCTGGAACTTTACACCAACATTACAATACTGATCACACCGCAGAAGCACTTCATTGGTTGTAAAAGGTGCTATAGAAATGCAATCTTTCTAGATTGAACACTCCTGCAACATTATCGAATGTCGTCCATAAGACCATAAGACACAGGAGCAGAAGTAGGCCTAATCTGCAGTACTGACTATGGAACCACCATCATATTCTCGCACTGTTAATCCCTCCCGTTTGAGGGAGGGTGTCACAGGAGTTTGTGGCTATTCCTTTCAATTCTGATACACTGGAGGAGCTCAGACTAATGGATGAACATGTTCTTGCTCTGCTGGCTGTACAATGTGTTAAGTGACAACGGTTAGTGCAGTTTCTATCCAGGTCCCAGTGGCCATGTATCTACAGAAAGAATAAATAGTTTAAAGCTAACACTTGTGTCAAAAGTTGAAAATGTTTAATTCCTCAGGAATTACAACCAACGGATTTCATGTCAAGTGTAGTCACTGTTGTAATCATAGACGCTTACAGCACAGAAGGAGGCTATTTATTCTGGCTCTTTGAAAGATCAGTTGCTCTTTGTCCCATATCCCAGTGTTTTGACTGCAACCTCGGATGTTCCTTATCTTTATGTACCCAACCTTCTTTTAATGGTCCGACGGAAGCAGCTTCCACCAACTTTTCAGGTGTTATGCTTCAGTACCTGACTTGTAGCTCAGTGAAGCCACGTTTCTTCATCCCACCTCCAGATTTTTCCCAATGATTTTGAATCTGTGACCTCTGATTATTCACCCACTTCCCAGAAAATCTATTCCAGAAAATAATCTTGAAAATTCCAATTAGTTCACCTCTGAACCTTCTTCCAATGAAAACAATCCTAACTGTGCCAGCCTCTCCTCATAACTGCAAGACTCGTCACCATGTACTCTCACAGCCCTCTAATGTCCTCACCCCATTTCATAGAAACGGCACAAAACAAACTGTGGATACAATTTCAACTATTTATGGAAAACCTTTATTAACCACTGAGCTAGAGTATATACTCGCAACACCAGTTGCTCAGTAAGATGTGTGTGCAGGAGCTCGTTTTCGGGTGGTTAGTCTGCTGAACTGATTATACTAACACGGCTTCCAGTGACTCCCTGATGTCCTTGAGAGCAGACTTTTATATCCTGTCTGACCCTGGTCTCTCGGTCTTAGGTTGTCTTAGGTTGAGTTATCCAACTGTAATGTCCTTTGTTTCTATAGTGTAGAGGGTCTTTAGAGGGGTTTCACAGGACGGCGCAACATCGAGGGCCGAAGGGCCTGTACTGCGCTGTAATGTTCTATGTTTCTAATTTGATTATCAATCCCTCCATGGCCATGCAAAGGCAATCTGCGTCTGATCATTTCCTGCCCACAGGAGGGGGGTATCTCCAGGTACCGACCAGCAATGGATGTGATTTCTGTACCTCGGCAAGTCAGTTTTTGTAATCAAGGTATCTAGCGGTTGGCCACAGCCCCAATGGCATGTCCTGACACGTGTGTCCGTGTGTGTCTGTGTGCGCGCATCTCTGTCAGAGTGTGTGTGTGTATGTATGTGTGTCTTGTGTATATGACCGTGTGTGTGTTGTGTATGTGTCCGGGTGTGTGTGTGGCTCTGTGTCTGTCTCTGTGCATGTGTCTGTGTGTGTGTCTGTGTGCGTGACTCTGCATGTGTCTGCGTGTGTGTGACTGTGTGTGAGTCTGTGTGTGTGTGTATGTGTGCGTGTCTCTGTGCGTGTGTCTCTGTGTGTGTGCAGGGCCGGCTCAAGGCACCGGCAACTCGGGCAGTCGCCCGGGGCGCCATGTGCTAGGGGGCGCCAGAGACTCGGGTCCCGCGCGTGCACAGTTGGGCCGGTGCCAACCAGCGCATGCGCAGTGGCCGCCCACCCCCTCGGTCCGCCCCCTCCCCCCCCGCCCCCCCCCCCCCCCCCCCCCCCCGTCCGCCCCCTCGGTCCGCCCCCCCGCCCGCCCCCTCGGTCCGCACCCCCGCTCGGTCCGCCCCCCCACCCCCCCTCGGTCCGGCCCCCGCCCCCCTCCTCGGCCCCCCCCCTCCCCCCCTTCGGCCCCCCCCCCCCGGCCCTGCCCCCGCCCCCCCCCTCGCCCCCCCCCCCCCCCCCCGCCCCCAAGGGCGCCGAAGTTCAGCTTGCCCGGGGCGCCAGCAACCCTAGGGCCGGCGCTGTGTGTGTGTATGCATGTGTGTGACTGTGTGTGAGTCTGTGTGTGTGTATCTGTGTGTGTGTGTCTCTGTGTGTGTGCCTGTGTGTGTGTCCATATATGTGCGTGTGTGTGCCTGTGTGTGTGTCTGTGTGTGTAACCGTGTGTGAGCGTGTGTGTGTGTGTGTGTGTTTGTGCCCCTGTGTGTGTGTCAATGCGTGTGTGTCTGTGTGTGTGTCTGTGTGTCTGTGGCCTGTCTTTATTTTAATTTTAAGTCTCACATAAGCCACAGCATTGATGTCTTCGGTCAGAAATCATCATCCGATGTTCTCTGCACCCCAGGACCAGATTTGTATGTTCCCCCACCCCCTGGCGGGTTCTGTGGCGGTGGTGGTGGTGGGGGCGGGGGGTGCGGTGTGGGGAACCATAAATTTGCAAGGATGGAAATCCCTCCGGGATCCCATCCGTCCCAATCTGGTTAGGATTTTATATTGGGGCGGGTAGGGCCTTGGAGGGAAAGCCTATCCTTGCCCCACTAAAGGCCCTTAAGTAGCCACTTAATGTTCAATCAAGGGCCTTTCCCACCCAGCTTCAATTTTGAGGCCTCAGGGCACCCTCCCCTCGGTGACCTCCATACCTCCCTCCTCCCCGACCTATTCCCTGAGGCCCCAGTCGTTCCCCCCGCGACAATCCAGGTCTTCCCTATTTTAATGACACAGGAAGCCGGTGGTAGAAAATACAGATTTATTTTAACTATTTACAATATTCTGCCCACGGCATATAACTATCCACAAGCACAGTCCCTGTTGGGACAACCAATTGCCCGGGCCCTGCTTGGGCCGGCTTTTATGTTCAATTCTAATGAGCACCAGCGGGGTGGCTTCAGCCCCGTACCTGAGAGGCTCATATGCATGAGCCCCACGGGGAGATCGATATAGTTTCCCCGTGGGCCTCATGGGGGTTATGACACCTATCTATCCTCACCTTGTCCCGTGCCACTTAACCTTCCTCCGGGTCGGACGAGGATGTGCGGAGCAGTCGCACATCCTGTGGCTCTCCTCCAGAGCACAGTGAAATAGGCACTTTTGGATGAATTTAGCCCAAAGATTTGGACTCATTCTACCCGTAAACAGAAAGGGAAGAGGAAAGGAGCGATATGCCAGCAAGTTGGAGCTCAAAAGGCCGCAGGAAAGGTTGAAGCATTGGAAAAGGAAGACATTCCTGATGAAGCAATTGACTGCGATGAGGGAGGCAATCAAAGAGGAGATAAAGGTGGCGGTGGCACTGGTCACTACGCAGACAGAACTCAATGGGATGCCAAAGAAGCTGGCGGTTGAGGGAAGATTATCCAGGAGCTTGAAAAGGCGGCAACTGACCAGAGCAACAATATTGTTACTCCGGGGGCAGAAATAAAAATGTTGGGGTGACCCAGGGGAGCCTGAAGGGGCAAGCTGAGGATCAGGAGAAACACTCTTGGTGTTAAAATATTCGAACAGTGGGCCTGCCAGAGAGGATCAAGGGCAAGGAGCCGACAGACTATGTGGCCCAGATGCTGGGAAACTTGGTCGGAAGAGAAAGCTTCCCCAAGCTGTCCGAGATCGACAGGCACGCAGGTCATTCCCGCAGAAACCCAAGGCCAGGGAACAGCCAAGGGTGATATTCGGCAAACTACACAGGCACCAGGTTCGGGAAAGGATCCTGCGTTGGGCTTGGCATACAAAAGCGAGCAGTTGGGAAGGACACAGAATACGGGTGCAGCAAGACATTGGGGTGGACCTGGCAAAACGCAGGGCTGAGTTCAACAAAGCCAAATCGGCCCTGTACAAAAACCGAATAAAAGTTGGGATGTTATTCCCAGATGGGCTGGTTTAGCTCAGTGGGCTGGACAGCTGGTTTGTAATGCTAGAACAAGGCCAGCAGCGCGGGTTCAATTCCTGTACCAGCTTACCCGAACAGGTGCCAGAATGTGGCGACTAGGGGCTTTTCACAGTAACTTCCTACCTGCGACAATAGAAGATTACTATTATGGGCAGCACGGTAGCCTTGTGGATAGCACAATTGCTTCACAGCTCCAGGGTCCCATGTTCGATTCCGGCTTGGGTCACTGTCTGTGTGGAGTCTGCACATCCTCCCCGTGTGTGCGTGGGTTTCCTCCGGGTGCTCCAGTTTCCTCCCACAGTCCAAAGATGTGCAGGTTCGGTGTATTGGCCATGATAAATTGCCCTTAGTGTCCAAAATTGCCCTTAGTGTTGGGTGGGGTTACTGGGTTATGGGGATAGGGTGGAGGTGTTGACCTTGGGTAGCGTGCTCTTTCCAAGAGCCGGTGCAGACTCGATGGGCCGAATGGCCTCCTTCTGCACTGTAAATTCTATGATAACCCCTGGGTGACATTCCAGAACAAAGAACATTATTTTCCCCACCCAGTACAGGTGGTCAAGTTCATTTAGAGGAATGGCCGAGACAAAAAGCAGTCGAGGCAGCAATGAGGAAGATGCAGAGAGAGAAGGAAGAAAGGAAAGTGATGGACATGAACTGTGGAGGGAGACAGCAATTAATCGGGCATAAGAAGATCAGCCTGGGGAGGGGGCCGCCACACTAACGGGGAAAGCGAGCGCCAAGAGGTATGAAAGCAAGGGGACTGTGACGCACCTCCCAGCATTGAGGGTAAGTCTGGCAGGGAGAGGGGGGAGAACCACAGGGGCAGGAAAGGGGAAGGTAGGGGGCAGAATAAGTAGGAGTGGCATGGGGGGGAGGGGGAGGGTAGAAAGGGAGACGGGGGAAGGTGGGCCAAGGGGGGATCATAATGAGAAGGAAGGGAAGGGTTTTAGATTGGCTTCGGCAGGTCGGATTCGGGTTGAAGTTAGAAGATGGCACCATAAGCAGCCACTTTGGAGGACTAATTGGCGGACCGATCAAACCCCAAAAAGGGAAAATGACAAGTATGGCTAGGGAACTGGGAATGTTTATGGAACTGATGGGGACAGTGGATCATGGCGGTTCCTACATCTAGGTGAGAAGGAATTCCCATTCTTCTCACCAGTATACAAGGTCTGCACCCGCATCGAGTTCTTTGTAGTGGGGAAATCTGTGCTTCCAGAAATAGTCAGAGTGGAATACTCTGACATGACATGGATGTGAGGTTGGAGGTTGGACTCGGGCCTCTTGGCCGGCAAGGTCTTCTGCCAGAAAATATCACAGGCCAGAGGCGAGTATGTCACTAACAATTGGAACGGGGAAGTCTCACCTGCCACGTTCTGGGAGGCACTGAAGGCTGTGATTAGGGGAGGGATTACAGCTGATAAGGCTCGTAGAGACAGGGAAAAGAGGGCGGCCAGGCAACAACTGATTGGTTCCATCCTGGAGGTCGACAGAAGATACTCTGAGGCCCCGACCATAGAGCAACTGGCGGAGAGGAAAAAGTTACAAATGGACTTTAATCTGCTGTCCACCAGGAAAGCAGTGCACCAACTCCGCCAGACATGGGGGACCTTCTATGAACACGGAGAGAAGGTAGCCGCCTGCTGGCTCACCAGCTGAGAAAGCAGGCAGCCACGAGGGAAATAGCCCAGGTAAAGGACAGTAGAGGCTCGGGAGCTGCACCAATAAAGGTCAACAAAGCATTTGAGGCCTTCCACTGGGAGTGTACACATCCGAGTCCCCCAACGGGGACTCGGGGATGAAACAGTTCCTCGATAGACTGGACATTGCCAGTCATGGGGGATGGTAGACGGAGAGAGCTGGAAGCACCAGTAGGACTGGGAGAGGTCATGGAGAGTATTGGCTCCATGCAGGCGGGGAAGGCACTGGGACCCGATGGGTTCCTGACCGACCTCTACAAAGAATTTACACCGGCTCTCACCCTGTACCTGTGGGAGAAGTTTGCAGACTCGCTAGCGAGGGACACCTTGCCTCCAACGCGAATTCAGGCCACCATATCACTTATACCCAAAAAAGACAAAGACCCAATGGAATATGGACCATACAGACCCTTTTTGCTGCTCTAAGTGGATGTGAATGGGGGGCTTGGAACAAAGGTGTGGGGGGGGGAGGGAGGGGGGGTGTGTGGAGAGGAGGTGCCAAAAAGGAACAGAATGTAAAGTGTAAATAATAACCATTTCAATCATCTCCTGTACAGTGTAATAATGTAAACTTCAATAAAAATATTTATTAAAAAAATTCTTTCCTCCAGGTCCTGGCACTTAGTTCCAGGCAGCTAACTGCAGTACCTCTTCTGGCCACTGCTGCGCTGTTCCTGTTCCGATTGGCCAGCAGATCTTCAAGGTGGGCCTTCCTCACAGTGAAGGCACGCCTTCTGCCAATCAATGCTCGTTTGAGCGTGAAATGGCACCAGCCCTGCTGGAGATGTGTTCCTCGTCGACTCTTCAGATGGAAATTCCTACACCTCGTTATACAGGGACTGGTTTAGCTCACTCGGCTAAATCGCTGGCTTTTAAAGCAGACCAAGCAGGCCAGCAGCACGGTTCAATTCCCGTACCAGCCTCCCCGGACAGGCGCCGGAATGTGACGACTAGGGGCTTTTCACAGTAACTTCATTGAAGCCTACTCGTGACAATAAGCGATTTTCATTTAATTTCATTTTCATTAGTTCAGAACATTGGTCCACCTCACAACTGGTCACATCTTGATAGAAATACAAAGATAATACATATTAAAAAGAAACAAAGGAGGGCCTTAACACATTGCCGAAAGATACAAAATATCAAAATGCTTACATAAGATGTACCTCAAACCTAGTAACTTCTTAGTGAACCTCCTTTGTACACTTATACATTTTCCTGAAGTGATTGTCCACAATCCTCTAGTTGAGGCCTTATCAGTGATTTATAAAGTTCGAACATGATCTCTTTACCTTCATATTTTCCTCCCCTATTAATAATTTCAAGCAACAAGTATGCTTTTTAACCACCTTAATAACTTAACCTGCCCCCTTTAAGGATTTGTGTAGATGGACACCAAGGTCTCTCTGCTCATCTGTACTTTTCAAAATTGTGCCATTTATTGTTCAGTGCCTTTCCTATATTAGTCCCCCCAATCTGCATCTCTTCACACTCAACATTAAACTCCATCTGTCAGACTTCTGCTCATTTCACCATCCTGTCTAAGTCACCCTCAAGCCGATAACTATCTTCATACGTTGACTACTTTCCTCAGTATAATTTCACCTGCAACCCTTATAATGCTGCTTCCTACACTAGAGCTCAGGTCATTTATAAAAATGGAAAAATGGACACCCAATTGGTGCTTGGGTAACGTCACTGCTGACCACCTTCCAGAATCATCCATCTAATAATAATAATAATCTTCTATTGTTACTGTGAAAAGCCACTAGTCGCCACATTCTGGCGCCTGTTCGGGTAAGCTGGTACAGGAATTGAACCCGTGCTGCTGGCCTTGTTCTAGCATTACAAACCAGCTGTCTAGCCCACTGAGCTAAACCAGCCCATCTACCACCACTCTTTGCTTCCTGTCACTTAGCCAATTTTGTATCCATACTATCACCTTTGCCTTAATTCCAATGGGCTTCTACCTTCTTAATAAATCTTTCATGTCGGACTTTGTCAACTGCCTTCCAAATGTTGAGCCTGCTCTGTTATCTCAAAAATTCGATCAAATGAGTCAGTCGCAATTTACTTTCAACAAATTCATTCTGAATCTTCTTGATTACCCATTGCTTTTCAAGTTATGTCGGAAATGCGGCAGCTAATTTGCATTCCGCATGATCCCCAAAAACAACAATGCAGCGAATCACCGGATGATCTGTTTGAATAATGTCGGCTGCAGGATAATTATCGACTGGGATGCCAAAGGGAACACCTCAGCACGTCTTTGAATATTCCCATATGGGATTCCCATCTGAGGAGAGATGGGGCCTCGGTTTCACATCTCATTCAATGGACGGCACCTCCGACAATACTGTCAGTCTCCTCAATACTGTACAGGGGTATGAGTCCAGTGGGACTAACAGTATTAATATTCCTTCATCTCTATAGTGGGATGAACAGTATTAACAACCCTTGTCTCTGTTTTGGGACAATCAGTTTAGCATTCTTTACCTTGATGAGTACAGAAGATAAGGTAAAAAAAGACATTTTTTTTGCATTTGACATGCTGGACCTTTAACTGATAGATCACTCTCCTGTGCCAATTTAGGAATGGAATGATTGCTGTCGATCAGAGCAAAGCAATAAAAAGTTGCATGGGTCTTCATTAATTCCACATGCCAAACCCTAGCAATATGAGCTTACTGGTGATGTTACGGGATGGTAGATTGTTCTTTCATTACGCCTTACAGGCGACAGTTTATAAACATTGGGCGCGATTCTGTGGCCGTGTTGTGCGTAAGCGAGAGCACAACGAGGCCATCAAATCATTGGAGAGGCCAAAATTGAGAACAACGACGGGCGCCGATCTGTTTGCGATCTAACCGGCCCGCTCACGTTGGTGAAATCAGGACCCCGCCATAGCGTGATGAGAAACCAACAATCACCACTTAAACCCAATCTCCATACAATTAACGAGAGCGACCCCCCTATCTAACGGCCACCCATGATCGAACCCACCTCCCCAGTAAGTAGTCACACGGGCGCCGATTAGTACTGCTTCTTAACAATGCGAAGCTGTGGAAGGGCTGCTGCGGGAACCTGAGGAGGTGAGTAGCCATCTTCGCTCACAGGCAAAGAGGTTGGGGTCACTGGGGCTCGGGGTGAGGGGGGAGGAACCACCGGGGAGTGGTCAGTCTCAGTGGGGGTGGCCCACCATCGGTGGGGTGGGGGGCGGGGGGGTGGGTAGTGGAGCAGGAGGGGTGGCCGCCTCTGGGCTGGTGTGGGGAAGCGATGGGTGTCTCAGCACCCGCAGGGCCACCATGCCACCCCCTGCACCACGTGGTCCGGTGCTGGGTGCAACCCCAACCCACCTGCCCCACTGACCACCCATAACCCCCACTGACCGCAGAGGCCTCAGGCCCCGCGGTTGAAGGTGATTGCTGATAGAGAATTGGATTTGGTAGTTAAGTGAGCGCTCAACTCTCAAGTGGACACCCATGGGTAGGCAAGCCATGCAGCTTGTGGGGGTTCTTCAGACCATGATGCCTGGACACTGGGCCTGGATACTGCGGGAGGCAATACCGAGATTCAGCTGGGCCCCAGCACTGGGGATATATCGGCGATCGGAGAGTGGGTGTGTGCACCGGGGAGGGGACCAGCGCCTGGTCCATGTGCAGGTGCCTGGGGTACAGGTCCTGGGGTCCGGTGACCAGGGGGCTCACTGCGGCCAAGGGTGCAGATGGCCAGGGGTTGGGTGGGGGGAGTAATGGGAGAATGAAAGGCCCCGTAGTGGAAGATACCGCTGGTTGGCGGTCTCACAACCTCTCCATCCCTAACAGATATTACATGGAATGGTTTATAACATGGACCCGCAACATCTTCCCTCATGGTGCTGCTGACAGTCCAGGTAGCCAGCTAAAGTAAAGCCATCTTTATTGTCACAAGTAGGCTTACATTAACACTGAAATGAAGTTTCTGTGAAAAGCCCCGAGTCGCCACATTCCGGCGCCTGTTCAGGTACACTGAGGGAGAATTCAGAATCTCCAATTCATCTAATAAGTACGTCTTTTGGGACTTTTGGGAGGAAAGCGGAGCGCCCAGAGGAAACCAGCTCAGACACAAGGAGAACGTGCAGACTCCCCACACACAATGATCAAGCGGGGAATCGAACCTTGGACCCTGGGACTGTAAAGCAACAGTGCTAACTGCTGTGCTACCGTGCTGCCCGCGGATGGTGGAGAACGCAGCAGCAGCGTCGACAGAGGGTTGAGGCAGCTGTCCATGTGCAGGGCCCCTCCCCACATCCTGAGGTCCCGGCCGCCCATCCGGCCAGGGAGGGACCCAGAGGGGGAGGTCAGTGTACAGGCTCAAGGTGCATAGGCGTCGCTGGTCTTTCGAACAGATGATAGACTGTGTGTGCCGCAGGAGGCTCTGTCTCAACAAAGAGAAGGTGCAGCACCTGTGCCATGTCCTTGCGGAATTGAGGCCACCTGGAGGAGGAGGAATTCCGCTCCCAGTGGCCATCAAGATCACCACAGCCCTGAACTTGTACACCTCAGGTTCATTGCAGGGATGGAGCGGGGACCTGTGTGGCATATCACAAGCTGCAGCCCACAAGTGCATCACTGAAGTATCGGATGTCCTGTTTGCCCATTTGTGACCACAACATGCAGGGAATGTGCATGACAGTAACATTCTGGAGCAGTTGGACATCCCCTGCCTCTTGTATCACCACCCCACGATGACCGGTTGGCTCTTGCGGGATAAGGGTTGAGGATGTGGCTAATGATGCCAGGACGGAGGCCATTGACCGAAGTGGAGACACGATACAACAAGGCCCATGAAGCTATCCGGGCTGTCATTGAGCAGTGCATCGGACTCCACAAAATGCCGTTCTGATGCCTTGACCGCTCTGGTGGGGCACTGCAGTACACCCCCCAGAGGGTCGCCCAGTTTGGGTGGTCCGCTGTGTCCTCCATAATCTGGCAGAGCAGTGAAGCGACGTGTTGGAGGTCGACGGGAAGGAACATGTGGCCACTTTGAGGAGGAGGACGAGAAGGAAGAGGACAAGGAGGAGGGCAAGAACGGTGATGAGGCGATGCCCCCGGAGTGGCTGGAGTATGAGCTCGTGGAGGACCTGTAGCATCGGCCGGAGGATAGAGGGCAGGCAGCAGCTGCCAGGGTCCAGCCGTCCTGGAAGGCCAGGGAGGTCCTCAACCTCGCCCGTTTCACATAGGACATGGTCATGTCCGTCATTCACCCCACTCCCCACAGCCCTCCCCCCTATGATGCCAGCGAGTCACGGTCAAGGGCGGGGGGGTGATGATAACCCACTGAGAGTTGAGCGCTGGTGTTCCTCAATTTATGCCATTGTCTGCCTGTCTGCTGGATGCTCACTTACATCCATCACCTGCATGCAGTGTGCTCAGGGTAAGGGTGGGGGGGGGGGGGGGGGGATTCGGGGAGGGGGGGGGCTGTTGGCTACGTTGCCACTCCATAGGGTGGCTGAGAATTGGCACCCAGCGCCCCCTTCTGCAGGTCGGTGCCCATAGAGCCCTGGGGTTCATGTCGAGACGGAGGGGTAGCTGGGTTGTGCCCTGGCTGCCCCTATATCAATTGGCTCTGCCAGCCCCCTAATGTCTACAGCATGGTGTCAACACCCTCAGCGATGCTCCTCAGCGATTGGGACATGCTCTGGAGTGGC
Source organism: Scyliorhinus canicula (assembly GCF_902713615.1). Lineage (NCBI taxonomy): Eukaryota > Metazoa > Chordata > Chondrichthyes > Carcharhiniformes > Scyliorhinidae > Scyliorhinus > Scyliorhinus canicula. The sequence goes on along the minus strand of NC_052158.1, from coordinate 143,342,630 downwards.
TGGCAATGCCCACCTGAGACTGGGACACATCTCCCAGTGAGCGGGACCTGCTCTGGAGTGCCTTAGCTATGCCCACCTGAGATTGAGACGTGCTCCGCAGCGCCTCGTCAAGGTCCGCCTCGTAGTGGGTCAAGTCCCCCAGCACCTGGGTCACACTGACGAGGCGTTCAACCATGGCCGTCACTGACTGAGCCCCGCCTTGGACACCACCATTCATGTTGCTGATGCCGCGCACCAGGCTCTCCACAACGGTTGCCACTCTAGCAGTTTGGTCTTGGTGCCACGCATTTCCGGCTACTCAGCTATGGACCTGCTGGAGTGTCGCTGACATCTCCCTCTGAATATCACAGATGCACCCTAACGTCTGCACAACTCCGGGTAAACCTGGTCCAGAGGCTCAGCATCTGACCGAGACCCACCTGGGTCCCGGGATCCAGCACAGCTCTGACTGCTGTCTCGCCTGGGGGTTCCTGCCTCCACCTGATGTGCATCAGCAGCTGTGTGGTGCTCACCAGATTGTGCCCCAAAAGCCGATCTACATTGAGCCACCGAGGTTGATGGTGGGGTTGATAGCTGCAAGGTGCACAAAGTGGTCTCCTGAGAGCTCTCCTCTGAGATTTCCTCATGGGATGCGGGAGTGGGAACTACCCTGGACAGGCCGGTAGTGTTGGATGTGGATCCTGTGGAAGAATGGACACGTGGTCAGTGGGAGGGATGGGTCAGTCTGTATGACAACAACTCACATGCGAGAGGTCATCTGACTGGAGGCCAGCGGATCCTCGCCTCTGCGCTGCGCTTCGACCTCCACAGTGATGACGGATGGTCGTCGGGCACCCCTGTAACCTCCAAGCCCATTCCTCGTAAGGGGTGAGGACTTATTTGTCCAGCACCCGGCCACCCACCTGGGCCCTCTCCTTCCTGCTGTAGGCCAGCTTCTCCTGTGGGCACACAGGTAGGGCATCGTGAGCCTCATGCATCTGTGAACGTGGGGGATGGGGGGGGGATACTTGGTGGGGAGGTGGTTCTCATGGGGGAGAGATGAGCCATATTGGGGGGGGGGGTGTATGGGAGGATGGGGAGGAAAGGGGGATGTGAAGTATGGGGGTGATAGGGGCTGGGCTTCTGGGGTAGTATGGCGGGGGATGTTGGGAGCAAGCGATGGCATGGGCAACTGGCCATGGGTGGGACAGGGCACGGAAAGGAGCTCCTCAGAGACCGTGTTAGGGAACTGGAGCTGGAGCTGGATGAACTTTGGATCATCCGGGAGCCAGAGGGGGTAATAGAGAAGAGTTACAGGGAGGTAACCACATCCAAAGTACTGGACAAGAGTAGCTGGGTTACAGTCAGGGGAAAGAAAACGAACGGGCAGACAGTGCAGGGTTCCCTGCACTGGGATCAAAACAAGTATACCATTTTGGATGCCTTTGGGGGAAGGCCTGAGGTCTCCGGCACTGAGTCTGGCTCTGGGGCTCAGAAATGAAGGGGGGAGAATAGTAAAGCAACAGTGATAGGAGGCTCAATGGTTAGGGGAATAGATAGGAGATTCTGTGGTCGCGAGCGAGACTCCCAGAAGGTATGTTGCGTCCTGGGTGCCAGGGCCAGGGATGACTCGGATCGTGTCTTCAGGATCCTTAAGGGGGAGGGTGAGCAGCCAGAAGTCGTGGTGCACATTGGTACCAACAACGTAGGTAGGAAAAGGGGTGTGGATGTAATAAATGAGTTTAGGGAGTTAGGCTGGAAGTTAAAGGCCAGGACAGACAGAGTTGTCATCTCTGGTTTGTTGCCGGTGCCACGTGATAGCGTGGCTAGGAATAGGGAGAGAGTGCAGTTGAACACGTGGCTGCAGGAATGGTGTAGGAGGGAGGGCTTCAGATATTTGGATAATTGGGGCGCATTCTGGGGAAGGTGGGACCTGTACAAGCAGGACAGATTGCATCCGAACCAGAGGGGCACCAATATCCTGGGAGGGAGGTTTTCTAGTACTCTTCGGGAGGGTTTAAACTAATTTGGCAGGGGAATGGGAACCGGACTTGTAGTCCAGCAACTAAGGTAGCCGATATTCAGGACGTCAAAGCATGCAGTGAGGCAGGGGGAAGGTAACACTGACAAAGGAGAGTACTTGTAGGCACGAAGATGGGTTGAAGTATGTATACTTCAACGCAAGAAGCATCAGGAATAAGGTGAGTGAACTTAAGGCATGGATCGGTACTTGGGACTACGATGTGGTGCCCACCACAGAAACTTGGATAGAAGACGGGCGGTAATGGTTGTTGGAGGTTCCTGGTTATAGATGTTTCAATAAGATTAGGGAGGGTGGTAAAAGAGGTGGGGGGGGGGGGTTGCATTATTAATTAGAGATAGTATAACAGCTGCAGAAAGGCAGTTCGAGGAGGATCGGCCTACTGAGGTAGTATGGGTTGATGTCTGAAATAGGAAAGGAGTAGTCACCTTGTTGGGAGTTTTCTATCGGCCCTCCCAATAGGAGCAGAGATGTGGAGGAACAGGTTGAGAAACAGATTTTGGAAAGGTGCAGAAGTCACAGGGTAGTAGTCATGGGTGACTTCAACTTCTCAAATATTGAGTGGAAACTCTTTGGTTCAAATAGTTTGGATGGGGTGGTGTTTGTGCAGTGTGTCCAGGAAGATTTTCTAACACAGTATGTAGATTTTCCGACCAGACAGGAGGCCATATTGGATTTGGTACTTGGTAATGAACCAGAGCAAGTGATAGATTTGTTAGTGGGGGAGCATTTTGGAGATAGTGACTACAATTCTGTGATTTTCACTTTAGTAATGAAGAGGGATAGGTGCGTGCAACAGGGCAAGGTATACAATTGGGGCAAGGGTAAATACGATGCTGCCAGACAAGAACTGAAGTGCATAAGTTGGGAACATAGGCTATCAGGGCAGGACACAATTGAAATATGGAACTGTTCAAGGAACAGATACTATGTGTCCTTGATATGTATGTCCCTGTCAGGCAGGGAAGAGATGGTCGAGTGAGGGAACCATGGTTGACAAGAGAGGTTGAATGTCTTGTTAAGAGGAAGAAGGATACTTATGTAAGGCTGAGGAAACAAGGTTCAGACAGGGCGCTGGAGGGATACAAGATAGCCAGGAGGGAACTGAAGAAAGGGATTAGGAGCGGTAAGAGAGGGCATGAAAAATCTTTAGCGGGTAGGATCAAGGAAAACCCCAACGCCTTTTACACATATGTGAGAAATATGAGAATGACGAGAGCGAGAGTGGGTCCGATTAAGGACAGTAGCGGGAGATTGTCTATTGAGTCTGAAGAGATAGGAGAGGTCTTGAACGAATACTTTTCTTCCGTATTTACAAATGAGAGGGGCCATATTGTTGGAGAGGACAGTGTGAGCCAGACTGATAAGCTCGAGGAGATATTTGTTATGAAGGAAGATGTGTTGGGCATTTTGCAAAACTTGAGGATAGACATGTCCCCCGGGCCTGACGGGATATATCCAAGGATTCTATGGGAAGCAAGAGATGAAATTGCAGAGCCGTTGGCAATGATGTTTTCGTCCTCACTGTCAACAGGGGTGGTACCAGGGGATTGGAGGGCGGCAAATGTCGTGCCCCTGTTCAAAAAAGGGAATAGGGATAACCCTGGGAATTACAGGCCAGTTAGTCTTACTTCGGTGGTCGGCAAAGTAATGGAAAGGGTACTGAGGGATAGGATTTCTGAGCATCTGGAAAGACGCTGCTTGATTAGGGATAGTCAGCACGGATTTGTGAGGGGTAGGTCTTGCCTCACAAGTCTTATTGAATTATTTGAGGAGATGACCATGCACGTGGATGAAGGTAAAGCAGTGGATGTGGTATACATGGATTTTAGTAAGGCATTTGATAAGGTTCCCCATGGTAGGCTTATGCAGAAAGTAAGGAGGCATGGGATAGTGGGAAATCTGGCCAGTTGGATAACGAATTGGCTAACCAATAGAAGTCAGAGAGTGGTGGTGGATGGAAAATATTCAGCCTGGAGCCCAGTTACCAGTGGCATACCGCAGGAATCAGGTCTGGGTCCTCTGCTGTTTGTGATTTTCGTTAATGACTTGGATGAGGGAGTTGAAGGGTGGGTCAGTAAATTTGCAGATGATACGAAGATTGGTGGAGTTGTGGATAGTGAGGAGGGCTGTTGTTGGCTGCAAAGAGACATAGATAGGATGCAGAGTTGGGCTGAGAAATGGCAGATAGAGTTTAACCCTGAAAAGTGTGAGGTTGTCCATTTTGGAAGGACAAATATGAATGCGGAATACAGGGTTAACGGTAGGGTTCTTGGTAATGTGGAGGAGCAGAGAGATCTTGGGGTCTCTGTTCATAGATCTTTGAAAGTTGCCACTCAAGCGGACAGAGCTGTGAAGAAGTCCTATGGTGTGCTCGCGTTCATTAGCAGAGGGATTGAATTTAAGAGCCGTGAGGTGATGATGTAGGTGTACAAAACCTTGGTAAGGCTACATTTGGAGTACTGTGTGCAGTTCTGGTCGCCACATTTTAGGAAGGATGTGGAAGCTTTGGAAAAGGTGCAAAGGAGATTTACCAGGATGCTGCCTGGAATGGAGAGTAGGTCTTACGAGGAAAGGTTGAGGGTGCTCGGTCTTTTCTCATTAGAACGGAGAAGGATGAGGAGCGACATGATAGAGGTTTATAAGATGATCAAGGGAATAGATAGAGTAGACAGTCAGAGACTTTTTCCCCAGGTAGAACAAACCATTACAAGGGGACATAAATTTAAGGTGAATGGTGGAAGATAAAGGGGGATATCAGAGGGAGGTTCTTTACCCAGAGAGTAGTGGGGGCATGGAAAGCACTGCCTGTGGAAATAGTTGAGTCGGAAACACTAGGGACCTTCAAGCGGCTATTGGATAGGTACATGGATTACACAGGCACAACATTGTGAGCCGAAGGGCCTGTTCTGTGCTGTATTTTTCTATGTTCTAACAATAAGATTGTTTTCCCTCGCAGACATCAGCCCTTTCAAATGTCAGGCTAACCCTCCAGTGTTTTGTCACAGCCACGTTGATCACGTTAACCTTTGGATAACACAGAGATAGAAATATAAATGACACGCACCGCGCGTTTGAAATGAAAACTTCTCTAACTGATGACTACCTTCAATAATGAAAACTGGTATCAAGTTGCCCCAGTGTTTTAAACAAGAACACCAGCAATGCAGAGGTAGTTATTCAGTCTTAGTTGTGCCGCCTCAGAATAAAGATTTGTAAGATTTATTCGCAACGATAAAGGAACTTTCCCGAAGCTTTGTCTCTGAAATGAGCTCCTTCTTGAGTGGGTGCGTGCCGTTGTGTGGAAACAGCCAAATTGAAGGGACATGGCCACGTTCTGTTCCGGCAGCAAGTCCATCTCGGAATCATAATTGAAAGATGCAGAATTTCAGGAACCATCAAAATCTTACACCTGCTGTTTTTGGTGACTGGCCCACTGCAACCAAAAGGAAAACCGCCCCAACAATAGGATATCAATTCAAATTGCTATGAGGAAACCACAGTCTGAAGGGGTGTGTTGTTTGTGTCACGTGGCATGATTCCACCTTTTGTTTTATGGGAGCGGGGGGAATTATTCTGTTGGTGAAGTGAAATAATAGGCATCCAAAACATGTGAACCAGACTGACGCCCTTACTCTGCATGCTGTACGCATGCAAAAATGTGTAAGGTCAGAAAGAAATGTTACGATAGTTAGAAGCTTGTTTGAAGGCCAAGCTTAACAACAAATGAGCAAAAAACATGTTCACTTCAGCCAACTGCCATCAACGAGAGTTGAGTCATTATCACTCCCCAACACTCCCCCCCCCCCCCCCCCCCCCCCACCTCCCCTCCCCCTACCACCACCTCCCCACACAACAGTAGGCGGTTCTGTTAAAATAACCCAAAAATGAGAGCCTTTCAACTTATGATTCGGGATTCTCCGTTTGCGGAATCCTCCCGTTTCGCCGACAGCGTACCCATGCCCACAGGTTTCCCGGCAACATGGGGGTGGCCACAATGGGAAACCCTATTGGCCGGCTGTGGGAACAGAGAACACCGCTGCCGATGGGCGCGTGCCGCGCTGCAAACTGGGGCCGGCGGGACGGAGAATCTGGCCGATGGAACATAACTGAACACCTTACCTGCCTTTGGAAAATACCCCTGCACGAACTGTGCCCATCTATGCTAATATTGGGGTCTTGCCATCTCAGATTGCTTGTGAAAGAGTACAATGAAACAATATTGAAGGTGTTGTGTGGCAAAGGACCTTAGGCGTACTTCAAGAATGTTTCAAATATACAGGCCTCCCGAGAGCTCATTTGGTAAATGTACTTCCCAGTGAGGAATGTGACAACAAAAAATACAAGTAGGACTGAAATCTGATCCTCAGTGTATTTTACTGCCAAGGCAACAGTTGGGACATTACTGCTATCCTCTTGCACCTAGGCCAGGGAGGTAAAAGGTCAGACAGAATTCTTCCCCCTATTTGATGTCATAAGCCGTTTGGGAAAGTGAATGTGTTGGAGGAAATAGGGAAGGTCTTTGCCATAATGCCCTACCTCCCACCCTCCCAAAGCACGATTGGCTCGCTAACACGCACTGTCCAGGGAGGGCCATGCAGGAAGATGGGTAACTTGGACTTGGTACTGGGGAGGTCATCTGATATTGATTGAACTAACAGCACTCAGCAGGGCTTAAACTTGAGACCTTCATGGACTTTCCAGGTCAGTATGATACCAGGCAGGGCATTTATTCATCACCATCTCGGGAAATGAATGGCAGTAGGCAAAGCAAAAGTCACATTCTTTTCCTTAGGATTAGAATGAAGGACTAGGCGCAACATTTTAAATGCTCACAAAGCAATTTATGATTAAGATAACAGATGTAAGAAGGAAATCCGATCTAAGATAACCCCAGTGGACTCCTCAACCAAGGGGAAAAGGACTCTCCTATTGTCTCAAACTAGATTTTTATGCACTTCAATTAGGCCTTCAGTCAGCCTCCTGTGTTCCAATGGAAAGATACCTAGCCTATCAAATCTTTTCTTTTAACTAAAATTCTCCGATTCAGACAATATCCTCGTAAATCTCTTCTCTACCCTCCAAAGTGTCGTGGCCAGAACTAAATATAATACTCCAGCTATGGCCTCACTAGTATTTCATACTGGTTCAGCATAACCTCCCTTCTCGTATTTGCCTCAGCTAATAAGATAAAGAATCTTCTTCACCTTCTTAACCACTTAATCTACCCATCCAATCAATTTCAGGGATCTGTAGTCATTCACTCTAAAGACTCAAGGGCGCGATCTACCAGCTGGCCATGCCTGCGGGATATTCCGGTATCATGCCGGTTTCCCGGTGTTAAGGGGTACAGTCACCGGGAAATTCCATTGACAACACGGGGTTGGCAAATCCCACTGGTGGGCAGGCCTCCGTCACCGAAACAAACCGCGGCAGATTGGCTGGTAAATCTCACCCTCTGTGTTCCTCTGTATCTCTTTGCATCTGATTGTTAATTGTGTATTTCAGGGCAGTACGGTGGCGCAGTGGGTTAGCCCTGCTGCCTCATGGCGCCGAGGTCCCTGGTTCGATCCCGGCTCTGGGTCACTATTCGTGTGGAGTTTGAACATTCTCCCTGTGTTTGCGTGGGTTCCGCCCCCACAACCCAAAGATGTGGTTCTGCACTGTAAATTCTATGATCTATGATGTGCAGGATAGGTGGATTGAACATGCTAAATTGTCCCTTAATTGGAAAAAAATGAATTGGGTACACTAAATTAAAAAAAAAAAATTGTGTATTCCTTGCCTTGTTAGCCTTCCAAAATGCATTACCTCACACTTGGCCGGATTAAACTTCATTTGCAACTGTTCCACCCGTCTGTCTGGAACTCTCTTCTTTGCAGTCTACAGCTTCCTTCTTCATTACCAACCATTTTTTGCATCAGCTGCACACTTAGGCGGTTGTGCTAACCACTAGGCCACCGTGCTGCCCTAGCTGCACACTTCTTAATCATACATCCTATATTCAAGTCCAAAACATTAATGTATAGCACAAAAACAACGGGACCTGAGCCCTCAGGAATCTGACTGAAACCAGCCTCCGGGATGTCACAAAAACACCCACTGCTCAAACCCTTTTCCTCTTTGCCTCTGAACTAATTTGGATCCAACTTTCCGCTTTACCTTGGAACCAATGGAGTTTTACTTTTGTGACCATTCTGCCATGTAGGGCTTCAATATAACCCTTACTATATCCATATAAACTAAATCAAATGCATGATCCTCATCGACTCCCCTTGATATCTCCTCAAAAAGTTTGACCATGTAAGTCAGGCACAAACTCACTTAGCAAATCCATGCTAACTTTCTTGGCCATGTTTTTCTAAATGAAAATTATTGTTGATAAAAGAGATTTTTTGTCGAGGCTTTTTGTCTTGCACTTATCAAGGCAATTCAACAATGCAATGTGAGGGAAATCAATAAATTAATACTGCATGAGAAGAAAGTGCTCATTGCTTGGCAAGTGGACTCAGATTGGTAGAGGCATTGCCATGGAGAATACACCAGCTGATGGTGACTGACAGTTAGCTGCTAAGCAATGCTTGAAATTTAAACCGGGCAGTTTGACTCTGATTGGTCAAGACATTTTCCTGAGGGATGAACCAACGAATCGCTGCCACTTACTTTGTTTTGCTGAAACAGGTGCAATTTGTGTACATGATCTTTCTGTTTAAGAATATACATAGCTTCCAGTACATGCAAATGTGCCACACTGTAAGCCCGACTGACAATCTTAAATTGGCTGTCAGCGTAGTTCTCAGCACACTGAGGATTATTTAGCAAATACCGTCCAATCGTGGAATCATACAAAATTTTGGACACTGTTTTGAGTTTTGCAATCACGAGCTGGTTGGGTAGGACCTGCACCATGCAAATGGGGAAAAGTGGAAGGGACATGCTGTTTGATGTGATACAATACTCTTTGGGACATTCGGCCTACCTAACCAGCGTTACTCTTTTTTTAGTCATCCTCCTAATCTTAATGGTTTACTTTTTTAATGGGTTTTCCTTGATTTTACATACCAATATTTTCCCATGCCCTCTCTCTGCTTTTCCAGTTTTCTTTTTAACTACATCCCTACACTTGTTATTTTCCTCTTCGTTTTCTGTCATGTTTAGCTTGGCTATCTGCCATAACCTTTTTAGTTATCCTCTCCTCTTGACATCAGGAGACTCTCGGGCATGATTTATCTAAATGGGAACAAAGTCCCATAGCTAGCGCGTTTAGCCTTGTGTTTGCTGGTGCTCACAGTACTGAGAAACACAACGTTATAAAATGACACTCGCATTAGATAAGGGCGTCAGTGGGGAACGCATGGTCGAGGCCACACACGGCCCTGTTTTCTGCACTGAGGAGTTCTACTCGCCAGAACTCTGCAGTGTAGCCCCTGAAGCGAACACCGAGCCCCGCACTGTGGGAAGGTCCCTGGTTCCCCCCCCCCCCCCCCACACCCCCCCCCCCCCCCACACCCTCCGAATACCAGCGCAGGGCACCCACGGCCCGATCTTCACCCTGCAAAAATTGCCAGCTTGGCACCTCGACAGTGCCAACCTGGAACCCTTGCAGTACCTCTGCCAGCTGACAGTGCCGCTTGGGCACATTGGCCGTGCCAAGCTTGCAGTGCCTGGGTTCCAGGCTGGTAGGACCAGGGTGCCTGCATGGCCCCAGAAGAGCGAGGGTACCACCTTGTCCAAATGGCATGAACCTGGGGGCCTCTGATCCTCTGGGAGAGTGCCACAGGTGTCGTTCTACTTGGTCCCAGTTTGTGGAGACCGGTATAGAATGGGACTCTCCCAAGGGGAAAGAGATAGATCATAATGCCTTGGTTACCTCAGGATTCTGCATGTTACAGTGAGTCTAGCTGTCTCGCTTTAATATGCAGATTTGCGAAAAAGTGATCCCACCTACAATGAGCGGAATTTACATTGCAACGTCTCGCGAGATTAGGTTAGATCTAGCGAGGTGCTGTAAGCCTTGTGAGCCGGGTCTCATGACTTCTATCTGCTATGCTGCACTGCGGTGAGCTGTCCTTCAGGCGCAGCATTACTGTTAAATAGCACGCTGAATTTTATTAGGCATGCACTTTTTCTTTAAGGGAACATATTCACTCTAAATGCTCATTATCTCCTCTTTAAATTTCTCCCACTGATCTAACACTGATTTATCTTCAAAAAGCTGATTCCAGTGCACTTTAGCTAAATCATTTCTCAGATCAGTCAGATTGACTATTCCCTAATTGAGAACTACCATTCCTGATCTATCTTTCTCCATTTTCACAGCTACTCTAAATTTAACTGACTTGTGATCGCTTCCACCAAAGTGCTCACCAGGTCTAATTAAAACAGAGATGGTTGGAAATACTGAGCAGGTCAAGCAACATCTGTGGAGAGGAACAAAGTTGCAGATTTTCATCCCTGGGTTGGGTTCACAGAATTAGGAGATTTCCCGACTCAGGTTTTAGACTCCTGTGCTCGCTCAGATTTGAAAAGGCAATGTCTGCAGTGGAAAGGCTTTAGGGAGGCATAAATATGCAACTTTTTTTATTATTCTAATTACTGGTTCTTCCCCTTTACCCATATAAATAAGATGACTTCCCCCTGCTCCAGCAAACGTTGATTGAGTCCTTGCTGGATGCAGTTGAGATCTGCCTATGGGCTATATCATAGATGGATGGTGTGCGACCTCCAACCAGCAGGTGGCGGTGCAGACACTCCATGTGGTCTCTAGACCAAGGTCATGTGACCAGGGACTCCCACATAAGGGGAGATACATTCGGCCATCTTCAGAAGAAGATTGAGAGGATAATAAGTCATACAAGTGACTGGCTGTTGCTCGGTGCAGATTCCAGAGCAGTAATAAGCAGACTCCGTAATAACCACGTATTAGATTGCTATGTTACCACATGAGGCTCATCAAAAGATTCTGGTTTGGACAAGTCGAGGTGTTAGGTGGATTCCTTCGATAAGTATAAAAGACCACACAATAGCAGTGATGCAGCACAGTCCTGGACTAGCCATGGAATCCGCAGGTACGCAGGACCATTATATTAAATATCTACATTTTTATAGCAGCAATGTATTATTCCAAGTATTTTTTTTAATCATGGAATGAAATAGGGTACGTGGCCACTGTGGATTTGATACAGTTCCAGTTGCCAATTAAAATTGTTTGGCTATGTATTCTCTACCATGGCATAAATTGTGCTTCGGTTGCCCTCATGGCTCAGTGGGTGAATTGAATGCCTGGCATTGCACTAAAGAAAACAATCCCAATATAAAGTGTTTTCACTATGCCTAACGGGTATTTCCACACTGGAGTGGAATAATCAATCACGACAGTGCATTTACTTGTTGCATTTATTAGTGTTTTCTTTTACTCTTTCAGATTCTATTCTTTCCTGTCCAATGCGCAGCTTACCTTCTCCATATCCGATGATTCCTTTTGCCAATTGGACCCTCAGTCCTGAAGGGTAACTATAGTGTCTCTCCTCTGTCAGGGTGATGCACAATATGCATCTCCAGGACAAGCTGGTAGTTTTCTTTTAATCTTCAGATAGATCAGGGAAGGAAACCAAATTTCATCCATCTCAGAAACACATGGGTTTGACTGAAAGTCATTCGCAGTAACAGAAGGGGTTTGTTATTTCGACTCTCAAAGCACTTATTTATTTATATTACCTGCTATAGTATAATTGGTTGCCAATTTGACTCCTGACACTTGTTTCCCTCCAGACTTAAGTGATGATCATCCACATTTTGCACTTCTTTCCAAAATTCTCTGCTGGAGAAGTGTCAGCTGTACATATTAGCGGTGGCTCCCTCCAGGTTATTTTTCATTTGATGAATAATTTACAAGAAAAACATATTGAGTTGATTTCAACACAGAAGGTTGTCAAATGACTTCACAGATGGGTATCACTACATAGTAGGCGCACAAAAATATTTGGTGTCGGGCGAATGGTTGACAGGGTATATTTTGTGACCAACTGAAGTAGTTGCCTATGTTTCACCGTGATATTGCTCAGAAATGGTGCTTCCGTTTTGGGGATGTGTTGGTGTTGTGATATTTGATGTATGCAGTGTGGTGTAGTGATTAGCATAATCTCTGAATATATAGCTAGCTAAAGTACATCATCACCACAGGAAATGATGAAAGGCAATGTGTGACACAACAGTTGGAGAAGTGTTGACCCACCACCCCCTAACAATGTGTGTATGTAGAGTTCTCTGGTAACCCCTTGCATAGTCTGTTGTTTATCAATAAAGAACCCAAGAGTTTATTACCACTCAGCAATGAATGATTGGGTAAGTTTGTGTTCAAGGCCATTAGCACAATTATTGGACCCCCCACAGAAGATTTAGATTTAAATTTATTGTCACGTGTACCGAGGTACAGTGAGAAGTATTGTTCTGCATACAGTCCAGGCAGATCATTCCATGCATGAATAAACATAGGACATTCGATAAATGCACAATGTAAATACATAGACATAGACATCGGGTGAAGCATACGGAGTGTAGTTCTATTCAGTGGAGAGGATGCGTGGGGAGATCAGTTCAGTCCTTAAGAGAATCATTCAGGAGTCTGGTAAAGCACGAAGAAACTGTTTTTGAACCTGTTAGTGCGTCTTCTCAGACTTTGGTATCTCCTGCCTGATGGAAGAGGTTGGAAGAGAGAATAACACAGGTGGGAGGGGTCTTTAGCTATGCTGCCTGCTTTCCCAAGATAGCGGAAGGTGTAGACAGAATCAATGAATTGGTGACGGGTTTGCATGATGGACTGGGCTGTGTCACAATGTTTTGCAGTTTCTTATGGTGTTTGGATGAGCAGTTGCCATTCCAGGCCGTGATGCAGCCAGATAGGATGCTTTTTATGGCACATCTGTAAAGAAAAGGGTCAATGTGGACATGCCGAATTTCCTTAACGTCCTGATGAATTATAGGAGCTGTTGTATTTTCCTGGTCGTAGTGTTGGCATGGGTGGACCAGGACAGATTGTTGGTGATGTGCACACCTTGGAATTTGTCAACCATCTCCACCTCCGCACTATTGATGCAGGCAGGGGTGTGTGCGATACTTTGCTTCCTGAAGTCGATGGCTCGCTCCTTAGTTTTGCTGACTTTGAGAGAGAGACTGTTGTCATTACACCACTCCGCTCGGATCTCTATCTCCCTTCTGTACTCTGCCACATCGTTGTTCGAGATACAACCCACTATGGTCGTGTCATCAGCAAACTTGTCGATGGAGTGAGAAGGTGAGGAAGGAGGCGGAAGGGCCTGAAAATTTGGTATGTTAGCGTCAAGATGGATACCGGGCGTCATCACAGGAAGTTACGTTCGAGCAAAGAGGACCTATGGTCAACATTCCTAACCTGCCTCCACTTAATTCCCTCAAGTAGCCAATTAATGACCATTTATGGGTCTCGTCACATCTGCTGCCATCTTTGCCACTCTAAGCAGGTCTGCTGACATGCGACCTATAAGACTGGTTAACCCATGTGGGTTACAGGTAAGTTGGAGGGGGAAGTTCCCTCAATCTGAATTAATTTTTGCATAATTGAGGGCATGGACATGGGGAAGGAGGGTGGCCACTGACAGTCACCCCTTGTCTTTTCTGTTGACCCTCATGGCTCCTTCTCCCAGTGACCCCCATTCCACAAGACCACCTCCCCCAACAGCATTTATCTTTTTCCTGCGTCACATTCACAGGATCCTGGGAGTGGGCGGGGTGGGGGTGGGGGGGGGGGGGGGGGGGGGGCGCTTCTTCTGGAAGTCTGCAGCATCACAGATGTTAGTCTGTGGCTGAAGGAGCTGGATACTGCAAAGACTATGGGCCGACAATATTCCCGCAATAGTACTGAACTTGCAGTGCCCCAAGTCACGCAATTACAGTTACAACGCTGGTACCTACATGGCAATGTGGAAAATTACCCAGGTATGTCCTGTACACAAGAAACAGGACAAATCCATCCTGGTCAATTACTGCCTCATCAGTCTACTCTGAATCATCATTAAAGTGATGGAAGGAGTCATCAACAGAGTTATCAAGCACCATTTACTCAGCAATAACCTGCTCACGGACACTCAGTTTGGGTTCTGCCAGGCTCACTCAGTTCTTGACCTCATTACAGACTTAGAACATAGAACATAGAACAGTACAGCACAGAACAGGCCCTTCGGCCCTCAATGTTGTGCCGAGCCATGATCACCCTACTCAAACCCACGTATCCACCCTATACCCGTAACCCAACAACCCCCCCCCTTAATCTTACTTTTATTAGGACACTACGGGCAATTTAGCATGGCCAATCCACCTAACCCGCACATCTTTGGACTGTGGGAGGAAACCGGAGCACCCGGAGGAAACCCACGCACACAGGGGGAGGACGTGCAGACTCCACACAGACAGTGACCCAGCCGGGAATCGAACCTGGGACCCTGGAGCTGTAAAGCATTTATGCTAACCACCATGCTACCCTGCTGCCCCCTTTTGTCCTTGTTTCAAACATGGACAAAAGAACTGAACTCCAGAGGTGAGGTGAAGGTGAATGTCAGTGCCCTTGACATCAAGGCAGAATTTGACCGAGTATGGCACCAAGTAGTTTGCGCAAAACTGGAGTCAATGGGAATCAAGGGGAAAACCTCCCGCTGGTTGGAATCATATCAGGCACAAAGGAAGATGGTTGTCGTGGGTGCACTGTAGGAGTTCCTCAGGGTATTGTTCCAGGCCCAACCATCTGCTGCTGCTTCATCAATGACTTTCCTTCCATCAGAAGGTCAGAAATGGGGATGTTCTCTGATGACTGCACAATGTTCAGTACCATTCGCTACTCCTCAGATATAGAAGCAGTCCATTCTCAAATGTAGGAAAACTCAATAATATCCAGACTTGGGTTGACAAGTGGCAAGTAACATTAACACCACCATAGTATCAGGCAATGACCATCTCCAACAAGAGACAATCTAACCCTTGATTTTCAATGGCATCGCCAAGGGTGAATTCCCCACTTAACATCCTTGGAGTTACCATTGACCAGAATCTGAACTGGATTATGGATCTATGGACTAGCCAGATAAATACATACAAACATAGAAACTTAGGAAATAGGAGCAAGAGTAGGCCATTCGGCCCTTCAAGCATGCTCCACCATTCGACATGACCATGGCTGTTCCTCTATCTCAATGCCATATACCTCTGCTCTCCCCAAAGCTATACATGGCTAGGAAAGCAGGTCAGAGCTTAGGAATTGTGTGGCAAATAACTCACCTTAAATGGCTCCCCAGAACCTCCCCAGACTCCACACTCTACAATGCACAAGTCAGGAGTGTAATGGAATACTCTCCATTTGCCTGGATCAGTGCAGCTCCAATGGCACTGAAGGAGCTGGACACCATCCAGGACAAAACAGGCCGCTTGATTGCTACCCCTTCCACAAACATTCACTCCCTCCACCACCGACAAACAGTGGCAGTCATGTAGCCCATCTACAAGATGCACTGGCTTGCCAAGGCTCCTTTGGTGTTATAGAGCGATCCATGGATTAAGCATCTATAGAGCATAAGTATTAAGAAATATATTCATCAAAATGGACTGCTAACCAGATGGAAGGCATTATAGGACCTGACTAACATGACCCATTACTGCAGTGATTCACAGACATTTAACAGGCTCAGCAGGGCCTCCCTTAACATGTAGGCTCGCAGATGCAGTGTACAATAATTAGAACATAGTGCTAGTGTTATAACCCTACCAGGGATCTGCAACCTCAGTCCCTGTAGCTTCACCCGAGTACGATTTACCCATATCATAGAATTTACAGTGCAGAAGAAGGCCATTCGGCCCATCATGTCTGCACCATCTCTTGGAACGAGCACCTCACTTAAACCCACACCTCTACCCTATCCCCATAACCAAGTAACCCCACCTAGCCTTTTTCGACACTAAGGGCAATTTATCATGACCAATCCACATAACCTGCACATCTTTGGACTGTGGGAGGAAACCGGAGCACCCGGAGGAAACCCACGCACACACTAGGAGAACGTGCAGACTCTGCCGGTGACACAGACAGTGACCCAAGCTGGGAATTGAACCTGTGACCCTGGAGCTGAGAAGCAACTGTATAAACCACTGTGCCACCGTGCTGTCTATATGAAGGGGGAGCCCCTTTTTTCCTAGCACTGTTGGGACATAAATACCCCGGCCCAGGCGTGGGTCGGGCCCATGGACCCTTCAGGGGGCAGGAGGTGTAAATAGTACTTTTTTAATAAATTTAGGACAACAAATTTTTATTTCCAAATAGGGGGCAAATTAGCGTGGCCAATACACCTACCCTGCACATCTTTGGGTTGTGGGGGTGAGACCCACGCAGACACAGGGAGAATGTACAAACTCCACATGGACAGTGACCCGAGACCGAGATCGAACCCGGGTCATCGGTGCTGTGAGGCAGCAGTGCTAACCACTGCGCCACCCTGCTGCTCGGAGGTGTAAATAGTAAGGAAAATAAATCAAAACTTTTCCACAGTCATCGCTTCCAAGTGGTCACTTGCCTGCGACTTTACAGCAAGCAAGGAAGGAAGGATAAGATAAGAGGACCCTGAGCTCTGGGATGTGCAAAGAAGACCCAAGGACAGGATAAGGCATTCGGTAAACAACAGGAGAGGGCCTCTGACTGCCCATCAAATGATCACGAAGCCCCATAATTGCTAATTTCATTAAACTTGGGTAGGATGTAATGAATCAATAACCGTTATGATTAGAATATGGGGCGGCATGTTAGCACAGTGGTTAGCACTGTTGCTTCACAGCTCCAGGGTCCCGTGTTCGATTCCCAGCTTCGGTCACTGTCTGTGTGGAGTCTGCACTTTCTCCCCATGACTGCATGGGTTTCCTCCGGGTGCTCCGGTTTCCTCCCAAAGTCCCGATAGATGTGCTGTTAGGTCATTTGGGCATTCTGAATTCTCCCTCTGTGTACCCGAACAGGCGCCGGAATGTGGTGACTAGGGGATTTTCACAGTAACTTCATTGCAGTGCTAATGTAAGCCTACATATGACACTAAAGATTATTTTTTTAAATGTCCAACCGAGATGGGCAGATGACTGTATAAGAACAGGATGTGTTTCATTTCTTTGGCGGCGAAATGCATGGCGGGGCCGAGGAGGGGGGGCGGGGCGGGGTGGCGGGGCCGAGGAGGGGCGGACCCGAGGGGGGGGCGGGGCCGAGGAGGGGCGGACACGCGGGGGGGCGGATGCGGGCGGACCCGAGGGCGGGGCGGGGGGGGGGCGGACCCGAGGGGGGCGGGGGGGGCAGGGGGGGGACCGAGCGGGGGGGGCGGACCGAGCCTGGGGGCGGGCGGCCACCGCGCATGCGCTGGTTGGCACCGGCCCAACTGCGCATGCGCGGGACCCGAGTCTCTGGCGCCCCCGAGCACATAGCGCCCCGGGCGACAGCCCGAGTTGCCGGTGCCTTGAGCCGGCCCAGGCTACCATCAAGAAGAAGGTCAGCAGATTCCTGGGAACACTACCACCAGGAGGCTACTCTCCAAGTCACTCACCATTCTGAGTTGGAAAAACCTTGTCGCTCCTTCAGGGCCGCTGCTCAAAATCCTGGAACTTCCTAATCTAACAGCACTGTGAGTGTACCTAGACCCTCCGGGACTACAGCAGTTCGAGATCGCCTTCCAAAGGACAACTAGGAATGGACAATAAATGCGAGCCTAATCAGCGATGCCCACATCCCATAAATGAATGTCTTAAAAATCCCATTTTCTAACTTATTCAGAAATAGCTGAGGGTCCCAATGCATATCCTTCCCAATTTCATCAGTCCTGCAAGAAATAAGGCTGGATTGTCAGCTTGGCTCAGTTTTTAAAATAATCTTTAGTGTCACATGTAGGCTTACATTAACACTGCAATGAAGTTACTGTGAAAAGGTAGTACTCAAACCTCAGTCAGAAAATGTCGGGTTCAAGCCACACTCCAGGATTTCGGCCCATGTTCTCATACCCATCACGGTTTTAATGTTCTGAAGTTACTGCACTATTGTTAGAAGTGTCATCCTTCATACGAGATGAAGTAAAGTCCCAACTGCTGGTTTGTTTGTATGTGAAATGAAATGAAATGAAAATCGCTTATTGTCACAAGTAGGCTTCAAATTAAGTTACTGTGAAAAGCCCCTAGTCGCCACATTCCGGCGCCAGTTCGGGGAGGCTGTTACGGGAATGTTACACACTATTTGAAGAACATTATGGCTTGGCCAACATTCCATTCCTAATGAGCATTAAAAAACAAATTTATTGATTATTAATGCCATCGTTGCTTGGTGCGTGGGAAATTACTGCAGATCAACGGTCACTATTCATCATACTGACTTACTGCATATGAAGCATTTCGAGATGTGGGGTGTTATATTTGTGCACGTTTTTTGTTTTTCTTCTAAATATATAAATTCAGACTATCGGTCGGGGAATGAAAACACAAAAAGCTCCGGGACATTCCACCACTAAAATTCTCAGAATCCTCAGTTCTCAGAGTTCAAGCAATTTAACTGTCTGTCCCTGGTCCCTCAGATGTCAACTATGAACTTTGGAAAAGTGGTAAGCACATACACAATCATATGAATTATTATCGAGGGATTTACACAGAAAGTAGCTGAAACCCATGCCTTTGTTTAGACTTGACTACTCCAATGCTCTCCTTGCCCATAATGCGTCTTCCACTCTCCATTAACCACAGTTCAAAGTAATAATAATCTTTATTATAGCCACAAGTCGGCTTACATTAACACTGCAATGAAGTTACTGTGAAAATCCCCGAGTTGCCACACTCCGGCGCCTGTTCGGGTGCACAGAAGGAGAATTCAGAATGTTCAATTCAAGCACGTCTTTTGGGACTTGTGGGAGGAAACCGGAGCACCCGGAGGAAACCCACGCAGACACGGGAATAACATGCAGACTCAACACTGACAGTGACCCAAGGCGGGAATCGAACCCGAGCCCCTGGCGCTGTGAAGCAACAGTGCTAACCACTGTGCTACCGTGCCACCCTATGCCTGCTCGTATCTTGACTTACTTGCCCGAAGTCCTGTTCACCCACCTTTCAGGTGCTCGCTGGACTACATTTATTCCTAGTTTGTCAAGGCATCAAATTTAAAAGTCTTATCCTTATTTTAAAATCTCTCCATGGCTTCACCCCACTTTATTTAAAAAAAATTAATTCAGGGTATGTGGGTGTCGTTGGTTAGACCAGCATTTATTGCCTATCCCTAATTGTGCTTGAGAAGGTTTCTGTCACATCCTTCAGCCTTAAAGCCACCTGAGATGTCTGAATTTCTCCAAATCCTTGAATATTACCTCTCCACCCTTGGCAAATCCCTAAATATTACCTCTCCACCCTCGGCAAATCCCTGAATATTACCTCTCCACCCTTGGAGGTGTGTCTTCAAATTCCTAGCCCCCAAGATCTGGAATTTCCTCCCTAAACCTTTCTACCTCCTCCTTTGAGATGCTCTTTAAAGACCAGCTTTTGGGGATCTCCCCCAATATCCTTCATGTAACTTTGTGTCCAATTCAGTTTGATAATGCTGCCATAAAACTTCTGGGTACATCTTACTTTGGGGTTTGTGGTAGTATGACTAGAGGTACTGTACCTGGGAGCGTGAGCTGCTACTGGTGTAGAAGGCTCGCTGCCCATTGGCCCAAGTGTTGTCTTCTCATTGGTCGAGAGAAAGGTAGCTCCGCCTATGAGGCGGAGTTAAAGAACCCGTGTTTCCCAGCAGCCACCGTTATTTCTGTACTCCTGCTGCTGGGCACATTTCTTGTAGATTAAAGTCTTCGATTCGGACTACTCCTTTGTTTGATCAATGATTGTTCATTGATCACGCATCAATTTAATCTACAAGACTTTAAAGGATGGAGCTCCGCATCAAGCCGGAGTGTCTCTGACCCAGCCCCCACGCAGCGAATGCAACAGCCACATTTAAGCACTGGCTGGCTTGTTTCAACAGCTACCTTAGTACGGCGGAAAACGTACTGACGAAGGAGCAGAAACTACATATCCTCCACTCGTGCGTCGGCATCGCCATCTACACGCTAATCGCGGACACGACCGACTACGACGCGGCCATGGACCTGCTCAAAGGACACTTCGTCTGTCCGGTAAATCAAGTCTACGCTCGGCACTTACTGGCCACAAGGCAGCAGATCCCTGGTGAGTCACTGGACGATTTTTACCGTGCCCTCCTTGTACTGGGGAGGAACTGCGGCTACCCACAAGTGTCTGTTAATGAGCACACGGAACTCCTCATCTGAGACACCTTTGTTGCAGGCCTGCAGCCCCCACAGATCCGCCAGAGACTCTTAGAAAGAGAAACCTTGAGCCTCACGGACGCACGGTCCCTCGCTACCTTCCTAGATGTCGCGAATAGAAATGCATGCTCATACGCCCCCGACCGCACGGCGGCCTCCTGGGCAGCATGGAACTCAGCGTTTCTCTCCCCCATGGACTCGGATTCTCCCGAGGCCTGCGCAGCAGGGCACCCCAAAAAATCCGCGGGGCCCCGCTGTTATTTTTGCCGCCAGGTGAAACACCACCAACAACGTTGCCCAGCCTGTTCTGCAACCTGCAAGGGCTGTGGGAAGAAAGGCCACTTTGTGGCCATTTGCCAGGCCAAGGCGATCGCGGCAGTCCCGGGCAGCGACTGCGGGACTCCCTCTTCTCTCTCTCTCCAGGGGCCCCGTGCGGCCCGCGGACCTCGCTGTGGATGGGGGATCCCCCAACGCCACGCTCGACCTCCAGGTGGTGCCATTTTACGCTTCCAATGCCACGTGCAACCCCCAGGCACCACCATTTTGTTCCTCCGCAACGTGCGGGGGACGGGCGCCGCCATTTTGTCCATCCCCCACCATGTGCGATCGACGGGCGCCGCCATCTTGGATCGGCTCCGAGGACCCCGTGGGTGACTACTCACTGCCCGATGAAGACCCCAACTATCTGCCGCGACTCGCTGCAGTCACTCTGGACCAGTCTCGACCCCGCACCCTCGCTACGGCAACAACAAGGATACTGCTCAACGGGCACGAGACGACTTGCCTGCTGGACTCCGGGAGCACGGAGAGTTTCATCCACGCCACCACGGTAAGACGCTGTGCTCTCCCTGTCTACCCGGTCAAGCAAAAAATCGCCCTGGCCTCTGGCTCCCATTCAGTGCAGATCAGGGGGTGTTGTATAGCGGACCTCACGGTCATGGGGAGGGAGTTTAAAAATGACAGACTCTACGTCCTCCCCACCTCTGCGCAGCCGCACTCCTGGGGTTAGACTTCCAATGTAACCTCCAGAGTCTAACATTTAAATTCGGCGGCCCTATGCCTCGCCTCACTGTCTGCAGCCTTGCAACCCTCAAGGTCAATCCCCCGTCCTTATTTGCAAACCTCAACCCGGATTGCAAACCTGTCGCCACCAGGAGCCGATGGTATAGTGCCCAGGACCGGACCTTCATCAGGTCCGAGGTCCAACGGCTTATGAAGGAAGGGGTCATAGCAGCTTGCAACAGTCCCTGGCGAGCACAGGTTCTGGTGGTAAAGACCGGAGAGAAGAATAGGATGGTCATAGACTACAGTCAGACCATCAACAGGTTTACGCAGCTGGACGCGTACCCTCCCCCCCCCCGTATATCCGACCTGGTCAACAGGATTGTGCAGTACAAGGACTTCTCCACGTTGGACCTTAAGTCTGCCTACCACCAGCTCCCCATCCGCTCAAGCGATGGCAAGTACACTGCTTTCGAAGCGGACGAGCGGCTCT
Organism: Scyliorhinus canicula; assembly: GCF_902713615.1. Classification (NCBI taxonomy): domain Eukaryota; kingdom Metazoa; phylum Chordata; class Chondrichthyes; order Carcharhiniformes; family Scyliorhinidae; genus Scyliorhinus; species Scyliorhinus canicula. Next base: position 143,320,768 of record NC_052158.1, on the reverse strand, counting down.
ACCACTTTTTAAGGGTTCCCTTCGGTGTCACAAATGGGGTCTCGGTCTTCCAAAGGGAGATGGATCGAATGGTCGACCGATACGGTTTACGGGCAACCTTCCCGTATCTCGATAATGTCACCATCTACGGCCACGATCAGCAGGACCACGACACCAATCTCCGCAAATTCCTCCGAACTGCAAAGCTCCTGAATCTGACTTACAAAAAGGACAAATGCGTGTTTAGCACCGACCGTCTAGCCATCCTCGGCTACGTAGTGCGAAATGGAGCGATAGGCCCCGACCCGGAACGCATGGAGCTCCCCACTGCCCCAAAGCCCTCAAGCGCTGCCTCGGCTTTTTCTCATATTACGCCCGGTGGGTTCCCAATTACGCCGACAAAGCCCATCCCCTCATCCAAACAGCCACGTTTCCCCTTTTGATGGAGGCCCGCCAGGCCTTCAGCCACATCAAAGCGGATATTGCAAAGGCCACGATGCGCGCTATCGACGAGTCCCTCCTCTTCCAGGTCGAGAGCGACGCGTCCGATGTAGCTCTGGCAGCCACCCTCAACCAAGCGTGCAGACTTGTGGCCTTCTTCTCCCGTACCCTCCATGCTTCCGAAATCCGCCACTCCTCAGTCGAGAAGGAAGCTAAGGCCAGAGTAGAAGCTGTGCGACACTGAAGGCACTATCTGGCCGGCAGGAGGTTCACCCTCCTCACAGACCAGCGGTCGGTGGCTTTCCTGTTTGACAATGCACAGAGGGGCAAGATAAAGAATGTCAAGATCTTGTGGTGGAGGATCGAGTTGTCCACCTACAACTACGACATCTTGTATCGTTCTGGGAAGCTGAACGAGCCTCCCGATGCCCTGTCCCGCGGCACCTGTGCCAACGCACAAGTGGACCGGCTTCAAGCCCTCCACGCGAACCTCTGCCACCCGGGGGTCACCCGCTTCTTTCACTTTGTAAAGACCCCCAACCTGCCCTACTCCATCGAGGAGGTCAGGACAGTCACTCGGGACTGCCTCACGGTAGCATGGTGGTTAGATTCAATGCTTCACAGCTCCAGGGTCCCAGGTTCGATTCCCGGCTGGGTCACTGTCTGTGTGGAGTCTGCACGTCCTCCCCGTGTGTGCGTGGGTTTCCTCCGGGTGCTCCGGTTTCCTCCCACAGTCCAAAGATGTGCGGGTTAGGTGGATTGGCCATGATAAATTGCCCGTAGTGTAAGGTTAATGGGGGGATTGTTGGGTTACGGGTATACGGGTTACGTGAGTTTAAGTAGGGTGATCATTGCTCGGCACAACATCGAGGGCCGAAGGGCCTGTTCTGTGCTGTACTGTTCTATGTTCTATGTACTTCCTCAACGTGATTGACGAGTACTCCCGCTTCCCGTTCGCCATCCCCTACCCCGACATGACCACACCCACCATCATTAAAGCCCTACACACCATTTTCTCCCTGTTCGGATTCCCCGCTTACAATCACAGCGATAGGGGGTCGTCCTTTATGAGTGACGAACTGCATCAATTCCTGCTCAGCAAGGGCATTGCCTCAAGCAGGACGGCCAGTTATAGCCCCCGGGGTAACGGACAGGTCGAGAGGGAGAACGGTACAGTCTGGAACTCCGTCCTGCTGGCCCTACAGTCCAGAAATCTCCCAGTCTCCCGCTGGCAAGAGGTCCTCCCAGACGCCCTCCACTCAATCCGGTCACTGCTTTGCACATCTACCAATCAAACGCCTTCTTGTCTTCTCCAGGAAGTCTTCCTCAGGGACTCCGCTCCTGCTCCGGAAACACGTGCGGGCGCACAAATGGGACCTGTTGGTCGAGAGGGTCCAGCTGCTCCACGTGAACCCGCAATACGCGTATGTGGAGTACCCCGACGGCTGACAGGACATAGATTATCATAGAATTTACAGTGCAGAAGGAGGCCATTCGGCCCATCGAGTCTGCACCGGCTCTTGGAAAGAGCACCCTACCCAAGGTCAACACCTCCACTCTATCCCCATAACCCAGTAACCCCACCCAACACTGAAGGTAATTTTGGACACTAAGGGTAATTTATCATGGCCAATCCACCTCACCTGCACATCTTTGGACTGTGGGAGGAAACCGGAGCACCCGGAGGAAACCCACGCACACAAGGGGAGGATGTGCAGACTCCGCACAGACAGTGCCCAAGCCAGAATCGAACCTGGGATCCTGGAGCTGTGAAGCAATTGTGCTATCCACAATGCTACCATGCTGCCTACGGGACCTGGTGCCTGCCGGATCCCCGCCATCGCCCCCGGCACCAGCCCCTCACCCCCCTCCAACCGTAACTGCTCCCCGCAGGCGCTCCCCTCCCTGACCCGCGAACCTCCTCACCCGCGCCGCCTAGAGGACCAGATGCCCCCCACGGCCCAGCCCTCACCAGCTCCGTCTCGGGGCGTGGAAACATCAACAAGGACCGGATCATCGCTCCCGGAGTCATGGACGCCCGCATCTCCAACGTCTCCAACCTCCTCCGCAGGTCACAGAGAACATCCAAGGCACCGATCAGCTGATCGAGTCGATATGAACTGTTGATGGACTTTTTTTTGTTTGTTCTCTCGTTTTCCAACTCTGTAAATAGTTACCGTGTGCTAACACATCCCTGTACATAGTTACAGGCCAGTGGGCAGCCACCGTTGGAGAGGTATGATCCCATATCACTAGTCATACTACCAGTATCTTATCCCACCCGCACGGGATGCCCCCCTCCTCCTTCCCCGGCTTCTCAAAAGCACCACCCCCCCCCACCCCACCCCCCCGGTACCTTTCTCAACAAGGGGTGAATGTATATAGAACATAGAACAGTACAGCACAGAACAGGCCCTTCGGCCCTCGATGTTGTGCCGAACAATGATCACCCTACTCAAACCCACGTATCCACCCTATACCCGTAACCCAACAACCCCCCCTTAACCTTACTTTTTTTTAGGACACTACGGGCAATTTAGCATGGCCAATCCACCTAACCCGCACATCTTTGGACTGTGGGAGGAAACCGGAGCACCCGGAGGAAACCCACGCACACACGGGGAGGACATGCAGACTCCGCACAGACAGTGACCCAGCCGGGAATCGAACCTGGGACCCTGGAGCTGTGAAGCATTTATGCTAACCACCATGCTACCGTGCTACCCTTGTATGTAGTAGTATGACTAGAGGTACTACGGTACCTGGGAGTGTGAGCTGCTATTGGTGTAGAAGGCTTGCTGCCCATTGGCCCAAGTGTTGTCTTCTCATTGGTCGAGAGGAAGGTAGGTCCGCCTACGAGGCGGAGTATAAGAACCCGTGTTTTCCAGCAGCCACCATTATTTCTGTACTCCTGCTGCTGGGCACAGTTCTTGTATATTAAAGCCTTCGATTCAGACTACTCCTTCGTTTCTGTGTTCATTGATCGCGCATCAGGGTTAAAGGCACACTGTTGTTTTTCACCGCTGTTTCATCAAAATACGAGCAGACCACGAAACGTGCATTGAGGGATTTAACATCCAAGATTAATATAAATTTGTTGTACTTCACCAGGTTTTGCGATGTGTATTTTGTCAGATTTTCAGTGAATACCTCGTGTGCAGTAACACAAGGAAACAAATCCCTCATTTCAATTTAGCTTTATAATTCTGAGATTAGGAGGGCGGTATGGTGACGCAGTGGTTAGCATTGCTGCCTACGCCGCTGAGGACCCAGGTTCAATCCTGGCCTCCATGTGGAGTTTGCATATTCTCCCCGTGTCTGAGTGGGTCTTACCCCCACAATCCAAAGATGTGCAGGTTAGGTGGATTGGCCACGCTAAATTGCCCCTTAATTGGAAAAACGAATTGGGTACTCTAAATTCATTTAAAAAAATTATTATTCTGAGATTAAGGGATACCTGTCCAAATGAACTCAATGAACATATGAGGGAGGAAGTATTAGGTTATGCTGATAGGGACAGAAATAAATTAATTTGGCTCATCTCTCCTTTAAAAGGATGATCCCCACAGCTCTGGACTCATCCACAAAAGCATTCAGGGTCTTATACACTTCAATCAATTTGACCCTCACTCTTCTAATCACCAATGAGTTCATGAAAAGGCATGTTGTTGGTGGACAGCATGTAATTGGAGAATAACTTTGTTGTATATCATTAAAACCCAACTCACAACGAGTTTCCAAACAAAGCCTGATCAAAACCATTGAAACCGGTGGGTTATTATCAGTAGTAGATGCTTAAAATCACACAAACAAATGGTACATTATTGAAAGGGGTAGAAAGATATGGCTGGAGCATCTAAACAAAATTTGAGGGATTGACCCTTATTTTCCTTTTGCTACCACGATTTTCATTCCACCAGAGAATGGAGGAAATCATGACTTAATGATTCCACCATTCCAATGAAGTTTGGAGAGTGTGTCATCTGAATAAAGAGGATGAATCGAGAGTGGAGTTATCAGCAAAGTGTCAGAAACCTGAGCAGTGAGGGCAGCACGGTGGCACAGTGGTTAGCATTACTGCCTCACGGCGCCGAGATCCCAGGTTCGATCCAGGCCCCGGGTCACTGTCCGTGTGGGGTTTGCACATTCGCCCTGTGTTTGTGTGGGTTTCGCACCTACAACCCAAAAGGTGGGCAGGTCAGGTGGATTGGCCACGCTAAAATTGCCCCTTAATTGGAAAAAAATGAATTTGGTATTCTAAAAAAAAAACTGGGCTGCGAATGGAGGAGGCTATTGTTATGAAGTGACTGAATACAGAAGAAAAGAGAAGAGCTCTAGGGAACCTACACGTCAATGAAGAAAGAGTTAGAGGGCGAGATGTCGACTGAACCATAGATAAAATAACCGGAAAGGTATCTAATTAGCCATGGACAAGGCTTGGGCGGGAAGCTGTGTGATGGTAACTTGTGGTGCACAATCCCAGAGTCTTAGGGAGAGAATAAATGTAAGGAAGGTAGACTGGGGGCTTTTCACAGTAACTTCAATACAGTGTCAATGCAAGCCTAGTTGTGACAATAAAGATTATTATTATAGACTGTAGATAAGGATATTGTAAGGGAGCAGTTCTTGACTAAATTCAGCACAAAGAGGCAGCACAGTTCTTGACTAAATTCAGAAGCTTCCTTATTAAAGAAGAATGTCGTCACAAAGGGCCCTCGATCCGCAAAGGCCAAAAATTGGTACTGATCACTTAGAATGGGGAAATGGAAGGAAATAGCTCCCCTAAGAACTTCAGCATCTTAGAATCGGAGAATAATAATTTAAAAAATCAGCCCAAAAAAGAACCAACATTTTCTTTGGAAGGGTTTGAAACCATGCCAGCAGATGGGAGAGGGGTGAAAAGTAAGATGTGCAGAAGTTGAAATGCAATGTTGGCAAAGAGTCAAACGCAGCAGCTGCTGGAAGACAGTAATTGAAGCTTCCTTTCAATAAAGTTACATTTTGCCACTTTCATCCTGGAATTACAACAGTTATAAGTAGAGATAAAGTTGTCTGGGGGTGCTCCAAACTGATGAAGCTGCCAGGTGCACAGGGCAAAAAAAAAAATGTTCGGAAACTGTAGAACAGCAGGTGTCAGGCCATAAATGTGGCCTTTCCAGCATCAGGCCACATCTGGAGAACAAATAAAGATAGGAATCGCAGAGGCAGTCAGGGATATGGCTACGTCAATTGGTGAGTTTGACAAGCTTAATTGAGGACAGGAAATCCTGCCCTGATTTTTATTTTTAAAAAAGGAAACTAACTTTGAGTTGTATTTGACTGAGCAACGTTCGTTTGAATGAGTCCTGGCCATTGAAACACATTTACCAATAATTCTCCGTGCCAAGAACCTCAAGCCTTCTGAGCTAATTGGACTTGAGGTTTAACCAGCCTTTTGTGAAGCTACTTGACAGAGTTTGAGAATTTTTTGACAAGAGCACACGCTCTTAATATGCTCACGACTTATTTCCACATCACACAGGGAGGACATTCGAGCTCTTTAAAGTTCTTTGTGGCCAGCTTGAGAGAGATATTTACGAAGAAGATGTCAGAGCGTTTGGCTGCCATTCGCTTGCCCAGGTACAGCTCAGATCAGAAGCTCAGAGTGGTGGATGTACAAACTTCATTACCTTTTAAGGCTTCAATACACAATGCCTCCTTTTGATAGTAGTGGAAGATTGAAGTTTCCATTGAACAATTCAGAATTCAGCCAGCCAGGTTGAGAGTTAAAATCAAACAGTAAAGTTATCCATTCCATGGTGTACCTTTCCCTTATAAATCCCCCTCAACATAATACAGCTATCAGCAGCCTGCTGAAATGATTGCAAACTCAGTCGGCATCTGGATAAACAAAGTCCCACCGTAGGTGCTTGTATCTGGGATTATTTTGTGAAAGTGGTGACTGTTTCCACCCTAACAAGGTTACCCAGAAGTAGGTTCGCTGATCAGGCATCCCAAGATCCCAGCCCACTCTCGGGATCTGCTGTAGTATTGGCCCACATGGGCCCAGCAGGCAAATTGATTGGAGATTTCCGGTTTCCAATTTCAACCATCTCCTCCTTACCATCGACACCCAATCTGTCTGAACCTTCATACCGCAGTGGGGCAGTTTGAAAGTACTCCAGTCTTTCCTTGAAACAGTCTCCAATAACCAGCATCCTCTCTGCTGGTTGAACTGGTTCTCACACTGAAAAACTTCTCTTTCAACTCATCTCACATTCTCCAAATAAAAGGTGGTTACTATGGATACCCACATGGGTCCTGGTTATGCCTGTCTGTGGGTATGTGGAACATTTCCCATTCCAGTCCAACTTGCAACCCCACCCTGCCCTCCACCACCGCCACCCCACCCCCTAATCCACTTTTTTCTGGTAGATTGATAACTACTGGAGCTGCTTTCTGCTCTCCACCCGAATTGCTTCCAACGTCAACCCTTCCCTCAGTTTGACGTGGCCCATCCCCATCTTTCTATTCTCTGTCTCCATTTCTGTACACTGTTCACTGCTCACACGGTGGTCTCCTTTCATTCGGGAGAGCAAACACCAATTGAGTGGCTTCTTTGTGGAACATCTCTGTTCAGTTCAGCAAGTATGACCTGGATCATCCTGCGGCCTGCTGTTTTAATTCTGAAACCAGTCCTCACTCTGGCATCTCTGTCCTCAGCCTACTGCAGTGTTCCAACGAAACTCAACGCAAGCACAAGGAACAGCACCTCATCTTTCAATTTAGGCACATTATACCATTCTGGATTCAACATGACAGAGATACAAACATATAAATTAGGAGCAGAGATAGGCTCTTTGGTCCATTGAGCCTCCATTTGATAAGTTCATTGCTGAACTGATTGTGGCCTCTACTTTTCTATCTTTTATATGGCCAAGAAACAGTCCACACTGAGGAGTTCAAAGAAACTTTGTTTATTTCCAATCACTATTATCTAGATACACGGTAAAGCCCAAACTGGGTCTGCCTTGCCGGTGCCTAATAGGATGGCTTTATACTTCCGACAACTATACAGTGTTTAAGGGGGAGCTCATATTCTGCAAGGTTCATGAGGAAGTTAATTGTTCCCACCCCTAAGAGTAGAAGATCCTTCATCCACAAAGTCCGAAGAATCCATCGACGTCTGTGGGGAAGGAGGGTGCCGGACTTTCTTTGTGCCTGTGAATCTGGAAGGCGAGCTCCACTTCCGCTTTGAACATCGCGGTGGTTGCTCCGCCGGTAGCTACTGAACTATGAATTCCTCATCGGAGGTTTCTGATGCTTGAGTTTCCATCTGTGAATCAGTGTCCATGACTTCAGTCATCTCGGCGTATTGACCCCCAGGGGCCCCATTATGGGCTGCTTTGGTATCAGAGGCAGCTGGATGAGGATGTTGAGTTCACGAGGAAGCTGTCAAAGAAGTAATCACCTGGACTGAATATGAGCAAGGCGCATTCTCAGATCCGACCTTGGATTTGTACTTGATCGGAAACTGGCCCTGTCGGGCGGAGCCAAATCTCGGAAACGGCATCTGCAAAGTTTTGAATATATATCGAATCACTTGGAATAAAATATCGAGGTGGTCGACGCCGAACCATGCCTTTGCTGCGCTTGGTTGAGGCGCATTTTCACAACCATGTCCGGGAAGTTCATACGAAGGCAGTTTCAAAGCCTGCACCTCATCACTATTTCAGCCGGGGCCACCCCAGTTAGGCGCGCGGAGTGGTCCTATCGGAAAATAAGAAATGAGCCAGCCTAAGTGTCCATCAAAGATGAAGACTGGTTCTTGAGGTCACTTTTGAACATCTGCACCCCCCCCCCCCCGCTCCACTAAACCATTAGAAGCCGGGTGGTAGGCACTGATGTGCCGCACCCCATTCACCTTCAAAAGCCCCGAGAACACCTCGCTCATGAAAGGGGTCCCGTTATCTGTGACAAGCACTTCAGGGATGCCATGCATGCAAAACGACAAACACAATTTCTCGATGGTCACGTGGGACGTGGTTTCCACCATCTTGTGGACTATCTAAGGGGGCCAACATGGTCTCAAGGTTCGCGATGAACTTGCCATAATAGTTAACAAGTCTGAAAGAGGAACTAATCTCCAAAGCATCCGTCGGGGTGGGGCCCTCTGGGTGACGTGCATCTTGTCTGCAACGGGGTGTAAACCTTTGTGGTTCACCCGGTAACCGAGGTAGAACACCTCCCTTACATTGAAGACACATGTCACCCACAGGCGGACACCAGACTCAGATGATGCTTCAGCACTGCCTCAAGGTTCTTCAGGTGCTCTAGTTCAGTCGCTCCAATGACCAGAACATCATCTGAATAGCCAATCGCACGCGGCAATCCCTCAGGATGTTATCCATTGCACGTTGAAATATAACACAGACAGAGGGCATTCCAAAAGGTGTATTCGTAAAGTGCTCTGTGAGTATTCACTGTAACATATTTTCGAAATGCCGTGTCCGACTCAAGTTGTAAATACATGTGGCTCATAACGAGCTTAGCGAACAAAGATCTACCTGGCAATTTTGCGTAAAGAACCTCAATACTCATTTCTACAGTGTCTTTTCTTTTGCGTCTTTTTCCTATAAAGTAAAAAATTTGTCAGAAATGGGGCAGCTCCACAGATCCAAATGCATCACTGATTGCGAAATCGTCATAGCCATGGCAGCGATTTTACTTAAAACATTTTTGACCGCAAACCGACCACACTGGGCAAAAGACTGTCGCAGCTCCTTCCACCAAAGAAACTATCAAAATTAAAAGGAACTTATGGAAACTTTGCTAAATGTTTGCCGCCAAATATATGCTGAGGTGCATTCATTTTTCCAAAAATATCATGAGTAAATTATCAATTCATGCCAGCAACAAAAGTATAGACATTTTCATATTATAAACATTAATACTACAAGATAACATTTATTTAAAATTTTTAATCAGTGTTGTAAAATCATCATAATTATCTTCTTGTGAGAAACTAATACTTATCCTACACTGTATTAATCAAACAAAAGCAACAGTAATATTAATCTTGCTCATAAAAATACATTGTCATTGTTCAGGCCTATTAGAACTGTTGCCAGGCATGCAGGAACCGGTCTGGTCGTGTGACGGAATGCACGTGGCGGGGATGAGGGTTCTGGCCTGCTCTCATGGCCTTGACACTGTCCGTGACTTACACTTTGGGCCAACTGGTGGACCTGTTGACGGAGCCTTGCGGACATCTGAGGACACGCCACTGAATTATCAGAAGACAGGAATAGAAATAAACCATTCAGGCCCATTGAGCCTTCTCCACCATTTTGTTTGTCACAGCATCTCGTTTTTCAACCACAATTCATTTCACTCCCTCTTAAATGTTACGATATTGAATCCTTATTTATTTATTTTTTCTAAATTTAGAGTACCCAATTCACTTTTTTTAATTAAGGGACAATTTAGCATGGTCAATCCACTTACCCTGCACATCGTTGGGTTGTGGGGGCGAAACCCACCCAAACACGGGGAGAATGTGCAAACTCCACCGATCGTGACCCAGAACTGGGATCGAACCTGGGACCTTGGCACTGTGAGGCAGCAGGGCTAACCCGCTGTGCCACCGTGCTGCCCACGATATTGAATCCTGATCCAGAAATTTGAATGGCCTGGCAACAAATCGAGAATCCAGGTGTTCAGATCAGCAAGCATTCCCAACCATAAATACCATGGGCTGGATTCTCCGTCGGCGGGTTCCCCCGTTTCGCCGGCAGCTTGCGCCCGCAGATTTCCCGATGGCGTAAACCCCATTGGCCGGCTGCCAGCGGGATGGACAATCCAACCCTATAAAATTTATCACTTACTTACCCAATAAGTTCCAATTCTCATTTCAACTCTATCAATCAATTCTGTGTTCAGGTCGTCTGGAGAAATAAAATTAACAATTTTACAATCCTTTTTGAGAAGGTGTTTTTTGCAGATTCACTGGTAACAGAGAGGCTTAGTTATTTATGCCCTTTCTTTTAAGTCCCCTATCAGAGGAAAGGAATATTTTCTGGTGCTTCTCACCTGTGGGATCCTCTGGCCCTGACAAAGGGGACCCCCTGTGACAGATTCCCTAGGGGCAGGACAAGCGAGCCATGGAAAATGATGTCGACATTGGCGGGGTCGAAAGATCCTGGGCTTGATTTTCCGTTTCTGAGATTAAGTGCTGACGTCGTCATGAAAACGCCGTCCTGTTTCACAATGGCAAAAATGGTGTGACTAATCAGAAACTAATCAGCCACTCCAAAGGGTCTAGCACAGGCTTCATGGGAAATGCCACACTTTGTACGTGGAACAGCAGCGGATTCACCGGTTCCGTGATTGCCGCACAGCTGCAGCCACACTTAAGAGATTCTTCACCCCACACACACACCGTTGCAGCTAATATGGCTGGAAAGAGAGAAGCATCGTATTTCCATGATGCTGAGCTGACTAGAGGACTGTAAAGCTAGTTTGACTTGTTCAAATGTTTTTTCCGATGCTCTTTCCAATACCACCTCTTGAACAGTGTGTGTAAGGATGCCAGCATTGTGGAAAGATTAGGATAAATCTGCCGTAATAATTTACCATTCCTAAAAAAGATTTTAATTCTGATGTTTGAATTCTGATTTGTGGTGGCCAGTGATTTCTTAATTACTTTGATCTTCTCCTCCATGAGATGCAGCCCTTTGGCGTCTACACTGAATCTGAGGTACATTACTTCAGAAGCTTGAAAAGTACAGTTTTCTTTTTTCACCCTTACTCCGGTCTTCTTAACTCCTTTTAAAATTTCTTCGATATTTACGAGATGAATTTCGCCTTCGGTAGATTGTGTTGTAAGCTTTCCATCGTGCTTTGGAAAATTGTACATGCAGATGAGAATCTGAAAGGTAGCCGGGTATACTGGTATAAACCTTTGTTGGTTTTGGTAATTGCTTCAATGTTTTGTATAACTCTAATTATTGGTACGTGTGACTCATATTCTACCAATTTCATATATAAACATTCAATTCTTGGTATTGGGTATCAGTCCAATTTCATTGCCTGATTCACAGTTAGTTTGTAGTCCCGGCATATCCGATGGTTCCATCTGGCTTCACCACTGGCACGATTGGAGTCGCCCACTCTGAAAACTGTACATGACTGATGATCAGTAATTCTTCTAGTCGCTTGAGTTCAGACTCAACCTTCTCGTTTAAAGAATAGGGGATGGATTGGACTCTGAAAAACTGAGGTGTGGCCTTGGGATCCACATAAATGTTTGTTTTTAGGCCTAAGATATATCTTGCCTAAGATGTCTTGGAAAACTTCTTGATTTTTTTTACAATGTCATGAAGGCCTTCATTAATTTGGAAGATTTCTAGCCAATGTCATGAAGGCCTCCTTCATTAATTTGGAAGATTTCTAGCCAATTTAATCTAATTTGTTGAAGCCAATCTCGGTCCATCATTCAGCCCTTGGCTATCAGAGACAGTTGAGTTGACTGGTGTCGATAGTTTATGGTTGTTCACAGAATCCTTAAAGCTTCCCAGTGTATGTAACAACCCTGGCCGTGCTTTTTAACTTCAGGAACTGGAGCCCACCTTGTAAATAATGATACTTTTGTTCACCTACAACTGAAGCAGAGGCCCTTCGTGTCTAAGAGGCTGACCATTTGCCATCAGCATAATCGTAAATGGGGCCGACTTGCCAACCTTTATGTTGTTTAAACTGTATACTTCAGTTCTGTTTTCAGGATTATTCTCAGCACTGTGTACTGGAGTCAGAGTTATTTTTTTGATGGCCCCCTGTGGGTTCTGCCTAATGTTACATTTCTTCCTAATCTGCCCCCTCCCCCATACTTGTAGCATTCTTCATAGTTTCTGGTCTGAGGACCAAATTCCCGATATCTCTGCACTTTCTTTTGCTTCGAGTCTCTTTGCCCATTTCTTTCTGTATCTTCATCTTTGACGCCATGACTGCCACTGGCTGGCCACCAAACCTGGTGGCCTTTGTCTAGTTGTACACTCCATCGCCCCCTCCCCCTGCCTTCTCGGCACTTTCGATAGCCTGGGTAACCTCTAATGCCTCCCTTAAGGTAATCTCTGCCTCTGCTAAGAATTTATTTTGTATCGCCGTGTCGTTAATGCCACAGACCAGCCTATTCCTCCACATGTCGTTGAGTGCAAACCCAAACTCGCATTGTTCAGCAGTTTGTTTCAGACATGCCACGAATGCCGTAATTGTCTCCCCTGTGGTCCTTGCCATCAAAATGCAATTTGTAATGTTGCATTATTATAGAGGGCTTCGGGTAATCATGCCCCTTGGCGAATTCCACAAAGCTCCTTGAAAGCTGTGGAGTTGGGAGCATCTGAGGAAGTCGGACTCCTGATCAGGTTATATATGGGAGCCTTGCAGGCTGTTAGTAGGATTAACCACCGTTCCTCTCTCTGCCCCCCCCCCCCCCACCCCGCGCGCATACCCAATTTCATTGGCCTTACAAAAGAGAGAAGGTGTTTGACATATAGCACACATTGCTCCAGGTTAGGGTCGCATGGATCTAGTTTGCCAAAGTGGGTCAGTTTAAAACTCACAGACTTCTGAATGAGTTTGCCTCAAATGAAAGGATTTCATACGAGCTCTGCTCTCCTTATTTCTGAAGCAGTAGGAAGGCACTCCAATTGATCCTCATCGCCAAAGTAATACACTTACCATTGGGCAACCACCAAGTTGATTAATGGGTAATGGTTTATTAAAGTAGTGACTGTATACATAGAGTGAGATAAAAGACTGCCATATTACATACTCCTAACTAACTGGGATAACCACACTCCATCCCAGCATTTGCATGCTCCTGCTCGATTGGCCAAACGGGTCACATCACCCTCTGGGAACTCATCCCCTTAAAGGGGCATGCTACTACATCTATGGAAGAAGGAAAGGATTATGGACATTTAAGGTATTCATCAAATCCCTACAGTGCAGAAGGAGACTATTCAGCCCATCGAGACTGCACCAACCCTCTGAAAGAGCACTCTAATTTGTCCCACTCCCCTGCTCTATCCCAATAACCTGCACATCTTTGGATACTGAGGGGCAATTTGGCATGGCCAGCCCTCCTAACCTGCAGATCTTTGGATACTGAGGGGCAATTTGGCATGGCCAGTCCTCCTAACCTGCACACCTTTGGACAGTGGGAGGAAACCAGAGCACCTGGAGAAGCCCACACAGGCACAGTGGGAAGCTGCAAACTCCATACAATGACCCAAGGCTGAAATCGAACCCAGGTCCCTGGTGCTGCTAGACAACAGTTCTAAGAACTGTGCCATTGTGTTAAATTCAATGAAATAAAATAATCAAAATAGCGAAAAAAACTGGATTAGAAATGTAGAAATTAGATGCTGGTTTAGCACAGTGGGCTAAGATGGCTGGCTTGTAGTGCAGAACAAGACCAGCAGCACGGGTTCAATTCCCGTTCCAGCCACCCCGAACAGGCGCCGGAATGGGCCTTTTCACATTAACTTAATTGTGACAATAAGCAATCATTATTATTGTTATTAGATAATCATCAGACAATCTCCAACAGTGGCCAAAATCAAGTAAATGTATTTTTAAATTTATTTGACAGAATTTGGGTCTTGCTGGCTCAGCCAGCTTTTATTGCCCATCCATAATTGTCCTTGAGTAGTTGGCAGTGAGCTGCCTTCTTGTGGTTGAGGGGCACTCACTGTGCTGGTTGGGAGGGAATTCTGGGATTTTAGCTCGGCGACAGTGAAGGAACGGTATTATAATTCCAAGTTAGGATGATGAGCGGCTTGAAGGGAAACCTCCAGGCGGTGGTGATTCATTGATTTTGTACAATTTTACATCAATATTACTACGGGCATCAGGAGAAGTCATGAAGAAATCCCACTTTCACGCACTGGTTGGTAATCTGTTCAAACATTGACAGCTGCAAAGGAAGTTCTATACTCAAAGGGCTGAAATAATGGGAGGGAAAATGCTTTGTTGTTAAACCAGTCTTTAAAAATACACATCGAGGTGTTTTGCAACAGGATAGAATCTGTTCTAGATTAAACACATGCCAAAGGACGGTAGGGTAACACAATTGCTAGCACTGTTGCTTCACGGGGCGCATGCGTCTCGAGTTCGATTCACGGCTTGGGTCACTGTCTGTGCGGAGTGTGTACGTTCTCCCCGTGTCTGTGTGGGTTTCCTCCGGGTGCTCCGGTTTCCTCCCACTTGTCCCGAAAGACGTACTTGTTAGGTGAACTGGATATTCTGAATTTTCCCTCTGTGTACCCAAACAGGCGCCGGAATGTGGCGACTGGGAGCTTTTCACAGTAACTTCATTGCAGTGTTAATGTAAGCCTACTTGTGACACGAATAAAGATTATTATTGTTGTTAGATTAAAGAGAAAAATGTTTTTAGAACCATTCTACCAGTATCTTGCCTGTGGTGAAATTTGGGACCCAGTCACAGAGAGAGTGTTTGGGATTGAAATGCACTCATATACTTAAGGTCTACCTGGCTTGCCATAGTCATGTGACATCTGCTATGAGGCACAGGCTGGGTGTAGCTATGTTATCTTCAAGCCCAATAAAGACATTGTACTAGAAGCGCTGTACTCTTTGAGCTCACAACAGAAAGAAAGGTAACTTGGTGGGAGAAACAAAACTATTGTGGCCATATGTTGGAGAAACATAATTTACGATGTTTAGAGGCATTTCTGAATCTCCTCTCCTCCGCCCCCCCCCCGCCAAAATCCCGCCCCACCTTGTCTTCCCACAAGTCAAAAAGTAATGACTGGAGAGATGGTCAAAGTTACGGTGTCGACCTTTGCAAATTTTCTGAAGTTGTGTTTGAGTTTTGGGAAGTTGGATACAGTACCAGCTGTACTGTTATCTTTTCACTGGTACAATGCTAAAGTTAACGAGAAGCTAGATTTATGCACCATTAAGGTCAGCAAACAAAACACACTGAAAGGGTATTTCAAAATGAAGAAACCATGGAAACTGAAAGAGGGACTACATTCAATTTTTTTTTAAAAGTTGTGCGAGGCCGTCACGATATCACTTCTGTTATGTTTCAATTTAATGCTGTATTCATGTCATTGCTATCACAAATGTGGTGTGAAAATCCCAGTCACTTTCACACACACTTGACTTGAGTGATGGTCTTCTGGTAAAGCAGTGTTATCGCAGCTTCACTGTAATGTGAGGAGGCAACATATTGCTGCAAAATGAGACAAAGTAGATCGAGAAAAACTTTTCATCTGCCAAGGGTGTCAATAGCTAGACATCATAGATTTAAAATCATCAGAAAAAGATCTAACAGCACGGTGGCACAGTGGTTAGCACTGCTGCCTCCCAGTGTCAGGAAGCTGGGGGGGGTGGCAGGAACGAGTCGGGCGCTGGGTCCATTGGGGACACTGTGGGGTCTTTAATAACTCTGCAGGAAGCATCCTGAAGGATGCCTGGAATCTGGGGGAGACTGGGAAAAACCAAGAACTATCCACAGTACTAATGGTCTCTGTCGTGTTATTCACCCTGGGGTAACACAGACTGCAACACGATGCAGTTAAACTATAAAGCATACACCAAACGCAGGCGTTGGTTCAATACGATTTATTGAACTTCTATAACAATGCATACAGCTGGCTGTGGGTTGACTCTCTACTACTCTTAAGTATACCAACTCTAACTATCTAGACCAGGCTAGCTCTGATCCACGTGTAGAAGGTACTGACTGATATGTACACCCTGACTGTCACTACAGTTGTCACCAGTGGAAAGAGGCGGAGTGCTGATGCCTCGTGTGTTTTATAGTTGGAAGCCCCCCTCTGGTGTTCTGTCTGGTGATTGGTTGTGTTCTGTTCTGTATGAGATTGGCTTACCTGGGTGCCTGTCACTGCCTGCTTTTACCTCATGATGTGCATGGGTGCATATTATGACAGTCTCAACACTCGGCGGCCACAGAAAGTGGGTGGGCAGGTCCGGTTGACACTCTATACACCCCCCACCCCATTTCATATTGAGTTCCTGGGCTTCCTAATAGAGGAGGTCAGTGCCAGGCATGTTGTCCTCATGCCCGGGGGTGGGAAGAGGAGGTCACCACATGTCACAAAGAATGTTTGGGCAGAGGTGGCCTCCCAGGTCAATGGCCATGGCACGGTGTGCTGAACGTAGATCCAGTGCTGCAAAAAGTTCAATGCCCTTCTGCGGTTGGCAAGGGTGAGTACAGAGATGCCATGGTATTTCATGGAGATGTGCAACTGAGTGACCTTTCCTCATCATCCTTAGGGGTGTGAGAGTTTGTGCCAACTGGCACTGAAGTCTGCACGGACCCAGGCTGGGAGATCTTCCCACTTGGCCTGAGTGCATTGAAGGGTGTGGTGAACCACTCTGTCGAGCTTCACAACCTGCTTCTCGGGGAAGTTGTCCAGGCGGGAATTTGTTGTTCTCTTTCAGGCGAAGGGAAGCCACAATCTCGTGGAGTGCTGAAGAGTACAGGTCTCAGAGGAAGGTGAGAGTGCAGTGCACAAGGGAGAGAGTGGCAGGAAGTACAAACACCGTAGGGTCATCTCATCCTCCAATCTAGATGGTACCATGCTGCTGTTCTCAATTGTCTTATTAGCCCACTTGGCATACACATTGACGATGTGATGACTGAATGAACTGAAATGTTCTCTCCCTCCCACAGATGCTTCATCCGCAAAAAGCTTCTGGGATCCTGAGGACCCCACCTTTAATTCCAGAGGAAGACTCACACCTGCACCCACATCACTTCCTCTCTCTCTGAACCAGGCATTAGTGCAGATACTAGCATGTTAGTGGGCTTAAGTTTGTGAGCTCTGATGTTATTGCACAGAGGGGAGTACATGACACACTCACATGAAGATCTGACAGAGGTAGTGAGTGCCCTGAGTGCCTGCAGTTGGAGGAATGCTGGAAACCTGAACCATGCTGACTCCAAAACGCATGATAGGCCTCTTGAGTCATTAGTCATGTGGAAGATGCTGGATGTCCAGATGGATTTGCAGGAGATCTGGTTGAGATCCCTGAAGATCACTGTGCCATAATCTCTGTCATGGGGGAGTCCATGCAGAGCATGAGCACTGCATTGATCCTGAGCACCAAGAGGTCACTGCCGGTGTGAGACGGACAACGTACCTAATTCCCTGCTCGGTGTCCATCCATCAGTGCTAAGCAGGGAGTTTGAAATGAACTCCACGCTGGCGGAGGAGCTGAATGTCGTCGTTGAATGCTCCTCTCAAGGCACTCTGAGAGAGGGCAGCAAACCTTCCTCCTCTGCAGAGACCATTGTTGTGTTAAGCACACTGAGATAACACAGCTGCAACTGGATGCAGCTTTAACTGAAAGATACTCCAAACCTTGAAGTTAGTTCAATCCGATTTATTGAACCTGTTGAACAGCTAGCACAGTTCTCTGTGAGTTCGACTCTCTGCTAATCCTTGGTGTGATGACTCTGTCTGACTGAGCCAGACTAGCTCTTAGCCACATGGTGGAGGTGCGGTGTGATTATAGACACCCTGACTGTCACTGTAGATATCACCAGTGGAAGGAGGCCGAGTGTGAGTGTCTTGTGCCTTTTATAGTCGGAAACCACCTTCTAGTGTTCTGCTTGCTGATTGGTGATGTCCTGTTCTCTGTGTTGATTGGCTGCCTGTCACTGCCTGTCGGTATCTCATTATGTGCACGACTGTATATCATGACAACCATCACATCTGTGGAGGCTGCGATGACTGAGGAGTTCTCTAGGAGTTCTCAGCATTGGAGCTGGACACAACCTACAAGAGGGAGCCCGCTCAGGCTCGACTGGCCAGATGCTCACCAAGTTCACCAGGGCCGACAGAATAGGCTGCCTCTGATGCCACTACAAGTGAGATTTTGGGAGGGGAGAGGCGCCAGGGTGCAGCAACCACACATGTAAGTTTAAGGCACATAAAGCACAGTAGGGGCTTCTCACAAGCAACATTATCTCTGTTCATTATTCAAAACTTTTTCTCCGTGTTCTCCCACTGTTCTCTCAGTGAGCCAGAGAAGACATAGCCAGAGTCAGACACATCGAAGAGTGAGTTTGGGAATTTGAACCGAGGTGGGAATTTGAAGCTGGGTGGGGAGGAGGTGCTTTTTATCCCTGGTAAGTGACTGGTACCTGGTTTGTCTTTTCATTTGTATATTTATTTATTTTTTATCTCATTTTTTGGAATTGTAGTTGTAGACGTTAACCTAAGGTTTAAGACATGGCATGACCCGTGTCATGCTCCTCATGTGCGATGTGGGAGCTCGGGGACATGTCCACTGTCCCTGGCTCCTTCACGTGCAAGAAGTGTGTCCAGTTGCAGCTCCTGTTAGACCGCTTGACGGCTCTGGAGTTGCGGATGGACTCACCTTGGAGCATCCGCGATGCTGAGGACGTCGTGGATAGCACGTTTAGCGAGTTGGTCACACCACAGGTGAAAGTTATTGAGGGAGATAGAAAATGGGTGACCAAAAGACAGAGCAAGAGTAGGAAGGCAGTGCAGGTGTCCCCTGCGGTCATCTCCCTGCAAAACTGATATACGGCTTTGGACACTGTTGAGGGAGATGGCTCACCAGGGGAAAGCAGCAGCAGCCAGGTTCATGGCACCGTGGCTGGCTCTGCTGCACAGCAGGGCAGGAAGAAGAATGGCTCTAGTGATAGGGGACTCAATTGTAAGGGGAATAGACAGGTGGTTGTGGATGCAATCTAGACTCCAGGATGGTATGTTGCCTCCCTGGTGCAAGGGTCAAGGATGTCTCGGAGAAGCTGCAGGACATTCTGGTGTGTGGGGGGGGGGGGTGAATAGCCAGCTATCGTGGTGCACATAGGCACCAACGATATAGGTAAAAACGGGATGAGGTCCTACAAGCTGAATTCAGGGAGTTAGGAGTTAAACTAAAAAGTAGAACCTCAAAGATAGTGATCTCAGGATTGCTACCAGTTCCATGAGCTTGTCAGATTAGGAATTTCTGGATAGATAGGATGAATGCGTGGCGCTCGAGAGATGGTGCAAGAAGGAGGGATTCAAATTCCTGGGGCATTGGAATCGGTTCTGGGGGAGGTGGGACCAGTACAAACCGGACAGTCTGCAGCTGGGCAGGACTGTAACCAAAGTCCTGGGGGGGGGGGGGTGTGTGTTTGCTAGAGCTGTTGGGGAGGTTTACAACTAATGTGGCAGAGAGATGGGATCCAATGTAGAAAATCGGTGGGAAGTAAAACGGGGCCAGAAACAAAAAGCAGTAAGGAGGAAAGTGTAAGGCATAGTCAAAAATCAAAAAGGGCCACGGTACAGAGTACAGTGGCTGAGGAGAGTGTGAAAACGGAGGTGGCCAATGTAGGATTGAGGGTGTTGTACCTAAATGCGTGCAGTATACGGAACAAAGTAAATTAACTTGTAGCGCACATTGAAATTGGCCGGTGCGATGTTGTGGGCATCACAGAGATGTGGCTGCAAGGGAATCAGGGCTAGGATCTAAATATCCAAGGATATATGTCCTATCGAAAGGACAGGCAGATGGGCAAAGGGGGCAGGGTTGCATTGTTAGTAATGAATGAAGTTAAATCGATGGCAAGGTGCGATATAGGATCAGAAGGCATAGAATCTCTGTGGGTAGAGTTGAGAAATCGCAAAGGTAAAAAGACCCTGATGGGAGTTATGTACAGGCCCCCTAGCAGACACGGGGAGAAAGTGAAAACGCCACACAGTCACCCAAGGTCAGAATTAAACCCGGGACCCTGGCACTGTGAGGCAGCAGTGCTAACCACTGTGCCAAGCATAAATATGTTATGTTTGTTTTTTGATTCTTCAAACATTGATTTTACTATAATGGCCTGAGTAAGCATGTTGGTTCTTATAGGTTTGGGCACGGCAGGTCTTGGACCTTTATTACACAGGCTGAGAATGGACTTTGGGGTCTTGAATTTGAGCAGCAAAAATATCCTGCAGGGAGGCACAGCCTTGGCATGAGCTAGAATCGATGCTTTGACAGCCGAGCTGAGGGTACACATTATCAAGGCCTCCCTGGTGTCCCCGCCTCCTGGAAGGTATCTGATATTTACTCTCACATCCACACCCTGTGCCTCCGTGGGCTCTTAATCAAGATCTGGAGCTGCCTCATGATCTCTGCCTCCAGTGGGTATTCCCTTGCCAGAGCCAGATTGTGCAGCGCGCTGCATACAATGGCGATCAGCGACATCAGCTCCAGAGTGTATTGTAGTGCTCCCACTGCTCAGTCCAGGTATTTCCATATAATCCATAGAATCCCTACAGTGCAGAAGGAGGCCATTTGGCCCATCAAGTCTACACTGACCCACTGAAAGAACATCTTCCCTAGGCCCACACCTTCACCCCATCTCCGTAATCTCACCTAACCTGCACACTTTTGGACTGGAAGAAAACTGGAGCAGCCGGAGGAAACCCATGCAGACACGAGGAGAAAGTGCAAACTCTACACAGTCACCCAAGGCCAGAATTGAGCCTGGGTACCTAGCGCTATGAGGCAGCAGGGCGAACCATTATGCCACCAAGCTGTATCTTCAGCAGCAATAGTCCTCTCTGTCACCGCCCGTGGGTGGCACATCTGTTGTACCTCTACTCTGCCTTTGGGTGCTGGAGTGGGTTCATGAGCCACCATTTCAAGGGATAGCCCTTGTCACCTAAAAGACGTCCATCCAAACAAATTGGAGCGACAAATAGTCTTGGCACCTGTAAGTGTCGAAGGATGTAAGCATCGTGTGAGAGCCAGGGTGATGGGCACAGACTTGCAGAATCTGTGCCTTGTGGTCACAGACAATCTGAGCGGGACCCCTTTCAGTTATCAAAGATCCCTGAATCGCCTCCAGTGCAGTCTTTGGCACCATGGATGTGGGGGAAGCCTGCAATCTCTGCAAGGCTGCTGACTCTCTTGGGCTGGCGGACATCACCTGTCCGTTAATGGAAGAATATCAACACCTGTCTGAAAAGAGCGTCAGTAACTAGTTTGACACAACTGTCGGCAGCAGATTGAGTCAGATCTTACAGGTCCCCCACTGGCACCTGGAAAGAACCAGGGGGCTGTTGAAGGCCGCTGTGACTTTCAGAGCCATCAGAGCTGGACGCAATCTCCAGCCCAATCAACTATGGTGGTAACAGTGGGTGGCATTCTTTAATCCTGAGGCTAAGTGTTGACGGCATCTGAAATGCCATCGCGTTTCTCGACTGCATCAACACGGCCCCAGGATCAGCAATTCTGGCCCCCTGCGGGTCGCTGCTGATCCGGCCGTGGAATGGGCGCCAGGGGATGTGCGCCTGCGCAGTGGGCCCAGCGTGAACCCGCGCATGCGCAGTCCCACCGGCGCAATTTCTGCGCATGCGCGGTGTCTCTCTTTTCCGCGCTGGCCCTGACCCAACATGCCGCAGGAATACAGGGGCTGGCATGGAATAACGGAGGCCGGGAGTCAGCGAGGCCGACCCGCCGAGCGGTGGGTCCCGATCGCGGGCCAGGCCCTGATTGCGGGCCAGGCCACATCGGAGGCCCCCCCGGGGTCAGCCCCCCTCCCATCTCCCCCACAGGCCACCACCCGACCCTTCAACGCCGAGATCCCACCAGCTCAGAGCAGGTTAGAACGGCGCCGGCAGGACTCGGTTTTTGTTTTACGGCTGCTCGGCCCATTCGGAACGGAGAATCGCGGGGGAGGACTGCATGGAGCGGCCCCCGACCAGCGCTGCGCCGACCAGCGCTGCGCCGACCTCGCTGGCCCCAATGGTGCCGATTCTCCCAGCGTCGGGGCAGCGTGGCACGATTCGCACGGCCCACCGGCGCGGGGTTGGAGAATCCCACCCAGTGTTCCGAGAGCAGCAGAGCCTCCTTTGGTACTGGACCTCAGAGATGTTGAGCGTGGCCTGCACATTCTGGCTGCAGGGTAGTGGCATCTTCTGCGGGCCCCTCCACCTTGCACTCCCCTCTGGCCCTGCACCACCTGTGCCTGCATCTCTCCTCACACAGGTTGTTCCCTAGAACACTACCTGTGCTCATCTGCCCTCCTCTCCCTCCTGCTCCACTCTTCCTCTTGGCAGGAGGCCCCACAAGGTGAGTAGCCAACCTCCATGATCCCCTCTGCACCAGGGGCCTTTTAACTTGAGGAAAACATGTTGGCCAGCTTTACGTGTTGCTCATGCGATAACCACGGGAAACGTAAAACTGCAAAGTAAAGTTTTCCTCAAATCCCCTCTGTATCTCCTACTCCTTTTCTGAAATCTATGGCCCCTGGTTATTGACCCCATGACTAAAAGGAAACGTTTCTTCCCATCTACCCAACCTATGGACCATGTGGACTTTGTACTCTCTCTATTTCCTTTTTTAATGACTCCCACAGCTCGCAGTTCATTTTGGCCATATCCTGTCTTAACATGATAATTTACCTTCCCCCAGTTCAGAAACCTGGGCCTGAATTCCCCAGCCATTCACTGGCTGTGAGATTCTCTGGTCCCGTTGGCCGTGCACTCCCGCCCATGGGTTTCCTGGTGGAGCCAGTTGGCTTCAATGGGAAATCCCATTGACAGCGGTGGGTACACAGAATCCCGCCAACAGCGAACGGCACGCTGCCTTCCGCCTTCGGGAAACGAGCAGCTGGTGGGCCAGAGAAACAAGCCCCCTAATTCTGGTCCATCTTTGTCCTTAAAACTTACCAAGTTATTGTCACTATCCCCAAAATGCTCCCCCACTGATACCTCTATCACTTGCGCAGCTTCATTCCATAAAACTTTAAATTCAGTCAAGTACCCCCCCCCCCCCCCCCCCCCCTACCCCCCACCCCCCACTCCCTTGTAGGACTTTTTATGTGCTGGCTCAAAAATCTCTCCTAGATGCAGGTTAAGAATTCCAACCCCTCTAAGCCTTTCACACTTTGCCTATCCCTATTAATATTATGGAAGTTGAAATCCCTGACATTTATTACCCTAATATTTTTAGACTTCACTGAGATTTGTCTACATATCTGCTCTTCTAGCTCTCCTTGACTGTTTGGGGGCCTATAGGCCTGTGACTGCCCCTTTACGGCCTCAATTGAGGAGCCTGCTGACATATCATCCCTCCTCACTGTAGTAAGTGACTCCTTGGTCAATATTGCAACACCACCTCTTTTACATCCTCCCACACCCTCCTCGCCTAAAGATCCTATACCCCAGAATATTGAGCTGCCAATCCTACCCCTCCCTCAACCATGTCTCTGTGTCAGCAATAATAATGCATTCCCATGTGTTAATCAATACCCTCAGTTCATCTGCCTTATCGATAAGACTCCTTGCATTAAAATAAATGGCATCCAGCCTTGCCATATTTCCTTGTGCCTTAACACGTCTATATCTTTGCACTGCCTTCCAGACTGATTTAGTTTCTTTTTGATATTTGGCAGTGTATGGATTTGGATTTTATTTATTGTCACGTGTGAAAAGTATTTTTCTGTGGGCAGCTCAACAGATCGTTGAGTGCATGAAAATAAAATAAATGAAAAGAAAATACATAATAGAGCAACACAAGGTACACAATGTAACTACCACTGGACTTGACATCTCCTGAGCTCTGATGACTCTTTCTCCATTTATATAGTTTCAATCAGATGTTTTGATTTGCAAACGCAGATTCATTCTTAGTTTTGTTAGCAACTGGGAGGGTCAGTTTTCTTTCAGTTCCACTTTTCAGTTTCCCTTTTTAGTTTCCCCTTCATTTTGAGGGTTATGCCTTGAGGAGTAAATAAATGAGCAGTGTTGCATAGCAACTAGAACCTTGTAAGGTAAAGACTTTTAAAAAGTTTTAGTTTAGCTAATTTGCTTGCAGTTGGAGATAGGTCGTGAGAGAGATAGCAGCTCTCACAGCTCTGCTGGAGGCAGATGGTTTTAGAAGGCTAAAGAGGGATGATCTCTCTCCGCCTTCCTGGAAGAAAAGCCATACTGTGAAGTAATGGTTATGAAAACCTAAAGTCCAGCTAGTTTAGGAAATGAGAGAAATGGGGCGGGATTCTCTAAAAATGGGGCTATGTCCCCACGCCGGCGGGAAAACTGGCGCCAAAGACTCCGACATCAACGGTCCCCGAAAGTGAGGAATTCTCACCTTTGACATGCGCGGAACAGCCGGCGTGATCTCGCGCATGCGCAGTACAGTCGGCGTATTTCTGCGCATGCGCGGGGTTCCCATCTCCGCTCCGGTCCCCGGGCAATATGGCGGAACCCTACAGGGTCCCGGCAGAGAGTAAAGTAGGACGGAACCAGCCTGCCCGCCGATCAGTAGGCCCCAATCGCGGACCAGACAACCGTGGTCGGATCACCCCCCCTGTCAACGCCCCCCGGCCGGCTTGGCGTCGATCCCGCCGGCGCCTAAAAAATGGCGCCGGAGAATAGGGGGGCCGATGTCTGGGCGGCGGGGCGCAATTCTCCCCCCCCCCCCACCCCCCCAGGGATTCTCCGACCCGGTATCCCGGCCATGAAGTCTGCAGTTAATGGAACAGGGGAAACTGGGAACTAGAACAGGTTACTGTTCAGTAAAGTCACAGAGATGAAAAGGCATTGGATCATAAGAGGCCAGAAAGATATCTGCAGTAGTGAGAAATTACTATTGTTTCGGAGAAATTATTCAAAAAATTCTGGAAATTGGTGGCTGGACCTCGGAGTTCGTGGGAAAAATCTCTGAGACAAAATAAACCTGAAGGAGAGGTATAAATCTTGAAAACAAAACCACACTGGAAGCAGCAGAGGGAAAGCATAATATAATAGATTAGAAAGTGTGACTTTTGAAATTGGAATTAAAAATCACCAGTGTGGAAACCAGATTTCAGTGAGACAAGGTGGCTCATGGTATAAGAATCATTTGCAGGGATTTTGAGGGGAAGTCCATGTCATAATATCCACTCGTGTATAATGAGATGCAGACAGGCAGTGATTGACACATAGGATGACCAGTAAGCATACAACACAGTACAGCCAATCACCAGACAGGACACTACCACTATAAAGCCAGAGGGCACTAGGTTTCCCGCTCTCTCGGGACCAGCTACTGAGACAGTCAGAGTCCACGAGCTAGCCAGTGCAAACACCATGCGGTAGCTAGTAAGTCTGGTCAGGCTACTACAAGGTCACCAGTCAGATCAGTATAATGTCGACCCACAGTTGAACATGTATAGCAGTTCTATAGTTGAATAAAACAGTGTTGGATCTTCTCCAGTGTTAGACATCTGTTTCTAACTTCCCTGCATCGAGTGCAGTCCACATCGAACCAACCTGCCTGACACATCAGTCCACAGACATTCACTTGTGTTCAGAGAGGAGTGTGTCTTACCACAGTCATTTTGTTTGCTTAAAAGGGACTTTGTGTGTTAACGGGAGAATTGGAGCTCAAGATGTACTTTTTAATGTCTGTTAATCTTAAAAACTATATGTAAGTATTTAGCTAAAGGAATATTCTATCATAATCCAATTTTTTCATGTTCAATAAATGTTTTTTTTCTCTTGTTAAAACAAATTAATGGTCCTGTGACTGTTCTTTATAAAGGAAAGTAAACATCACCGTCTTTTGAGCCAGGGTTCCATTCTGGGAACTTGCCGCCCAGTTATAACATCATCTGGGATCATAACATTAGAGCCATTTTGGTATTGTGGCAGGGGTGGAGACCTGATTGGAGGGATTCAAACATTGAATTCTGGAAAGATGGGATTTGGTGAGTGATTACACATACAAGGATTTTGGAGAGGAAAGGGAAGTTGGAGATGGGAGGGTAGTTTGCAAGAGCAAAAATAATAATCGCTTATTCTCATCAGTGGGCTTCAATGAAGTTACAGTGAAAATCCCCTAGTCACCACATTCTGGCACCTGTTCAGGGGGGCTGGGACGGGAATTTGACCTGTGCTGCTGGCCTTGTTCTGCATTACAAGCCAGCTGTTTAGCCCACTGTGCTGAACCAGCCCCGATAGGGGGAAGGATTCATTTTTTGAAGAGAGGGGTAATGACAGCAGAAAAGACAAGCGACAGTACCCGAGGAGAGAGATCCATTAACAATATCAGCTAACATGGGATGAGGAAGAACAGGACATAACACGATGGAATGTGTCCCCAGTGTGATGACGGACTGTCTTTCCGCAAAGACTGTGCGGTGTTTGTTCCTATTCATACCAACATAGACAGATTCAGCTGTGACAGGCAGATAGGTGAGAATGCAGTAAAATAACATGTTCTCTCACGTTGGTTCCCTCACCATTTGCTGCAAAGCAAATCATTGATAATGACTTTTTATTCCAGATTTAGTTAATTAACTGAGTTTAAATTTCTCAGCTGTCATGATAAACGTTTTTCTCCAGGTGATTAGTCCTGTTTTCTGGATTACTAATGCAGTAACACAAGCACAAGTTATGCATGAATCATTAAGCACACTTGGAGGGATTCAAACACGGAGTTCCAGATTAGTTGGATGAAGCCCTTAAATGGCCACTTTAAGCCTCTATTAGCCTCCAGGGAGGACGGCTGCCCGCAAGCCTTCCTGCCGTGGACTTGAACGGAAGGAGATGGGAACATGTTGGGACATCCACCCCATACCCTTCCGCCTGGTCACAAAGCCCCATTCACCTTCAAACTCACCTGTCGGGGGAAGAGTCAATTCAATTCTGCACATTATCTTGGTAATTTCTGATCCCTGGCATAATAGTGTAAGCTTGTTCTTCCTGAATGATGCCTCAGCACTTTATTATTCCTGTAGTAAGGGCGATAAGAATGTCAGCTAAGGAGGGCACCATAAGAGCTTCGGGAATGTCAGGATGTTCC
Organism: Scyliorhinus canicula; assembly: GCF_902713615.1. Taxonomy (NCBI): domain Eukaryota; kingdom Metazoa; phylum Chordata; class Chondrichthyes; order Carcharhiniformes; family Scyliorhinidae; genus Scyliorhinus; species Scyliorhinus canicula. The sequence continues at coordinate 143,293,513 of NC_052158.1, read as the reverse complement.
TGAGTGACCTTATGCCAATAGTCTTATCCACAACATGAGCGATAATTATCTTCAAGCTATGTAGGTGTTGCCTTTTGCTCAGAGACCTCAAGGGCACTCTATAAGTGTGTAATTAATACTCATCAGCAGTTTGGTAAATATGTATCATCCTCTCACTTTGGAATGAGTGACGAAAACTATGAAGCTTTTGACTTTGCTGAGTATCTGTGACAGCCTTGTTACACCTGGGAGACTCAAAAAAGTTAATACTGAAGATCACCTCAGTGCTAGCCAGGAAACAGAGCACCATATAAAACTGAACGATACACTGGCTTCGCCATATGGACATCACACCTTATGTGAAGATCTTCCTGAAGGAGATGGCACAATTTAGTCACAGCTTTTCGGCGAAACTTTGTCATTTTTGGGCACATCTCTTCTGCCATTAGCAGGTTAGTTGTGCCCAGTAAAAGGGACTCTATTATTACATCCCTGACATGGCTGTCCCAGCATGCAATACCAGCAGTGTAAATGTTTACATCAGCAGCAAACCAAGATCGAGGTTAATGTTCTCGGGCCAGATTATACTCGCTGCCTTCGGTCTTCTGCCAAAATACAGAGCATTGCTCTACATTGACAGCCATGTAATTGATGCAGAATCGAGTGCCAACATAGCGTGATGGAGATAAGAATTCTCATAGGAAGGGGTGACCCCCTCCATGGGCAAGATGTTCCCTGTGGGCTTCTGATCCCTGCTATCAGGCTCAACTGAGGATAAGAAGCCCACGTTTCGTGGGGAAACAATCACTCAATGTGATTTTCTTCCCCCCCCCCCCACCTCCCACAGAGCATTCCACCCCCTCCACCCTCCACCCCCACCTGCCCTATCTTGCCTCAAAGAAAATGGCCTGGGGATGGCTTGTAGCCAGGGAAATAGTGTGAAGCCCCCAAATGGGGGCTCAAAATCTGGACCCTGCTCTGCGATTTAAATATAACCTGGTTGGCATCGCTGAAGAACGGTCAGACAAGGAGGCAGAATTCATACAACAGCATGAAAGGGAAAAAATCCCCCAGCAAGTTGCTGTAGAGATTATGTACAATCTGTATTATCAGTGGCTGCAACTCGCTTTATTAAAGCTCAGAAAGAAATATTAATAAAGGTTACTTGTCTCATCAAGGCTTGTGTCGTTAACCGCTTATAACAGCAGCAAATGCAACGCAGAATTATTTATGACTTATTCTTTGTCAAAAACACTTGAATTACAATTGTTATTGGTTCTCATGCAAAACTCACTCTTGGCATTAACCCTCTATAAAGATAATCCATGTAAAACACTCCCTTACTAACAGCCTTTAGTTTCAAAGGATACGTGAGTTAGCATGTTAAGGCTGCTTGAATAAATAGTCTCCAGTCACAAATTGTTCCGTGTTGAACAGACCAAACTGAAGAATGGTTTTCTTTTACAGAAAACTGATCGTGATCAACCTTGTACAAGTCCATCCTTCTCCTTGTGGACAATGTAAATTGGTCAGGCACGCTTCTGAAGCTCACTGTCAACTCAGGACGGGCAGATGCATCATGTCTAAAGAGCAAAGTTTGAACATATAAGTGACTCAGTGAAGCAGCGGGTTGGTGTGTGCCAGCACACTGTGGCATAGCGTGATAGTAAGAGGTTTCATGCTCGTCTTTCACCATATGGTTTGGCTTCCAGGCTCAGTGGGGAAGACAGCATGAAGTGCCAAGTGGAGACCAAGAGCTTCTGCACAGAATTTATGTTTAATTGAGGGAGGCAAGTGAAGAACCAAGACCTCCTGTGCGGGACATTGTCATAGCCTGGCAGTGAGGAGGCGGAGGCTCTTTGTGTAAACAAACAGAATTTATTGATGCCAAGATACAATTTTACAGAGGCCACTGGCCTCGCTGCTCTGGAGCACCCTGGAGCTGCTGCTTCAGCCTTTGCATCTTTACCAAGCTGCTTCCTGATGCATTCTGCCCGTGAGGGGACTCCACCCTCTGGGAGTCAGCTGACCTCCTCTGGGTCTGCTGCCTTAAAGAGACAGGTACCTCAATCTACCATAACATCATCAAGGTTCAGAGACAGGAGGCGGGATTCTCTGCCCCGCAGCACCAGATTTCTGGTGAGACGCACCCCCGGGATTTTCCATCTCGCCAGCCGGCCAACGGGGTTTCCCATTGTGAGCAGCCCCACCCCGTTGGGAAATCCCCTGGGCTATTGGCGCAACGGAGAATCCCAATGGCGGAGAATCCAGCACAAGGTAATTTTAGGAGTGTCCAGAGATAGCTGGGGTTTTATTGGGGGGGGGGGGGGGGGGGGAGTTTTGTAATTTGAGGCCAAAAGAAGAAATGAGTCATGATAGGAACCAAATGCAACGAGTCCTGATTTCAACAAAGGGATGTAGAGAGCAGTTTATGAGAGGTAGTTCGTGGGCTAGATTCTCTGATTCTGAGGCTAAGTGCGGAACATCAGTGGATTCTTGCGTGAAAAAAATCATTGGTGCCCCCCTCACCGATGCTGCGACCAGCGAGGGGCTAGCATAAGTTCCATGTAAAAACTCCCGGCCTCTGCGAAATGGCCAGATCCGTGGCCGCGCATGTGCACGGCGACGACCTGCAGCGGTCCTGCCATAAAACATGGCGCCAGCCGTGTGCGGACCCGACCTACCAGATAGTGCCCCCCTGACCACCCCCCAGCCAGCCGCACGGCTCCCTCCAGACTGCGGTGCCGCTGGACACAGTCCGCAGCCACCTCACCGGATTCCCACAAGACTGAGACCTGAAGTGAACCGCGCCGTCGTGAACATGGTCTATCGGGGGCGTAGCATCGAGGGAGAGGCTTCGGGTGACGCGCTGAGGCCGTCGCAACGGCGTGCGGCGCATGCCACGATGATGCCATTTCAGAGGGGATGGAGTATAGGAAACCTGCGTCAAACAGGTGCCACCCCCGATTTTGGCGTCAAATGGGATTCTCCACCCGATCGCCGATTACAAAATCGGCGTCGGGGAACGGAGAATCTCGCCCATATTTGGACTGCAGATGGAATAAAAGAGGGTAATTGAAAGGAGAATTATTCACAGTAACCTCAGTAATATAGAGATAAATGAGGTGCCAACTGACCCCAAACATGTCGTGAGTACTTCCAAGTGAGTATATTTCAGTATATCAGCCATTCATGGCTGTGAGTGACCTGTTGATCGGCTGGTTTAGCTCAGTTGGCTGGACCTGGTTTGTAATGCAGATCAAGCCTAACAGTGTGGGTTCAATTCCTGTTCTGACTGATGTTGTTCATGAAGGTCCTGCCTTCACATCCTTGCCCTTTGCCTGAGGTGTGGTGATCATCAAAGGGGAAAGCGGCCTATGGTCATCTGGGACGATGTGACTTTACAATGTAAAGAATGATGAACCTTGGGATACGAAACATCTCTCTCAACAGCTGTCCTCTGTTCATTAATTTTAACAAATGGTAGGGCAGCACGGTGGCACAGTGGTTAGCATTGCTGCCTCACGGCGCCAAAGTCCCAGGTTCGATCCCGGCCCCGAGTTCACTGTTTGTGTGAATTATGCACATTCTCCCCATGTCTGCGTGGGTCTCACCCCCACAACCCAAGGATGTGCAGGGTAAGTGGATTGGCCACGTTAAATTGGCCCTGAATTGGAAAAAATTAATTGGGTACTCTGAATTAATTTTTTAAAAAATTTAACAAATGGTGGGGAACCAATCACAGCCGAGTAGTAATTATCACAGTTTAGCACATCAGCAGGCAGAAAGTGAGTCTTTACCTGTGTCGTCCATCGTGCTTTCCTTTATGGATGACACTATCTGACTTGTAATACTTACACTGTCGGCTCTAAGACACACAACCTAATGATATCTGCCAGCCCTCCACACCACCAAACACCACATCAGAACCCCATTCACATAACCCTCATCAACTGGATCAAACATTAGCACAGAGACAAACCCCAATCTCATAACTTGAGGAGTCACCACGAGCAGAAGAACATTCATGAAAGAAAGAGCAAGACACAGAATCCCAACTTCCTCAAGGTGGTTTGCGGAGGTCAATGGGGAAGTGGTGTGGTCAAAGAAATCCCTGATCTAAGGCCCAGCAACGGTGAGCTGGCACAGATCCAGAACATCATGGCCACCAGATTGTTGTCTGGAGGCTGGGCAAATGGAAACAACTCCCTCAGGGACAAATACACCCATATGGGCCAAGGCATGATTTCCCGAACATGAGGTTGTGTTTCAGTCCAACCACAAGAGAAAAAGCTGTTGTTCCTGGGACTCAGTGACACAAAGGATTCAGAAAGTAGTGCCTTCTGCTGTGTCTGACAGGAGGGCCTGTTTCCAAGAAGGTCAGTGACAAGCAGGAGACTACAACCAACCCAAAAGAGTAAAATTTATCCTGTCCACAGAATAGTTCAACATCAATTATGAAAACTTTATGATGACCCCAACCTATTCTTCTTTAGAATTGTAGAGTTTAAAGCATTAAGGAAAAAGTTAAGGCTGAAATTGACTTTTTATATTTGTTCATGGGATGTGAACAACACTGGTAAGCTGTGCAGGTGGTCTGTATAGCCGGCACACTTAGAGGGGCAAAACTGCAATGTCCCTTCCCCCTTAGGTCCCTTAAAACATACTACACAAAGCTTTCTACGGATTTTCTGTACATGGCTAAAGACAACAGGGGAAAGAGAATTCATCAAACAATCAATCGGTCCAGAGACCTCAGAGTTCTCCCGGAGCTCCACAGTCCACCCACAGGCTTGGCATCCTTCGAGGTAGTCAAGTTGTCAGTAGCCGCTGACAATTCAGGAGGTACTGCCTCGATGACAGGAAAACTGGCCTCACCGGCTTCTACAGGTACTGCTGGCTGAGTGGATTCAGGAGCCCTCTACTCTCTCTGGTCAGGAACATTTACAGCAGTGTCAACAACACCATTGGAACTCGTTTGCTCCAAATTGGGGGCCATCACCTCCGACTCCTCAAGTGGTCGATTTGCTTTCTGACAGCCCGTCTATTTATATTGACCACATACGAAACAGGCCTCGACTGGGCCACAGTCCATCACACTAACCAAGGCGGCACTGAGGCAAAGTTACAACGCAGATCGGATACCCTATCCAGATCAACCTGGGACCCCCTCTGCGCAGCCCATTGACTTCTCTGGGAGGCCTGACGTGCCTCCACCCTCCCGGCCAATTTAGGAAACACGAGATCCAACCCTGTTCTGAAATGACGACCCATGAGCAGCTCAGCAGGTGTGACCCCTGTGGTGGTGTGGGGGTGGGGGGGGGGGGGGGGGGTTTGAATTGCGTGGCAACAAGAAACTAGCCACTCGTTAGCCTAGCGGTTTGTCAGACTGTTTCCACATTGCATCCTTGAAGGTCTGAACGGCTTTCTCGGCCAAACCGTGGGCCATCCTGGTGTGTCATATGGTGTTGGCTCAAACAAAAACCTGCATGACTTCGCCTGTAAAAGGGATGCCATTGTCAGACACGATGGATTCTGGAAGTCCATGAATAGTGAACATTCGGAGCGAGGGATCCACCATGGCCGTCGAGGTTGTAGCTCCCATCTCCTGTATAGACAACCACTTGGAGTGGGCATCCACCAACCTAAAAATATCCTGCCCACGAAAGGGCCTGCATAGTCAATGTGGACCCAGGGTGACCTGGCCATTCCCAAGGGTGGCGAGAGGCTGGAGGAAGCAGGGACTGCTGCGATTGACAAGGATGGCACTGTTGTACCAATTCTCCAATGGCATTATTAATGTCTGGCCACCAGATATAGCTGCATGCCAGCATCTTCAACCATGGCTGCTCTGGGTGGGCACTATGCAGCTCCTGGTCCCCTGACTGGAGGTGGAACAACTCCTCTTGTGCCTCACAAAATCACACCAGCCTCGCAGGTTAATTCTTCCTGACGTGTAAATTAGGGCTTCAATTGCTCAGATTTTTCATAATGCCACCCGATCTGCATCTTTCTCTTTAGTTCTGATAGTATTGCGTCCCTCTGAGTCCTGTTATGAATGTGTCCGGCCGACACTGGCAAGGTGTCTAAGAAGTTCAAAGCCAATACAATCTCCTGGGGTATTGAAGGAGGCGGGACATTCTTCAGCAGGCAGAGTCGGTTCAATGCATCTGCATTGGCAATCTGCGTGCCTGGCCAGTGCTGGAAGGCATAATCGTAGGCCACCAATGAAAATGAAAAATGAAAAATGAAAATCGCTTATTGTCACAAGTAGGCTTCAAATGAAGTTACTGTGAGAAACCCCTAGTCGCCACATTCCGGCGCCTGTTCGGGGATGCTGGTACGGGAATTGAACCGTGCTGCTGGCCTGCCTTGTTTGCTTTCCAAGCCAGCGATTTAGCCCTGTGCTAAACAAACCCCAGCCCTGTGCTAAACCAAACCACCAACAACAAGGCCTAACGCTGCACCCTAATCGGGGCTATTGGCGGTATTGGCTTGTCTTTCCTCAAAAGTCCCAGCACTGGCTTGTGGTCGGTGACTTTATCAAATTCCCGTCCGTACACACATTGGAGGAATTTCTTCACACCATTTATAACCGCTAAGCCCTCTTTCTCGATTTGGGCATAGTTCCATTCCACTTCTGAAAAGGTCCTCGAGGCAAAGGTAATCGGCACTCAGAACTGTCTCCCATCTTGTGGGATAATACTGCCCTTATACCATAAGGGGGCGCATCATATGGCAACATGATTGGTTTCCCAGGGTCAAAGGTTCGAAGACTGCAAAGCTTGCTTCTCCACTCGCAAAGTTTCTCCTTGGGGATCCCCCCTTTGCTACCATTGATGCTTCTTTAGTAGCTGGTGTAATGGTGCCAGTATTGTGGCTAAATTCAAAATGAATCTTCTTTAATAATTTACTTTGCTGAAGAGGGATTTCAGTTCGCTTATATTTCTGGGTAAGAGGACTTTGCATATAACCTTGACTTTCACATCAATGCGGAATCTGAGGTACATCACTTCTAGGGCCTGGAAAGTACATTTTTCGCGTTTGGGATGGACCTCTGCATCCCCAAATCTTCTTAACACTTCCACCAGACTAGACACCTACTCTTCAGGGGTGGTGCTGGTGACTAGAACCTCGTTGAGATAGACGATCACCATGGGAATTCCTTGGAGGAGATTTACCATCCTACGCTGGAAAATAGCACTGGCTGAGCGATGCTGGATGGTAGTCTTGTGAACTGAAAAGGGCCCTTTGTGGGTGTTATTGTGGCAATCCTCTGAGATTCCTCGTCCAATTCTAATTGAAGATATGCATGGCTGGGATCTAATTTAGAGTAGGTGAGTTAACTTTGCGTAGATGTCCTCGATCAGGGGGTTGGATACCAAACTATCTGGGCAGCCTGATTTATGGTTAGTTTGCAGTCCCCACAAATTCTTCTTGAATGGTCCGATTTGAGAACGGGGTCTATGGGACCTTCCCACCCGGAGATCTGAACCGGTATGATTCTGCCTCGGTCTTCTAAACTCTTGAGCTCAGCTCCAACCTCCTGATCCACGGTGCAGGACACTGGTCTGGTTTTAAAGAACTTGGGCGGCGAATTCGGATTGACACAGATTTTAGTTTTGATGCCTTTGATCCTGTCTAGTTCTTTGTGAAAAGCGTCCTCATAACTCCTCAGGACACCTTGAAGGACACTGTGGGAAATTTAAAACATTTCCAGCCAATTGAGTTTTATCTTCTGTGACCAATCTCCTCCCAGAACAACCAAAGGCAGATTGCTTTTGCACTTTATAAGCCACTGGTGTGCTGTTGGTTCCAAAGATTTTTAAGGTCTCCCAAGTGTAAGTGGAAAAGCTTGGCAATGGTGTTGTTCAAACTAAAGGTTGAGTTCCATCACAGATACACTTACTGGTCTACTCCCCCGCAATGGTTACAGAAGCCGAAGTAAAGACTTCCCTTTTGAAGGGTTTGCCATTTACCCTGAGGACAATTTCAATTGGGGCTGTCTTATTCAGAAGAACTGTAGTCACGTGATACATTCATGCTCCTCTTCAGAGCTGTTCTCACTATGTTCAGTGGCGCTTGTGGTGATATGCCTGTGCACAGTTTTGTATATAGTTATCCATGAATATATATAGTTATCAATATGACCTCCAACCAGCAGGTGGCGATATAGATCTACCATATGACTCGAGATATCCAGCACTTGATAGTAAGTCATACTAGAGGACAGTCGCACTATTCACTGAATTCATTTATTTAGTTACCGTTTGTATCATAGTTCGTTAGTTATCTTTCCACATGCTCATCTTGTTAATAAAACTATCTTACCAGTCAAAGAGCTAGATGTTCTGTGTGCATCTGTACTACGGTGCTGTGGACTGCTGCCGCTGTTGTTTTTTTCTAATTGGCACGCCTTGCCTTGTATGGAAATGTACTTGAATGTGAGCCCTATGATTTCATCAGAAGCACATGAACTCCTGCCAATGGCAGATCTCTTGGGGATGGTCCCCCCACAACGATTACAGTCCATCTCTGTCTTGGGTTGATGTTCCTGGTCCTTTGTGTCTGTTCCAGTCCCGGGGACTGTCTCTGGTTCCATGCTGTGTCTGTTATTCCTGTCACGCACCTCACAGCCATACATCCCATATTTGGTTAATATCCCCGTAAATTATACTTTGAAACTCAGCGGCGCCTGAGCAATCTCGGTTGCTTTTTCCAATGCTATGGTGGTTTCAGCCAGGGATTTCATCTGGATATTGAGGTTATGGATTCCACAAACCAGTTGGTATTGCAACATGACACTTAGCGCAGTCCTGAACTTGCAGCTTCCAGCGAGCTGACCAAGTCTGGCTATGAAGACTGAGATAGACTCCTCATGGTCCCTCACCTCGGAGTTAAATTTATAACGTTGGTGGATAATTGAGGCCCTTGGATTGAAGTGTTCTTTGATCAACTTAACTATCTGATCAAATGTCTTTGGGTTGGGACACACAGTTCCAAATGAGATTGTATGTTTGGGACATGCAAACTGTCAGATGTACCACCTTCTGTTTGTCCCTGTAATCTTGCTCACAGTAAAAATAATAAGGAGCCGTTCAATATACTGCCTCCAATCTTCAGTCCGTTGGTTAAATGGGTCGGGTTTACTGAGGTAGGCAATTTCACTCACATTTTGATGACCGACTCTTGTTGGTCCTTCTTTCCTTTTACAAGTGCTCTTTCTTTCTGTTCTCAAATCAAAGTACTGCATTCTGTGACCGAACCTTTTACGTCATCACCAATGTGATGGCTCAAGAAACACACTGGAGGCTTTCAGTAGTTAACAAAGATTTTATTGATGAAAGGTGAAGGCTGGTAAGAATACAGGCACAGAACACAACAGAACAGATCTGATCACTTCGGCTCTGGGGTCCACACTGCTCCCGGGTGCCGCACCCAGGGAGCCGTGCTTGGCTGGACATGATGCAGAGCAAGGCCAGCAGCGCTACTGACCGAGGCTCTCACCCTCCTGCGCAATTGGCTCTGAGCCGGTCACATGATCCATTAAGCCCACCTTCTTAAAGGGGCCGCATTCCCACACTTACAACCTTCGGATTACATGCTAATCTGCCTTCAGCTGTCCTCAGCCTGAAAATAGGGGTGGAAATGAATTTCAAAATGCATCACTGGACTGCTCATCAGATATTTCATCAGCCTTGAAAATCAACCTCAACCACAAGCATTTTTTCTGCTCAGTCATGATGATTCCTGGTTCTGTATTAGATGTAGTGATACAATAATTTCTTTATCCTTGTATTTTTAACTCGCCAAGTCTTGGTCGATTGCTTTCAGTGTAGTCCCTCCTGGGCCTTCCAGCTGGATGGAGGATGGCAGTAACGTGATATTTCTAAGCCACTTTACTTCATCAGATAATACTGAAACACCTGTGCCAGTATCTCACTTGAATTCTGCAGCGTGACCATCAACTTCTAATTTAATACTCCAACAATTGTCGTTCGACTGAATGGCCTTACTTATCCTTTTCCAAGGGCATCACGTTCCCCGTGAATAACTGCTCTGTTAAGCTGGGTCTGTCACTCTATTTGCACTGCCTTTGTAAGAGTTAAATCTTTCCTCATCTGCAAGAGATCCATGGGTTTCATCTGAGTCCCTAACTACTATGCAATTGTCTATTCATTTTTCTTTGAGGATTCCGTAGTCACCTTTAGAGGTCATTTATGAATGAATCCATGCATTTAACTGTTCTTTGTTTCCTCTTATTAAATTTTGCTCGTTTGATGATTACATTTTTTACCCACTGAAGTATGGTTCGAATGCCTGGAGGGCCTAAGCGTATGAGCTTGAAGATGTCCAGAAAATGGCGTTGGAGCGAGGCGACTCTCTGCGAGCTCTCCCCAACAGATCCATTTTTTACTTAACTTATACACGTTCTAATCTTTTCCCTGTTATGTATTTTCTTTTATTTCCTTTTCTTCCCATGTACTTAATGATCTGTTGAGCTGCTCGCAGAAAAATACTTTTCACTGTACCTCGGTACACGTGACAATAAACAAATCCAATCCAATCATTGACTCGCTGTCTTGCTATTAACGGTAAGGTAGTTGCCATTATCCTAGATGACGATAGGCTGCTCCCCTTTGATGGGGAGAGCTGACTGGTGGTGATTCAACCTGAGGATCACCACACCTCAGGCACGGGGCAAGGTTTGGAAGACAGGGTCTTCATGAATAACCTCAGCCGGTACGGGAATTTAACGCTGGCCTTGCTCTGCATCACGAACCGGCTGTCTAGCCAAGTGAGCTAAACCGGCCCCCATTGTCTTACGATTATGGCACCTGCAGAAGCCTCTTTTGCATAAAGTATTGATTGACCTGATCCCTTTTTTTCTCCTTCTGCAAAGCTGAAGCTGTTCAAAATCTGGAGAATATCTTCCTCCAGCTGTGCCAGCATCAAGCCTGTTGCGAGCCTTCAGTGCTTCGACAAGGTTTTGGCAGTGGCAACATAGATTCCATACTTGTCCTGACCTCTGGAACCTTTGCTGCTTCAATTGTTTTGTTACTGTTCGTAGAAGCTTCTACTTGATTGTTAATTGTGACTTACACTCGCTGCTTTCTGGACCTAGGGTCCATACACCAACCTGGAACCGTTGCACCTGCGATGCTCTATTCTCAGGTGGGTATCCAATTTTTTTTCTGATTATCCTTTTCCAGAGGATTATAGGCCTATCAGGTCTACAGTCTTCTCTGGAAGTTTTTCTGGGTCTTTTATGCTCTGTTCGCTGCCACCATGTTTTGTGCTTAGTTTAGGGCTTAGGAATGCTACAATAGACTGTTAGTTATAAAATCCATTCTTGTTGATTAACAGATCTATTTACGTCTTAATATTCTACAGAGGGTTGTACTTCTGCTTTCCACCAGATCACGCTGTGAAGGGCTCAACATCTGCTATGAGGTTTTACTTTCCTGTATGGGGTAAGGAGCGGGTATACTGGGCGGTGTATCAGCCATGGTCTCACATTTACCCCGTACACACTCCAGAGTAGCATTGTATCACATGAGTCAGAATCGCTAAATCCCCTCGGTAGCATCTTTGCGATTTGTTTTGTGTTTAAAAGGGTCTCAATCTTAAACTACCAGCCCAGTATGTAATCTGAGAAATTCTCATATGCCCAATTTACTGCAAGGGTTTTCTTTTTGGTAATTGCATAGCGCTGTTCGGACTCGGTTAATGACCTGGACACAGAGTAAACAGGTCGCCTTTCTTTCATCAACAATTTGGACCTCATAACAGTCTCATAGCAGACACCTGGAAATCCCCTCCAAATGCTCACCATCCCGACTTGGAAATATAATCATGGTTCCTTCACTGCCGCTGAGTCACAATCCTGGAACTCCCGCCCTAACAGAATTGTGGAGGCACCTACATCTCAGAGACTGTAACAATAATCTTTATTGTCACAAGCAGGCTTACATTTACAATGTAATGACGTTTCTGTGAAAAGCTCCTAGTCACCACATTCCGGCGCCTGTTCGGGTACACAGAGGGAGAATTCAGAATGTCCAAATTACCCGACAGCATGTCTTTCGGGAATTGTGGGAGAAAACCGGAGCACCCGGAGGAAACCTGCAGTCAGAGGGAGAACGTTCAGACTCCGCACAGACAGGGAATCAAACCTGGTACCCTGGAGCTGTGAAGCAGCAGTGCTACCTGCTGCGCTACTGTGCTGCCCACAGTGGTTCCAGAAGGCAGCTCACCATCACCTTCTCAAGGGTAACTAGGTATGGGCAACAAATGATGCCCGAGCAAGTGACCGACACACCCTGAAAAGGAATCAAAAAGACTCTGGAGACCTAACCATTTAAGAATGGCAGATTTCATTCTCTGAGGACATTAGGTTTTAGGACAATTTAGTCGTTACATAATCATTACTACTAAAGCTAGGTTTTTAATCCAGATCTATAAATTAATTGGATAAATTCCTTCTGTTACTGTGGTGGCATTTGGACTCAGGTCTCTGGAGTGTTGGTCCAGATCTCTGAATTATTATTCCAGAGATATTACCACTATGAGACCATTTTCCTGATAGAAGATATTTGAGTAAAGGTAAAATAATATTTGGATTGCAATGCAAATAAGGAAAAAGATAGCAAGAATTAAAGCATACTTGTAGACTTTATTGAAGGGTTTGGATTTTTTTGTTTTGAATAAAAAATTACAATGTGCCTTCCTTTTAATATTTGAGTCATTCTATTCCTATAACGTTAGTGCGTATTCCTGTTGTGCTGTGTAAGGTGAGATCAGTGTTCAGGGATAAGGTAATTTCCCTGCATCAGCCTGTAAGCAGTGCAAGGGTTAAAATACTGTCAACTGTGAAAAAACGAATTAATCAACTTGATTGATCAGACTTGAAGCAATTGTCACATTCCAGCAATTTAAAATTGACGTGCACGCGATCACATCAAAATGGGACTGGCCAGGATTGTTTGGAAAGAAATATGTAGTTTCAGGCAAATAACTACTCCAAGATCATTTACATCACAAAAACCCTGCTGGCAGGAATCGCTTTGGGAAAAACATTGTAAGTCGTTATTTTACTTCACAGTTTACCCAACAAGTCTTTCATGGGAAAGGTCCAATCCCTTTAAAAAGATTCAGTTGTCCATTGTGAGTATGTGTGTATGAGGTCAGGAGGGGCCTACAACATCGCGGTAGTAAACTGATTAGATCTCTGATGGTTTCTCATGGAAGGAGGTCAGTCGGCAAGATGGAACCACAATGGGCCAGAAAATGGACAGGTCAACAATCCGGGGAATTATGCAGGAACACACCCGCGGGGGTCCTTGGTTACTGATCCACAAGAGTTTGAGAGGCCAATGGGAGGTCACCGCATCTAAACGGCTCGAGGGGGCACCATGCACCATGTCCCAATTTTCCTCTAAAGTTCAATGAAATTTTCCCACATCATGTAATGTCAAGTTGCTGACTCTTTTGATCAAAGTTGTAGTACTCCCAGCCCCCCCCCCCCCAAACCTTTTGTAAAGGAGCTAAAGTTAAATAAATCATAAATGTAAATTCCAAGTGGCGTATTCCGATCAGAATTCCGCCTAAAATCTCCTGACCCTCGTCCACCCAATGGAAGCCATTTCTGTACTTTGATTGGTTAATGCCCGAGCCTTCACTTCTGAGGGTGGGGACTGAGGTGCTCTTGAACCTCGGAAGTCACGAACACCTTTCACTCCATGACCCCCAAACCTGCTTCTCTGAAATGGTTAGGTAAGGGGATTATTTCCCTTCAAAAGCCTCAGGAAATTCCCATGGATGGATGGATTTGTTTATTGTCACATGTACCGAGCTACAATGAAAAGTATTTTTCTGCGAGCAGCTTAACAGATTATTAAGTACATGAGAAGAAAAGGGAATAAAAGGGAAATACATAATAGGGCAACACAAGATATACAATGTAACTACATAAGCACCGGCATCGGATGAAGCATAGAAGGTGTAGTGTTAATGAGGTCAGTCCATAAGAGGGTCATTTAGGAGTCTGGTAACAGCGGGGAAGAAGCTGTTTTTGAGTCTGATCGTGCGAGTTCTCAGACTTCTGTATCTCCTGCCCGATGGAAGAAGTTGGAAGAGTGAGTAAGCCGGGTGAGAGGGGTCTTTGATTATGGCAAAGTCAAAACACAGGCCGGGATTCTCCGTTGCGAGTCAGGCTTCGCTACCGCTGCCAGTGACAAATGAGAATTGAGAGCTCAGCCAAAAGTCTATTCGCTGCAGCAGGGATAGAGTATCCCACCGGCGTGAGGGAATGGGGAATCCTGCCGGCGTGAGGGAATGGGGAATCCTGCCGGCATGAGGGAATGGGGAATCCCGCCGGCATGAGGGAATGGGGAATCCTGCCGGCATGAGGGAATGGGGAATCCCGCCGGCATGAGGGAATGGGGAATCCTGCTGGTATGAGGGAATGGGGAATCCTGCCGGTATGAGGGAATGAGGAATCCTGCCGGCATGAGGGAATGGTAAATCCCGCCGGCATGAGGGAATGGGGAATCCAACCGGACTGAGGAACGGGGAATCCCACCGGCGTGACGGAATGGGGAATCCCGACGCCGTGTAGGAACGGGGAATCCCGCCGACGTGAGGGAACGGGGAATCCCGCCGGCATGAAGGAACGGGGAATCCCGCCGGCATGAGGGAACGGGGAATCCCACCGGCATGAGGGAACAGGGAATCCCACCGGAATGAGGGAACGGGGAATCCCACCGGCATGAGGGAACGGGGAATCCCACCGTCGTGTGGGAACGGGGAATCCCGCCGCCGTGTGGGAACAGGGAATCCTGATGGTGTGACGGAACGGGGAATCCCGCCGGCATGGAGGTACGGGGAATCCCACCGGAATGAGGAACGGGGAATCCCACCGGCGTGAAGGAACGGAGAATCCCGCCTGCGTGAAGGAACGGGGAATACCGCCGCCGTGAGGAATGGGGAGTCCCGCCGCCATGAGGAATGCTGAGTCCCGCTGACATGAAGGAACGGGGAATTCCACCAGAATGAGGAATGGGGAGTCCCGCCACCGTGAAGGAATGGGGAATCCCACTGGCGTGAAGGAACGGGGAATCCCGCCGGCATGAGGGAACGGGGAATCCCGCCGGCATGAGGGAACGGGGAATCCCGCCGACATGAGGGTACGGGGATCCAGCGGCGTGAAGGAACGGGGAATCCCGCCGGCATGAGGGAACGGGGAATCCCGCCGCCGTGAGGGAACGGGGAATCCCGCCGCCGTGTGGGAACAACGAATCCTGATGGTGTGACGGAACGGGGAATCCTGCCGGCGTGAAGTAACGAGGAATCCCACCGGAATGAGGAACGGGGAATCCCGCCGCCGTGAAGGAACGGGGAATACCGCCGCCGTGAAGGAACGGGGAATCTCGCCTGCGTGAAGGAACGGAGAATCCCACCGGCGTGAAGGAACGGAGAATCCCACCGGAATGAGGAACGGGGAATCCCGCCGGCGTGAACGAACGGGGAATCCCACCGGCGTGAAGGAACGGAGAATCCCACCGGAATGATGGAACGGAGAATCCCACCTGCGTGAAGGAATGGAGAATCCAGCCGGAATGAACAACGGAGAATCCCACCTGCGTGAAGGAATGGTGAATCCTGCCGGAGTGAGGAACGGGGAATCTCGCCAGAATAAGGAATGGGGAATCCCACTGGCGTGAAGGAATGGGGAATCCCGCCGCTGTGTAGGAACGGAGAATCCCTCCGGCGTGAAGGAACGGGAAATCCCACCAGAATGAGGAATGGGGAATCCCGCCGCCGTGAAGGAACGGGGAATACCTCCGCCGTAAGGAATGGGGGGCGAAATTCTCCGCCCCCCACGACGGGTGGGAGAATAGCGGGAGGGCCTTCCCGACATTTTTCCCGGCCTCCCGCTATTCTCCCACCCCCCCGCCGAAGTCCCGACCCGAATCGCTGCCGCCGTTTTTTTACGGCCGGCAGCGATTCACAGCTGTTAGATGGGCCGAAGTCCCAGCCCTTTCCGCCGTTTTCACGAACGGCAAACACACCTGGTCTTGCCGTTCGTAAAAACGGCATCACCAACTCGCTTTTTATAACCATGGCACCGATTGGCACGGCAGTACCACGGCCGTGCCAAGGGTGCCATGGGCCCGCGATCGGTGGGCACCGTTCGCGGGCAGCGGGCCTGATGCCCGCGCACTACTTGTCCTTCCGCCGCCCCGCAGTATCCATTCGCGGGGCGGCTGAGGGGCAACCCGGCCCGCGCATGCGCGTGTTTCGCGCAAAAACGCGATGACGTCACCCGCGCATGCGTGGGTTGGAGTCTTCCAAACTGCGCATGCGCGGCTGACGTCATATGACGCGTCAGCCGGCGCTAACTCCGGTAAGCGGGCTTAACGATTTTCGTTAAGCCCGTCTTGCCGGAGCCTATGGTGTCGGGCTGCTCGCCCCGACCGGGGACCAGAATCGGTCCCCCGTCGGGAAGGGGCGCGCTGCCGTAAAACCCGCCCGGGTTTTACGGCAGCTTTACGATTTCTCCCGTTTTGGGAGAATCTCGCCCGGGGAGTCCCGCCGCCGTGAAGGAATGGGGAATACCGCCGCCGTGAAGGAATGGGGAATACCTCCGCCGTGAGGAATGGGGAGTCCCGCCGCCGTGAAGGAATGGGGAATACCGCCGCCGTGAAGGAACGGGGAATTCCACCAGAATGAGGAATGGGGAGTCCCGCCGCCGTGAAGGAACGGGGAATACCGCCGCCGTGAGGAATGGGGAGTCCCGCCGCCGTGAAGGAACGGGGAATACCGCCGCCGTGAGGAATGGGGAGTCCCGCCGCCATGAGGAATGGGGAGTCCCGCCGCCGTGAAGGAACGGGGAATACCGCCGCCGTGAGGAATGGGGAGTCCCGCCGCCATGAGGAATGGGGAATACCGCCGCTGTGAGGAGTGGGGAGTCCCGCCGCCGTGAGGAATGCTGAGTCCCGCCGACGTGAAGGAACGGGGAATCCCACCAGAATGAGGAACGGCGAATCCCGCTGGCGTGAAGGAACGGGGTATCACACCGGCGTGAAGGAACGACGAATCCTGCCGGAATGAGGAACGAGGAATCCCGCCGGCGTGAGGTATGGGGAGTCCAGCCTATGAGGTACTTTAGTCCCAAACATTTTTAAAAGGCATCAGACGGACCAAGCGTTTTCAGTTGCAATCTGTACTGTGACTTGCATAATGCATTTTTAAAAAATACTGCAGTAAACTTGCACAGGTTCCTTATAGGTTCAGCAGCAGAAGAACTTTTCAAAAAAGTGCTCAATAACATCAAACAGTGCATCAAAAAGGAAAATATTTTCTTTGTTCTTTGATTGAATCATAGAATTTACAGTGCAGAAGGAGGCTATTCGGCCCATCGAGTCCAAACCGGCTTTAGGAAAGAGCACCCTACCTAAGCCCACACCTCCACACTATCCCCGTAACCCAACCTAACCTTTTGGGCACTAAGGGGTAATTTAGCATGGCCAATCCACCTAACATGCACAGGAAGGAAACCTGGGAGGAAACCGGAGCACCCAGAGGAACCCCACGCAGTTACGGGGAAAAAGTGCAATCTCCACACAGACAGTCACCCAAGGCTAGAACTGGACCCGGGACCCTAGAGCTGTGAGGCAGCAGAGCCACCACACCTACATTACCAGTCGTGAGAAGTTGATTCGGAATCCTCAATGCTTCCAACTTGCTTCGACAATCCAGGTGGTGTGTTTTGCAGCCGATTTTCTCCAAGTCTCCGATTGTTCTCTTGTGTCTTCTCAATGTGCCTAATTTTCCTAACTGTTCTCTTTCGACATTCACTCCTAGGTACCATGTAATATTCTTTGGTTGGGCTGAAGTTCCGATCTGTACCAATCCTCAAGGCTGTTAAATCATGTATCCATTCACTTGTTATGCAGAACTCACCTCTCGCCATTTTTCTATATGATGTTGTTTTCACCTAAATAGCTCTGGCACTCTCCGTTTACATTGTTCACCTTAATATTATGTAAACGTACGTTAATCCAGCATTCACGAAAACCCTAACACTTATTCAAGGTAGTTGTATTCAAGTGTCATGTGAGAGTACCTTTAAGAAATCGGTGTTTATAAATGGGTGTGTATATAAATTTATATAGTGAGAGTACCTTTAAGAAATGGGTGTTTATTACTGCAGTGTTGTCAGAGGAGGAGGTGGAGCTGGGCTGTCTGTCAGGTGGGTCAGCTGCAGGCTGTGTTTTAGTTTCGTTTTCAGAGCTGGATAGCTGCAGTCACAGCCAGAAGGTGTTTTAGACTGTCTCTCTCTCTGTAATCTAAAGACTGTAAATTGATCCTGGTGATTTAAAACTAATAACAGTAGTGACTGTAACCTGATGTGCTTCTGGTAAAAGGTGTTTTAAGTCTTATGGATGTTAAAAGGAAAGCTTAAAAGATTACTTAATGTTGTACTCTTTGGGGGTTGTATTTGAATTAATGGTTGCTAAGATGTTCACTGTATGTTTTAAAAAGGTTAACTTGAGTCCATAGAATAAACATTGTTTTGCTTTAAAAAATACTTTTCTATTTCTGCTGCACCAAACCTGTAGAGTGGGCCGTGTGCTCCCCATACCACAATCTATTAAAAGTTGTGGGTCAGGTGAACTCCATGATACACTTTGGGGTTCTCTAAACCCTGGCCCATATCACACCTTGGAACAGCTGCCCTTGGTCTATTTTATTTCAATCTATCTCTCAAACAAATTAATCCTTTGTGCTCAACTGCATGTACACACTTTGTTCCTTCATATTATATGCTAACCATCTCATCATTGCTTATGCTCATGTCAAGCCATTCAACCTGTCACGGTACTCTATCCTATGCCAACCACTTCTAAAGCATGGACTATCATCATCGTGTAATGCCAGCAGATCAATAGCCATCTTTACTGTAAAGTTAAAAAAAAAAGCCAGCCAGAAATGCCTTGAAATTCCGTCAAAAATGTTTCCTACAAGGCTTCAGAAAGCCACCCACTGTTTTCCGATCAAACATCTGTGTGTTACACAGGACTTCCTAGAACATCCCTGGGACGTTTTAAATTTAAAATAATTGGCACGGTTAGCATTGAATTCTTCTTATAAAGAAAAACTTGAAGGAGATGACTTTTATCCTGCTTTTGATTGCTGGATGTGTTTCATGTGTATTTTCTTGCTTGAGTCCTGTATTTTTAAGTTTTCATTCAAATACTGGGTAGTTCTCAGCGGAGTGACTTATTTTCTAATGTACAAACCACAACAACCTTTTATGTACTAAGCCTGGAACTATTAAGACTTTGACTGGTGCAATTATAGAATATCCAGCCTTAAGCAATGGGTGGGAGTGAAGGGAGATTAAAAAAGATTCTCCACAAAGACTTGTAGTGAGCTTGGTTTTGACAAATGTTCACTTCATGCAGCTTCAATGATTTAAATCATAACCATTTACAGGAAGGGACTGTCTTTATTGTTTCTTTCCCTGTCGATGTTTTAAAACATTGTTCTAATTCTGGAAAGAAATGATTACCATCTTTTCTCCAAGTTGACAATGTTAACAGAAGTAGAATTACGTTCCTACCATGAGCGTTATCGTTTCTCACCTAATGGCTCGAATTCTCCGGTCCGCCAGCCACGTTTTCCGGCACCGGGATGCCCCCACCAGCAACGGGATTCCCAGTCCCACAGCCAACCAATGGAGTTTCCCATTGTGGACAATAGGTGCGCTGCCAGCGGGTCAGCGGATGCCACCAACGGTGAATTCCGCTGTCCGCGTTTAACTGAGTACTAGAGATCATACAGGGGTGCCTCAGATTCAATCTTCAGTCTGTATTCTGTCTGTACAGTTGATTGCAACAAATATGCCATTAAAGATGCTGCCAGAGACCCCAGCATCCTTGACCTTGATGCTGGGATCGTACCCCTAATTAATGTGCAAAGGCTACTGCCAGAATGCAGACACACGTGAACTCGGGTGATGTTAGAAGTAGGTTTTGGGTGTGATATTCTAGTTTGGTCATTGACCAGTGATCAAGCACTATGGGCAAGATTTTCCGGCCCTTCCCACTGGTGGGATCTCCCAGTCAGGCCGAAGGCAGCATCCGCATGGCGGGTTCCCCGATGGTAAGAAGGGCAAGCCACGCAAAACACCATCGCCATCGGCAGGACTGGAAAATCCCACTGACAGCCAATGACGAGCTACCTCCAGCGCCGGTAAACATGCCGCAGCACAGAGGGCGGAAAAGCCTGTTTTGTTATGCTCTTGACGTAGCATAAGCTGCTTCCTTGATGTGCACTCTGAGGAAGGAAGGTTCAGACTTGGAGATAGCTTTAACACATTTATTTAAACTGTTAACGATTCCCCTACTTAGATTCGACTCTCCTGTTAATCCTGCTATAGCTGCTCAGACTGACGGACCAGTCTGCTACAATCCAGGTGGTGGGTGAGATGTGTTTCAAATCAACCATGGGTACTCACTGAGAGTCTCCACTGGAAAGAGGAAGATCATGTGTGCTGTGTCGTTTTATATGGGTTGGTGTAATGCCCTCCTGTGGTAGCGTCACCTCTGTGTGTATTGTGAATGCCCATTGGTCGTTTCCTATCTTACTGGCCTATTGGTTGACTGTCTGTATGTCATGTCTCTGGTGCTCCCTCTAGTGTCTATCTAGTCTAAGTGTATTTACATTAATTTGTCATATATGCTGGGCTGAAGGTTCCCCAGTCCGAAAAACTCATCGTCGGGGTCGTCTATGTACAACACGTCTAGTTGCGGTTTGGATTTGGTACTGGGGAAGCCACCTCCCAATGTGAAATCTTCATCTGAGCCATTGTCTTCCAAGACCATATCATCACGTTTTGTGTTGGAGCTGGCATTGGGCTCGCGATGTCCAATGAAGAATTCAAGGTCTGAGTCATAGTCTTCAAGGACTGTATCATCTCTTTGGGTGGTGATAACTGCTTGTTGCAGGGTTCTGTGAAGGTTACTTTTAGCTACTGGTCGAATTTCAGGCATTGTGCTGTCGTTCCAGGTGAAAGAATCTGGTTTTGAGGCTTTAAAATGTTTTTCTTGTTTTAGGACATTTCCCCTTTAAGTGGGCGTGGTCCGGGGCCTCTGACATCATGAAGTGTGTGACGTAGGTCGTAGGAAGAGATTGCGCATGCACAGATCGCTGTTCCTTTACTTGGGGCCTTTTTCGCAAACGGACCTTCCCGTCCTGTGCGCTCTTCACGCAACTGCGCATGTGCTGCACCTTTTCCAAGATAGCTGAAAATCAAAATTGCCGCTCGTTGCTGCAAGCCTACCTCGTGGTGAGTTTTGGTGCCTCTTTTACCTTTTCTTCTTGTATGTTCCTCGCAGAATTCTTGGAATTTGTCCAGGACTGCCTGGAAGTCGCTCTTGTTTTGCCACTTTGAGAATTTGAAGGTCTGGAAGATTTCAGCTGCTCTTGGACCTGCGATGGTAAGTAGAAGCTTTATTTTCTCTGCATCCGCCATGCCATCTCGGTCGGACGCTACCAGGTAGATCTCGAATCTCTGCCTGAACGCACGCCAGTTTTCACTAAGATTGCCTTGGTATCTGAGCTGCTGTGGAACCGGAATGTCGAACATCATTTTGCCTGGGTGCTGTTGCTGGTTGTCACTGTTTGCTGAGTTTTAACTATATGGATTTAACAGTCACTCACTGGTACCATGTTTTGTTATGCTCTTGTCGTAGCATAAGCCGCTTCCTCTGGCAAAGGAAGGTTCAGACTTGGAGACAGCTTTAACACATTTATTAAACTGTTAACGATTCTCCTACTTGGATTTGACTCTCCTGTTAACCCTGCTATAGCTACTAGACTGACGAACCAATCTACTACAATCCAGGTGGTGACTGTGATGTGTTTCAAATCAACCCTGTGTCTCCACTGGAAAGAGGAAGATCATGTGTGCTGTGTCCTTTTATATGGGTTGGTGTAATGCCCTCCTGTGGTAGTGTCACCTCTGTGTGTATTTTGAATGCCCATTGGTCGTGTCCTATCTTACTGGCCTATTGGTTGACTGTCTGTATGTCATGTCTCTGGTGCTCCCTCTAGTGTCTATCTAGTCTAAGTGTATTTACATTAACCCCTTGTGTATTTACAGTGATGCATATCACCACAAAGCCCACTTGATGAATTTGCTAATTCAGGAGAAATGGATTGCCTATAGGCGCAACCTTCTGCTCCAACATCAAGCTCTGTACCATAATCCCTGGTGAAGCACATAGCTCATTATTCCTTCACCAACAAATCCCATAAACACTTGTGTGATCAGGAAGAAAAGGAGGAAAGCACTTTGTGAAGTGTTACAAAGTCAATTAATTGCTTTATGCAATGTAGTCATTCTTGCAATGTGAAGAACCATGGAAGACAAGTTATGTATTGTAAGCTCCCACAAATAGTATTGAGACAATGGCCAGATAATCTGTTTTTGTTTATTGATGTTAGCTGAGAGATAAATATTAGGCAGGAAATTGGGGAGGAATCCCCTCTCCTTCTTCATAAGAATAGTCTTATGAGAGCGCAGAATGAGCCTCAGTTTAAAGTCTTCTCTTGCTTTAGTCATTCAGGGGGATGTGGGCATCACTGGCTGGGGCAATATTTATTGCCCATCTCTAATTTCACTTGAACCCTAGGCCACTTCAGAGGGCATTTAAGAGTTAGTCACATTCTGGGTCTGGAGTCGCATGTAGGTCAGACCTGGTAAGGATGGCAGATTTCCTTCCCTAAAGGACATTAGTGAACCAGATGTGTTTTTACGATAATGGTTTCATGGTTGACTGAATTAAAATTTTGCCATCTGCCATGGTGGGTTTTGAAACCAGGTCCCTAGAGCATTTCCCCACCCCGGTCTCTGGATTACTAGCCCAGTCACAATGCTACTACACCACTGCCTCCCCTCTTGCATTGCAAGCTGTTCATGTCTTTCTTTTAAAAGAAAAAATAACACAGATATCACCAATTCACTCTCCTGTAAAATATAATGCATACTACTGTGGTTAGTTCACTGTCAGCAAATCACATAAACCAATGCCATCTCTTCAACATCCTTCCATACTAAATCATTTCTGTTCATGGAAGAGTCCCAAGGGCAGGATTTTCCGTTTCCCAACGCCAAATTCCTAATCGGCGATCGGGAGGAGAATCCATTTTTATGATCGAATTTAGGGGGCGCCTGTTTTACACAGATGATGCATGCTCCGCCCCCTCCAAAATGGTGCCATTGCGGCGCACGCTCTTTGGACGGCCTCACGATGTCACCTGAAGGCCCTCCACCGATGCTCCACCCGATGGGCCGGGTTCCCGACCTCGCGGTTGATGTGTGGTCCCAGCGGTCGGGAACCTGGCGTGTCGGTTGCGGACTGTGTCCAGAACCTCCACATTCAGGCGGCAGCCGTGCTGCTGGTGGCGGGGGTTTCGGCCAGGGCTGGTGGGACTGGTGGGGAGTGGCCAGTGGGTGGTGAGGGAGTGTCAGCAGGTTGGGTCCGCACACGGCCGGTGCCACATTGCACGGCACTACCGTGCCGTGAGCATGCGTGGCCAGGGACCAGCAACTTTCCAGCCGTTTATTTCATGGAGGCCGGGCTTTTTACATGGCAACTACTAGCCCCCTGCCGACATGTATGACGGGAATATTCTGGCCTGAGTATAATTTAACTGATCAATAACCAACAGCAATTCACCTTAAACTACTCAGTATTTAACATCCACCAACAGAAAATTCCCCCCCCTTTTATTTAAATTAATTGATATGCAAACAAAAACTCGTAAGAAACAAAAATAAATTGAAATATATTTCACCTTATTATACAATCAATCTTTAACATATTCCACATTCCCCTCCACCATAAAAACAAGAAGAAATTCCAATAAGGTTACAAAATGAACATTTCCATGTTCTCATAATCCAACAGAATATCCAACAATTTCTCTGGATAAGCAGTTTTTTTGTGAAACAGTCCGACAATTGGTGAGTTGTGTCAACGTATTTTGCTTTTGAATTCTCCTTCCTTTGCAACATCCCTTTTATGCTTGCACGTCCAGTCCTCAACCTCTTTGCCATAACATTCTCTGTCGGATGGACATAGTCCCAGAGCGAGCGGTCATCTCTATCGCTTTTTATAGGCACATTTTCTCCTGGCTTCCTCTTTGAGAGGCGTTCCTTTAAAGTACTTGATAAATGCATACATGTCTGTCACTGCTCCCAGTGAAAACGTCCCTGCAGCTAAGGTACTTTTAACTATTCTCTTTAATTTTTTTTCGATTCCCAGGCTAATTGACAACATTTATCATTTCTTTGCACTAAAAATATAATGAATCCTGCTGCACTCTAACCATCGAGAGGGTTAGCGTGTTAGGTGCAACTAAAACTGACTAATTGCGTCCCTTCTGGATCATCCAGATCTGCACTTAATTTCTTCAATGTCTTATTTGCTTTAGCACATCTCCAACAGTAGCATATTTCAATCTGGTGCTCAATTCTAATGCATGATAGCATGCATCCGGTCTAGTTTGTGTGCATAAGCAGTTTAATTGCCCAATTAAGCTTCTTAATTGATCTGCTTCTTCCTTGGCTGTAGTGTCCTCCTTTAGTGAGGAGCGGGTCCGATTTATCGGGATCCTATTAACATTCTTTAGATAAGACTGTTGAGTCAGGGTTTTCCCCCAGCTTCGCCTGCCTACTGTCCAACCTGTAAATGCTCCAGAAGCCCGACTTCCAGCTTTGAATTCCTTTATCATTTTATCAATCACAAATTTCTCAAATGTCGCAATATCCACCCACTGGAAATCATCTAAATGTGTTAAGTAAATGCCTGTTCGTTTTCCTTTATAGTTTCAACAAAACGCTGCAGGATCTGCTTTTAGCTGAAGTCAACCAATTTTTAGCAGGATGAACCTAACTGAAAATACCGCACCCTGGATGCATTATTTAGCCCATAAACACACTTATTTAGCTTTGATGATCTGTCCTCGATATCTCCAGCTTCCTTTAGAGGCTTTAAGAATACTTTTCTTTGGAGTTGTTCCCCTTGCAAAAATGCTTTGACGGCAATAGATTTACATTCCTGTGAATATGTCGCTTAAAGTGCAAGGAAATTCCTCAAACCTGCTTTTCCTGCTCCCTTAGCTTCCTGGTCACCCAGTTGTTCCTCAAATCCGGAGTTGCAAGCCTGGGCATTAGTTTTACATGTACCATTGGGCAGTACTTTCTCCGTACATATACAATGCTGGCTGTCCTTTGTCTGGCACCTCCATGTCAATGGCAAACTCTCTCCAGTTGTTAAGTTCTTTTTGCTTCGCCTCCTTCACCAATTTACCATCTGATTCATTAGTCGCCACAGGAGCTTCTATATCTTCGGAGCTCCTACTTCTTGTGTTGCTCCCCATCTGTTCTTTTGTCCTTGCTCTTGTTAAGCAACATCCCCTATGAGATCGCCTGTCCCTATCTGGACGACCATTACTCTTGCAGCTAGGCCTTCCTATCAAATTCGTGATCTTTTCCTGGTGGGCCGTGATCACCAGTAGACCCACTGCCTGGACTTACCCTAGTTTCCTGACTTTCCACATTTTTATTTCCTTCTGCCAGTCCACAGATCTGCTGAAACTCTGCCCCTCTTCTTGTACATTCAGACAGATTTGTCCTTTTCTGCCCTTCCTCCCATGGTGGTTTCCTTTCACTGACTGGCTACTTCTGGCATAGATCCCAACCTAGTTCCCTAACCCTTGGAAGTTGATCTTTGTGATAAGGGGCCCTATTCTGCTCTTCACTATCACTTGGTCTATTTTCAGTTAGCCCATTATGTGCCATATTTTGTTGCTCGTACAGGCCCGACCTATGTACGTGCGACGTGCATGATGCTTCTTCAGTTTCCATCATCTGTTCCGATTCCATCAATGTGTAATCAGTGGCAATAGCCGCATGGAATGGGCTCTCACAGTTTGGTTACCATGTTGCAAAATTATCGGTTTGCTAATTTTTCTGGGCCTCTCCATTTTTTTTCCCTTCTCCTTTATGATACACAATGTCCCCAGGCTTACACATGGTAGCACAGTGGTCAGTACTTTTGCTTTACAGTGCCAGGGACCCAGGTTTTATTCCTGCTTGGGTCACTGCCTGTGTTCTCCTGTGGCTGTGTGGGTTTCCTCCGGGTGCTCCGGTTTCCTCCCACAAGTCCCAAAAGACACGCTTACTAGGCGAATTGGACATTCTGAATTCTCCCTCTGTGTACCCAAACAGGTGCCAGAATGTGGCGACTAGGAGCTTTTCACAGTAACTTCATTGCAGTGTTAATGTAAGCCTACTTGTGACAATAAAGATTATTATTATACTTCATTTCTGACAGCCTCTTTCGATGCCTCAAAACTCTCCTGATTTTGTCTGGAATTTCCACCTTAATATAAATGCTCTCCCCACTGCATGCATGGCATTCAAATGTTCTGCAGAAATGGAACTAATGGTAGTCCCCTCCAAAAGCCAGGGAATGGTCCCATATTCTTGAATGTATTCCTGCCATTAATTAATGACAGAGGCCGTAGCCCCCAATCATCCGAAACATGTTTTTTGCATGTACCGCCCAGGCTAGGGCAGTTGTCAATTTACAATTTGGTTGGTCGGCTAAAGTCCTTCGGAGCATTTCATCAATCACGGCGTCATTTTCTTGCATACCCTTTTGCTAACAGGACTTTCTGCTGCAGTGCGCATTGCTACCATATTTTCACATATTCTTGAATTCATCATTGCCAGATTCTCCTCCATTGTCCATTGAGAATTTAGCTGGTGCTCCCAGCCCCGTACAAATCCATGTTTCCATTATCTTACCGATAATTGCTTCCTTAATTTACGATAAAATACCATTGATAGACAAAATATAGTCACTACATCTACAAAATTTAGAAGCATTTTTTAAAAATCCCATCCTTTGAGGTCCATTGTCACTGTTTCACTCAAGTCTCTCGCCAATGGAGGATGTACTACTGGTCATAACGCCATTTTCCTGTACTTTTTATAAAAATCACATTTTTCACTCATGCCCTCGACGAGTCCACTGCATTCCTTACCCAGTATCCTTGCATTCCTTACCCAGTATCCTTGCATTCCTTACCCAGTATCCTTGCATTCCTTACCCAGTATCCTTGCATTCCTTACCCAGTATCCTTGCATTCCTTACCCAGTATCCTTGCATTCCTTACCCAGTATCCTTGCATTCCTTACCCAGTATCATTGCATTCCTTACCCAGCATCCTTGCATTCCTTACCCAGTATCCTTGCATTCCTTACCCAGTATCCTTGCATTCCTTACCCAGTATCCTTGCATTCCTTACCCAGTATCCTTGCATTCCTTACCCAGTATCCTTGCATTCCTTACCCAGTATCCTTGCATCCTTTAACAGAATTTTCAACCTATGGCCAGAGGGATGTGCAAATTGCCCATGTAGTTTTGTAATAATTTGCTTCTTCTCCTTTAAATTCCTATCCTCAGCTGCTATTGATACCCCGTCTAATATTCTGTCTAGAGTTCATAGGCCTTAAAGGAATACAATAATATCCCAACTGTGTAAACTGTAAATTTACAGATTCCCCAAAGACTTTGTCATGCTCCATGTTCAACCACATTTGAAGCTTTTATATTGAAGGCTTACTTAAGAGTAAAGGTATTTCACTCGATACAACATCAGAACTGATAAAGTGAGTTACCCAAGATATTTTACACGGAATTACTATGGTTTTTAGTGATTTCAGCATGTAACCATCACCGACCGCAAAACAAGTAGAACGATCATACTCTACTACTTTACTTTGATCTTCCTTTCTTAAAGAATCCATATTATAGTTTAGCCAGTCCACTCCACATACCGTAGAAGTACACCCATTACTTCGAACTGCACAAGTAAACAACTCTGCAACTAGGATGTCAGACTGAAGCTTCTGGTGATCAGTACGGTTCCTTCTGATTGATGACTATCATCTTCCTTGCCTTCTGTACTTTCCATGTAATGCGATTTAACACATGATCATACTTAAAGTCGCATCTGAAGCACCTGTTGACCAATCCTTGGTTATTCCTGGAGTTCATCCTCTTTCCATAATTGCCCAACCCCCGCTGCCTGTTATAGCTACCAAAAGGGTCTCCATCTTTACACATTTTGTTAGCAATTCTTCTTTCACATCGACATTTGGGTCCTATATTCTAACAGTCCCGAAATGCTGCGAGTGTTGTATCATCCATCTTTGGTGCCACTGCCAAAGTGCGCATTTGTACCTGGAAATGAGTGCTTCTCCATAATATTTTTAACGCTTTGAGCATCTGATCCTATAGTGTTTCTCTCTCTTTGAATCCAGTTCCTGAGCATTTAGTTCCGAGAACACTTTGAAGCTGATCTTGCTCATGGTGTGAAGCGAAGTGCTAAAGCCACCCTTGCTTTCATTTCCATAAAGGTGTCAGCCTTGTCCACATCAACTTTTTCCATTGGTCATAAGGCTCTGTTTAACAAAACAATTGTGGAAAATCAAGTCTTTGGTCCTGCTTTCAGTCATATTTCTTTAAAGAGTCTCCAACTACAGTCTTCTCTCAAAAGAAATGAACTCCAATTCTAACCTTCTGTCTAGAAGGAAATCTCAATTTCCAAGCTTTACTCTCAGACAACTATCCTCTTCTATCAATGCCATAGTAAACTCCCAAGCCTGGTTGTGAAGAAGACACTGAGACTAAGATGCTTTGGTCGAGATTGTTTATTGCTCCCCACAAAGCTTGCTCCTCTACTCTAACCCTAATGACCTCAGCGTTGGCTGATTCTTCTTTCCAAGCACATTTGAGTATAATTAGCCAACCAATACCCAACACATGTTCACCTTATTACCTTAAGCTACTAGATATTTTACATCCTTCAACAGAACCTGTGAAATATTAATATGAACAGCAACACGGTGGCACTGCTGCCTCACAGCGCCAGAGACCTGGGTTCAATTCCGGCCTTAGGTGACTGTCTGTGTGGACTTGCACTTTCCCCCCGTGTCTGCGTGGGTTTAAATCCTGACGCTCTGGTTCATCCCACGGTCCAAGGAAGTGCAGGTTGGATGGATTGGCCATGCTAAATTGCACCTTAGTGTCAAAAGATATCTAAGTTAGGTCGAGTTACAGGGATAGGGCAGGGAGTGGGCCTAGGTAGGTTGCTCCTTCAAAACACTGATGCAGACTTGATGGGCCAAATGGCCTCCTTCCACAGTGTAGGAATTCTTGGTTCTAAGGATCTCAGTTATTTGAAAAGACTTGGGCATTAATCTTATGGTTTGATAATCATACAAAATAGCAAATGAAATGAAAATATCAGCCATATTATTTTGAATTAAATACTGCAGATAGGACAAATGGATCCAGATTCCAAATAATTAATGAGCTATGGGTGGGATTTCTGCGCAAGCCACTGCGCTTTTTGTTGGAGTGGGGAGTGGCTCGCCATTGGCCAGTGGTGGGATATTTTGGTCCCTCCGTTGTCAGTGGGGTTTCCCATTGAATGCACCCCTCACCACCACGAAACCCGTGCGGTGGTGAGATCCTGCCAACGTGAACGGCCGGAAAATCCTGCCCTGTGTCTTTCTTATGCATAACCATCATGTGATTGCGTACCCATCAAATACATATCTCAAGCTGGCGTGAAACCTGTCTCTCATTAGACAGGAGTAATACTGTGTGAAAAGTAAACAGAGTTCTAGTACACACACAGTACCACAGTGGTTAGCACTGCTGCCTCACAGCGGCAGGGATCCAAATTTGATTCTGGCCTTGGGCGATTGTCTGTGGGAAGTTTGCACTTTCTCCCGGAGTCTGCCTGGGTTACCTCCAGGAGCTTCAGTTTCCTTCCACGGTCCAAAGATCAGTTCAGGTGGGGATATGGAGATCGGGCGAGGGATAGGATAGGGTACCTAAGGGGCTGGATAGATGGAGTGCTCTTTCAGAGAGTCAGTGCAGACTCGATGGGCTGAATGGCCTCCTGTACTGGAGGGATTTTATGGATTCGCACCAATGGACGCAATGGAAGAAGACGTTCATGACAATAACTATGTTCTTATTTTTGAGAAAGAAGCAGTAGATCATACTAAGCATTAAAATCATTGTTTATTTTCAAAACAAATGATTTCCTCAATAAAAATAAATAAATGTTTTTTTTGGTCAATGTTGAGAAGGTCCAATTAGATATAAATGTAGGCCTTCAGGAAAGAGCTGTTCAATGGAAGCCAGATGAAAATAAGCTTTCTACTCCAGTGGCTACTGAGCTCTGCTAGCTCATTGGCACCATCCTGCACTTCCTCCCATTAGCCATGGCTATTGTTACCAGCCTTCCACGTCCGCACACCTCTTTTCATATTTATGATGTTCAACACACTGCTGACTGCCATCCCAGGCATTCCCACCACAAAGTCAGAAGGTTCGGCCCACTCCTGGCACATGTGCTCATGGCAGGCCCCCTTGTGTCAAGATAGTCAGTCTCTTGTATCATATTCTCCAGATCAATTCAACAGAGCCAACTATAGGCAGTTCAACACAGCTCACTTTTATTGTTAAAAATACAAAGTCTAACATGCTCCTCTCATCACAGATGTATGATCATTGTTCAACTGACCTCGTCAGCTGAACCATTGGTTTTTTTAAGCCCACTCTGTGACTTTTTAGCCCCCTCTGGTGGGGGGCCCGGTAGAAGTGGAGGGCACGGTAGCACAGTGGTGAGCACAGTTGCTTCACAGCTCCAGGGTCTCAGGTTCAATTCCTGACTTGTGTCACTGTCTGTGTGGAGTTTGCACTTTCTCCCTGTGTCTGCGTGGGTTTGCTCCGGTTTCCTCCCACAGTCCAAAGATGCGCAGGTTAGGTGGATTGGCCATGCTAAATTTGCGCTTAGTGTCGAAAAATAGTTGTGTGGGTTTACTGGGTGACGGGGATAGGGTGGAGATGTGGGCTTAGGTAGGGTGCTCTTTCCAAGGGCCGGTGCAGACTCGATGGGCCGAATGGCCTCCTTCTGCACTATAAATTCTATCATTTACTTATTTAGAGTCACTTGTGTTGAATTATTGGGAGCCTAACTGGGCTGTCATCACCCAGTTTTAATTTTGATAGTGCGCTAGAATAACGAGAGTGGATCGATACTTCATCACAATTGTTAATGACTTGTTGGTGGTGGACAATTTGAATGTTCCTTCCTCCTGGAGCACCCTGATACTTCAAAATTTGATAGGAATCTGGCTGAGCATGGTATGACCACATTTAAAAAAAATTCATTCATGTGTTGTGGGCTTGAGCCAAATAGTTTTTTATGGCAATCAGCAATGGTTTCATTAGACTTTTAATTCCTGATTTTTTTTTATTGAAGTCAGTTTCTATCATCCGCCCTGGTGGGATTGAGAATCTTGGGCCCCTGGGTTTTGGGATTACTAGTCCAGTGACAATACCATTACACCACCGCTTCCCCAAAGATCTTCCACCAGATGATGCTTTTACTGCAGCTTTAGGTTTGCTGTGAGGCATTTTCTATTTTGCATTAGTGCTAAGCTTGCAATGATATTCATCTAAATTTTCCTCCTTATTGCACCTTGGGAGCACTCAGTTCTCAGGTGCATTGAAGAGGCATGAGGACAAGAACGCGCTCTGCCAAATCCCTCTCTCCATGATGTTTCCTGGAATTTCTGGAACTTTCCCAGTCTCATGAAATCAAACCAGGGCCCAGACCTCGGCCTGTGGCTTCAAAAGGAGAAGGTTCCAGCACAATAATAAAGAACATGGGTTGGATTCTCCAGTTCGCCAAGCAGTGCGTTTCTCAACGGTGCACCGTTCGCTGGTGGAAGGATGTATACTCCCGCCGCTTGTCAATGGGATTTCCCATTGAAGCCAGGAAACCCGGAGGCAGAGGTGCACTGCCAACAGGAAAAGAGGATCCCAACGAGCGGAGAATTCCAACCCATGTAACATTGGCACTGCCAGCTGATTATCATAACTCCGGTGAGTGGGTGGAGGAGATCTCTTTCAGGGTTTCTTTATACCATAAGACCACAAGATATAGGAGCAGAATTAGATCATTTGGCCCATCGCATCTGCTTTGTCATTCGATCATGGCTGATGTGTTTCTCATCCCTATTCTCCTGTCTTCTCCCTATAACACCTGATTCCCCTAGTAATCAAGAAATCCCCTTATTAATCAAGGACACCAGGGGCAAAATTCTCCGACCCCACGCAGGGTCGGAGAATAGGCGGGAAGCGGCGTTATTTCCGCTCCCGCAGGTTTTTCAATTCTCCCGCCGGTCATAAACCGGCGTTGTGCAAATCCCGCCGGCAGCCTGTGAAAACAGCTGGCGCCGGCGGGATTTCATTTTTTTTAAACTCACCTCAAATCTCCGGCCCGGATGGGCCGAAGTCCCGCCGCTGGGAGGCCTTCTCCCGCCGCCGAGGTTTACACCACCTCTGAAACGGCGGACTCAGCGGCGCGAGCGGGCCCCCGGGGTCCTGGGGGGGCGGGGGGCGATCGGACCCGGGGGGGTGCCCCCACGGAGGCCTGGCCCGCGATCGGGGCCCCCCGCTCACTCCGCGGGGCAGTGCCGTGGGGGCACTCTTTCTCCTTCCGCGCCGCCACGGCCTCCGCCATGGCGGACGCGGAGGAGAACCCCGCATCGCGCATGCGCCGGCAGTGACGTCAGCGGCCAGCTGCCGCTGACGTCACTGCCGGCGCATGCGCCGACCGCCGAAAGCCTTTCGGCCAGCCCCGCTTCCGACTGCGCCGGGTGTTTGCGCCAGTCTTCTGGTGCAAACTGCTCCGGCGCGGGGCTGGCCCCCAAAGGTGGGGAGAATTCCCCACCTTTGGGGAGGCGCGACCCCTGAGTGGTTGGCGCCACTCCCCTACGCCGGCACCCTCCGTCACGCCGGGTAGGGGAGAATCCCGCCCCAGATTTGTGCTGGAGATGCTGATACCTACAGGGCCAGAGACCAAGAGCTGGAATTTAGAATTAGACAAAATAATTATTTCTTAGAATCTAAGAACTAGGAGCAGGAGTCGCAATTTAGCCTCTCGGGCATGCTCCACCCTTCAACACGATCATGGCTGATCTCATCATGGCCTTATCTCCACCGTCCTGCCCATTCTCCATAACCCTTCAACCCATTACTAATTAAAAATCTTTCTCACACCTCCTTAAATTTACTCACTGTACCTGCATCCATGCACTCTGGTATAGCGAATTCCAGATTCGCAACCCTTTGGGAGAAGTAGTTTCTCCTCATCCCTGTTTTAAAATTGCTACCCCATATCCTGAGACTGTGACCTGTCATTCTATGATGCCACACAAGAGGAAGCATCCATTTCACGTCTACTTTATCCATACGTTTTTTATCATCTTATATACCTTAATTTGATCTCCCCTCATTCTCCTAAACCGCTCAATCTCTATAAGACAAACTCCTCATGTCTGGAATCAATCTAGTGAACCTCCTCTGAACTACCTCCAAAGCTCCAACATCCTTCCTGAAATAAGGGGACCAAAACTGGTGCGGTCTCACCAATGCCTTGTGTCGTTGCAACAAAACTTCCTTTCCTTTATACTCTATTCCTTTAGCTATAAATGCCAACATTCCATTTGCTTTCTTTATTACCTGCAGTACCGGCATGCTAGTTTTCTGCGACGCATATACAAGGACACCCAGATCCCTCTGCACGGAGCACCCCATAGTCTCTCCCCGTTTAGATAATAAGTTGCCTTTCTATTTTTCCGACCAAAATGGATGATCTCAAACTCATCCACGCTAATCTCCATCTGCCACATTTTGACCCACTCTCCTAACCTATCCATATCTATTTGTAAGGTTCTTATTTTCTCATTGCAATTTACTGTCTCATCTATTTTAGTGTCATCTGCAAATTCGGCTCTAGAACCTTCTATCTCTGTATCCAAGTCGTTAATATTGACTGCAAATAGTTGCGGCCCAAGGACCAAACCCTGTGGCACCCCAATAGTTACATATTGTCATCCAGAAAAAGACCCATTTGTCCCGACTCTCTGTCTTCTGTTTGTCAACCAACCTTCTGTCCAAGCCAGTAAATTAGCCCTAACCCCATCTGATCTAACCTTGTGTATTAACCTTCTGTGTGGCACCTTATCAAACACCCTCCAGAAGTTCAGATGTACTACATCTACAGGATCCCATTATTCAATTGGCTTGTTACATCTTCAAAAAAAAACTATCAAATTAGCCAAAAATGATTTACCCTTCATAAAACCATGCTGACACTGGTGGATTGTGTTTTGATTTTCCAACTGTCCTGATATTACTTCCTTAATAATTTCCCAACAAAAGATGTTAAACTGCCTGGTCTGTAATTTCCTTAATCCTGCCCAGCGATCAGGGAACAGCCCCAGTATTGGGGAATTCAAACCGATCGATTGGTCCGCGATTCAATCGATTGAAGTCAGGTACAGGGTCCGCCCAAAAGGGCGCGAACCCCCGGGGCCTGTAAAAGACAGGTCCCAAGTTCAATTCAGTCTCTTAGCCGGCCCTCCCAGCAGAACATCTTAGCAGCTTGGAAGAACTCTTGACCGTGAGAAGGAGAGGCCTAGCTAACAGCTACACCGACAAGTAAGTGTCCAGTCAATGCACGCTACGAGATAGGCGCTCCTGACACTTAGTCCGTACTAGTTGGAAGCCTGCAGCCCCAGGATTGAACAAGAGGCCATTGTTCCCTGACCCAGTGGGTTCTTTTCCAAAGATAAGTATTGGCCTGTAGTGGTAGAGATAGTCTAGTTTTGTAGTGTTTATGTATGAGTAGCGATTAACTGTGTATATAATAAACGTGTTTTGATCTGAACCTTACTAATTGGTGTACCAAGTTATTGATCAGCACATGAACTTGAACCTCGTGGTGGTATCATAAAAATACCTGGTGACTTAAGAGCAAGGTAATAAAACAGAGCCAATTGAGTGTAAAGCACACTCACGAGAACGAGCAACACCGTGTCCAGGGAATTTTGGAATATTATAACCAATGGATTCACTATCTTTGTTGTAACTTCCTTTAACATGCGAGGATGTAGGCCATTAGGCCCTGGGGACTTGTCTGCATTCAATCCCTATTGGATTGGATTTGTTTATTGTCACGTGTACCGAGGTACAGTGAAAAGTATTTTTCTGCAAGCAGCTCAACAGATCATTCAGTACATGGGAAGAAAAGGGAATTAAACAGAATTCAAGAAAATACAAGAAACTCCATGAGAATACATAATAGGGCAACACAATATATACAGTGTAACTACATAAGCATTGGCATTAGATGAAGCATACATGGGTGTAGTGTTAATGAGATCAGTCCATAAGAGGGTCATTTAGGAGTCTGGTGACAGTGGGGAAGAAGCTGTTTTTGAGTCTGTTCGTGCGTGTTCTCAGACTTCTGAATCTCCTGCCCGATGGAAGAAGTTGGAAAAGTGTGTAAGCCGGGTGGGAGGGATCCTTGATTATGCTGCCTGCTTTCCCCCGGCAGCGGGAGGTGTAGATGGAATCAATGGATGGGAGGCAGGTTCGTGTGATGGACTGGGCGGTATTCACGACTCTCTGAAGTTCCTTGCGGTCCTGGGCCGAACAGTTGCCATACCAGGCTGTGATGCAGCCCGATAGGATGCTCTCTATAGTGCATCTGTAAAAGTTGGTAAGGGTTAATGTGGACATGCCGAATTTCCTTAGTTTCCTGAGGAAGTATAGGCGCTGTTGTGCTTTCTTGGTGATAGCGTCGACGTGAGTGGACCAGGATAGATTTTTGGTGATGTGCACCCCTAGGAATTTGAAACTGCTCACCATCTCTACCTCGGCTCCATTGATGCTGACAGGGGTGTGTACAGTACTGTACTTTGCTTCCTGAAGTCGATGACCAGCTCTTTAGTTTTGCTGGCATTGAGGGAGAGATTGTTGTTGTTACACCACTCCGCTAGGTTCTCTATCTCCCTCCTGTATTCGGACTCGTCGTTATTCGAGATCCGGCCCACTATAATCGTATCGTCAGCAAACTTGTAGATGGAGTTGGAACCAAGTTTTGCCACGCAGTCGTGTGTGTACAGGGAGTAGAGTAGGGGGCTAAGTACGCAGCCTTGCGGGGCACCGGTATTGAGGACTATTGTGGAGGAGGTGTTGGTGTTCATTCTTACTGACTGTGGTCTGTTGGTCAGAAAGTCAAGGATCCAGTTGCAGAGTGGAGAGCCAAGTCCTAGGTTTTGGAGCTTTGATATGAGCTTGGCTGGGATTATGGTGTTGAAGGCGGAGCTGTAGTCAATAAATAGGAGTCTGATGTAGGAGTCCTTGTTTTTGAGATGCTCTAAGGATGAGTGTAGGGCCAGGGAAATGGCGTCCGATGTGGACCGGTTGCGACGGTATGCGAATTGAACGGAATGCGAATATAGTTTTTTGAGTACTGTTTCCCTATTAGTTCTGATTGTTTCTAAGTTCCACCCTATTACCTCTGAATTGCCAGTTCCTGTAGGGATGGTACTGGTGAGGCAAAATATTGATTTAGTATCTCCGCCATATTGTGTTCCCCACTATTAACTCTCCGATTTCATCTTCCACGTGGCCAACATCCACGTTAGGGAACCATATCCTCTTTCTTCCACCTCACCCTATCCTATACACTCTGGATGACAAACTACTGCTGCTTTCAGGTGGCACCTTTTCCTCTATTCTCCCTGCAAGAAGTCTTACAACACCAGGTTAAAGTCTAACAGGTTTGTTTCAAACACGAGCTTTCGGAGCACTGCTCCTTCCTCAGATGAATGGAGGTATGTTCCAGAAACATTTATATAGACAAAATCAGTGATGCCAGACAATGCTTAGAATGCGAGCACATCCCTGCACACTTGTCATTCGCTTTCAGTTCTGGTGTTGAAAGTATTGTGCAATTGAGGCGACCATATCCAAGTACATCGGAACAGGGTTTGACTATTAACCCCCTCAAGCCTGTTCTGTCATTTAATGGGATCATGGTTTATCTGCAACCTAATTCCATACACCTTTCTTTGTATCTATCATACCGATCATATCGATTTTTGCCTTTGTTGAAAAAGATCTACCAATCTCCACTTTTAAATGAACAGTTAAACGAGCAACAATTGCCATTAACATGAAGAAAATTCCAAACTTCCACCATCCTATACATGGAGAAAGATCTTTTTTACACTCTGCCCCTCCCAGTCCTAGACTCCCCAACCAATGGGAATAGTTCCCCTCTATCTAACCTAACTTATTACCACAAAAAGTTTGATTAGATCACTCCTTAACTTCGAAATTCCAAGGTACACAGTTCAATTTATGTAATCCCTTCTTGCAATTTAACCTTTGGGGTCCAGGTATTGTTCTATTGATAAAGCTCCAAGGGTAACATATCCATACTCCCTCCAAGGGTAACATATCCGTCCTAAGGTGGGGTGCCCAGCACTCAAGCTGTGATCCAACCATGACTTTGAATAGCTGAAGTGTAACTTCAGCCCCCTTGTATTCTAGTCACTGGTCTCTAAAGGAATCATGGTGTAACCGTCATGTACAACAACAGAAAAAAAGAAGGTTCGTTCCCCACTGCCGGAACCAAGTGGACGTTCCTGCTCCTTGTGCAGTTCCTTTTGTCATGTCATAACTTCAAAAGCTGATAGATGATGCCCCAAGGCTTCAGCAAGGTCAATTGCAGCAGCGAGATCTGCTCTCCGTTCCTCAGCTGAAGGCGATTCACAGGGGAATACCACTTAATCTCATGATTTATAGAAAAGACTTGGGAGGCAAGGATGAATCTCCTTGCCGTTGCTAAATGTTGTTTGGAACAGGTTTCCTGTTCCCGTTTTGTTAGTCTGTAACACAAATTTCCTGACCTGCCAGCAAGCACAGTGGTCATTTTCAACACTGCTGGAAGAACCAAAAACCTGAAAACCTCAGTGACTGACTGTCCACCATTAATTTATCTCACATTAATACAGGATAGAATATCAGGCTTCATTTGAAAAGAAACATTAATTCCTGAATTCCATTTGAAATGTGGACTGCTGATTTTGGGTTATGAATATAGAAAAGCAGAAGACTTCATTCATAGATCGCAAAGAGTGCAGATCACTTTAATGGGGTTAAAAGACTCCATTTGCATCTCCTCCAAGTCGCGGAGTTCTCTCAAGGGATGTAGACAGGCCAAGTCAATTCCCAGGTTGTGTTGAAACGATCTCAATAATACCGAAAGTGTTATTATCCTGGTCCAGTTGCATAAACAGCCAATACAGCAGCCTGGGTTGTAAATGATCTGGTAACTTGAGAACCAATTGCAAGCAAGATCTAAATATTCATGAGTCTTGTGATCCGCTGTCAAATTACCCACCTCCTCTTCCGGCCCAGTAAGCACATTGAGCCAGTTTAGTGCAATATCATGCATGCACCATTACACAAAGGAATGTTCATGGTGAAGGCACATTGATGTTCAGAACTGACTTAGTGTCAGTTTCTCAACCCACTGTGTAGGTTGTGATTTTTTAAAACATGTACTCATAGGATGAGGGTGTCGCTGGCTAGGGCAGTATTTATTGCCTATCCTTAATTCCCCTTGACAAGGTGATAATGAGCTGCCTTCTTGAACTGCTGTGGTCCACGATAGGAGGATCACACAGGTAGCTTTTAAAAAATCTATTCTTGGGAATTGCATATCATTAGCAAGGCCGGGATTTATTGACCATGCTGAATTTCATTTTTTTTCTGTAAGAGTCCTTCCTGTTTATTTCTTTTGTTCCCACATATTTTATTTTATTTTTATTATTTTGGTCTGTGGACCATAATTGGGATGTGCCTTTAAGCAGAAGACTCAGTTGAAACAGCCTGCTTGCCAGTACACTGTGCTCCCAGGTTTTGCATTTTGGAAGGGGAGATGCCAGATTCTTGGGTACCGAGTGGATCTTGGGAATCAACTTTGGAGGGACTCGGTTCGATTGGTTAACTGGCAAGTGGTGGGTTGTCCAGGGACAGTATTCTGCCTGACAACAGTCAGCTATTGGTTCCTGTGTGCTGCTTTCTGAGAGAACTTAGTGAAAGTATTTAGACATTGGGGAATGATAGGAACACTCTGGGTGGGATTTACTGACCACCCCGCCGTATGTTTTTCGGTGGTGGAGGCGTCCCGCCAGAGGGATCTACCAACCCCACCGTTGTCAGCGGGATTTTTCAGCAACCGCACGAGGGGAACCCGTACGCCAGCTTGGGACTGGAATTTCCTGCCCTCGCTCCCTCTCTCTCTTTCTTGCTGGCTGAAGTGAAAGAACTGTCCTATTGTTCTGAAAGCAGAGAGTGTCTGGCACATCCTTTGCTGTGAACCAGAAATGATGCTGAATCAGCAGAGAAGGCAGACAACGTGGCCAGACAAAACCATCTCAAAAGAGTAATTACCAAACAAAAGCCTGAACTTCAGAAAGACATTGACTAGAAGTCATCCCAGTGCATCAAGGATCCTCATCCTTTCATTTGTATTATTTTCCTTCCCTTTCCACCGCCCTTTCCCCTCTATTGTTTATCTGTGTGTGTGTGTGTAGAGAGTAGGGCCCGTTAAGAAGGGAAAGAGGATAGTTAATTATGTTTTCTGACTGTTTATATGTAATACTGCACATAATAAAAGGTTACTTGTGTTGTAAAGTTACAAACTTGGTGACTGCAGTTTATTGGGCTCAACGCAGGTATGTTAAATAAAATCTAATTTTGCCTTGGTCAAATGGGGCTGGAATTGAAACTAGCCAAGGGTGTCATGCCAATTCGTTCAAGGGATGTGTGGGTCGCTGGTTGGACCAGCTTTTATTGCCCCATCTTGTGGCCATTTAAGAGTCAACCACACTGCTGTGGGTCTGGAGTCACGTAGAGGCCAGAAGCAGTGAGGATGATCTGATAAGGTGATTATTAGACATTTAATTCCAGATTTTTATTGAATTCAGATTTCAACATCTGCCCTGGTGGGATTTGAACCTGGGCCCCCAGAGCATTACCCTGGGTGTCTGGATTACTAGTCCAGGGACAAAACCACTGATTCCCCAATACCCTTCGGAAGGTGATGGTGAGCCTTCCTGAGTGCCTGTCATCTGTGCATTGATGGTACTCCTATCGCACTGTCAGCTCCAGGATCCTGACCAGATTGAAGATGATTGGCAGAAAAACCAGAGGGTGACGTCAGGGAAAGCTTTACCATGAAACAAGTGGCGAGGGTTTGGTATGCACCGTCTGACAGGATAGTGAGCACAAATTCAATAATGTCCTTCGAGGGAATGGAAAATAAATTGCAGGGACATGGGGAAAGAGGTGAGGTATGCGACTAACGAGATTCTTCTTCAAAACAGCTGGTGCAGACTTGGTGGTCCAAATGAATTTCTTCCAGAATTACTAACCTATGATTCTGTGATTTCTTATAAGTGTTCAGCTCCTGTGCTGATTTGGATTTTTTTTCTTTATTTGGCAGCATTTTCGGCACTTCTATCATGAATGAAGCATTTCGTTTTGACCATGCTGTAATGTATTATATAGTCTGTAACGCCATTAAGTGCGTCCCTGACCACACATGGTCTGAATATGATTTGCTGCCGTTCCAACTCAGGATGCTGTCCCCTTGTTCCGTGACTACCTGCTTGTCGTGACATGTCCTGGAATGGTTTCATTATATAACACTTTTCTGTTTCACGAATTCCAAAAGTACCACACACAGCATCACTTAGAGACACTGTGTAATGTCTGCATGTTCTTTGTGCTCGCTCCATGTGTTTTATTGGCTGTTTAGGTTGCAGCCTTTGGCTAGCCTTTGTAACTGTTGTAGTTCTTATGTAAAATCTTTAATAAGTGACTGTGTCTCCTGAACTCGTTAAACTCTGTGCTCCGAGATGACACAAAAATTAAAGGTTGTTGAATCAGCCAAAGCTCTATAATTAAGTGAAGTACGGCTGGTCTAGTTTTAAAATTTAGGAGAAAGAAAAGGTTTCCTAAGAGTCACAAGTGTTTGAATTCAAAGATATCTACAGTCACTGGCAAGTTATAGCCTTTCAAATGACGATAAAAATACTTTGAGATACACAATGAATGAGGATTCTGTTGATAGATATCGGGCAAAATTTCAATCTGTTTGAAAATGAGCACTTCCGTGCTCAACGCATTTAGAATTTTATGTAAGGCCAGTGTGGATCAGACAGGATTGGTAGAGTTTCGAGTAAAAGCAGCAGGTTTGGTAGCACAAGTGGATAGCTCTGTGGCTTCACAGCGCCAGGGTCCCAGGTTCGATTCCCCGCTGGGTCACTGTCTGTGTGGAGTTTGCATGTTCTCCCCGTGTCTTTGTGGGTTTCTTCCGGGTGCTCCGGTTTCTTTCCATAGTACAAAGATGTGTGCAGGTTAGGTGGATTGGCCATGTTAAATTGCCCTTAGTGACCAAAAAAGGTTAAGAGGGGTTCGGGGATAAGGTGGAAGTGAGGGCTTAAATGGGTTGGTGCAGACTCGATGGGCTGAATGGCCTCCTTCTGCATTGTATGTTCTGGTTGGGGTCAGAATTTTGGGTGGGATCAGGAGGTGTTTTGGGGAAGATCAGTAAAGTTTTGAGGGGTGTCAGTAGGGCTTTGAATTGGCGAAGAAATGTTTTGGAAGAGAGCATTTGAATTTTGGGTGGAAATAATACCAGCTGGATTCAGATATTCCACTCCCAACATATGTTGGTTGGAAATGTAGTGAAGGTTGGCTTGGTAGCACAGTGGTTAGAACTGTTGCTTCACAGCTCCAGGGTCCCAGGTTCGATTCCTGGCTTGGGTCACTGTCCATGCGGAGTCTACACGTTCTCCTCGTGTCTGCGTGAGTTTCCTCCGGGTGCTCTGGTTTCCTCCCACCGTCCAAAGGTGTGCAGGTTCGGTGAATTGGCCATGATAAATTACCCTAAATGTCCACAGGAAAAGGTTAGGTGAGGTTACTGGGTTACAGGGATTGGGTGGTGGTGTGGGCTTAAGTAGGGCGCTCTTTCCAAGGGCCGGTGCAGACCCGATGGGCCGAATGGTCTCCTTCTGCACTGTAAATTCTATGAAAATGGGTCAACACCTCACCGAAAATAACAGATAAAGAAATGTGATCAAAACTGGTTGAAAATTCTTCTGCTAATCCTGTCAACGGTGATTTTTATGTTACAGTCATGGAAGTGAACAGTGTGATGCCGTTGATAGGAATGGCAAAAGGAAAGGCACAGCCGTGGAGCAAAGCTGTTCTGCCTGAGCGGAGAGAGGGTGGAGGTCAGAGGCAAAAGGTAAATGTGCTCAGTAAACCATCTCACCAGACTGCCATGCAAAAATACTTGGAATTAATGCCCCAAGGATGGAATCCTGGTACCATGGAGGATGAAATCCGACATCAGTTGTATCCCCTCCACCTCAGAGACTTTGGGTGAGCGCCATTCAGTAATGGTCTCCACAAATGATCCTGGTATAGCCAGCCTGGCACTTACAACATGCCCAGGTAGCATTGCAAGCTGGCAAGGGCACTGCCTGGGCACAGGTTGGCACTGCCAAGGTGCCAAGCTGGCATTTTTCACACAGTAGTGATCGGGCTGGGGGTGCCCTGCATCGGTGTTGGCGGGGTATGGGGGGGACCCGGAGACTGGCGAGCAGAGGTCCTCAGTGCAGAAAGGCTATGTGTGGCCTTGGCCGCAAGTCCTCTGCTGAGGCCCCCTATAGAACACAGAACATACAGTGCAGAAGGAGGCCACTCAGCCCATCGAGTCTGCACCGACCCACTTAAGCCCTCACTTCCACCCTATCCCCGTAACCCAGTAACCCTTCGAACCTTTTTGGACACTAAGGGCAATTTAGCATGGCCAATTCACCTAACTTGCACGTCTTTGGACTGTGGGAGGAAACCAGAGCACCCGGAGGAAATCCACGCAGATACAGGGAGAATGTGCAGACTCCGCACAGACAGTGACCCAGCGGGGAATTGAACCTGGGACCCTGGCGCTGTGAAGCCACAGTACTATCCACTTGTGCTACAGTGCTGCCCAATCTAACCCAAGTGACTCTGCGTGTGCCGGGAAACACGCGGCTAAACCTGCTTGCTGGGGGACTTTGTTCTCATTTAGTTAAATCGTGCCCAGCATTACTTATTGCTATCGATTTAATTTAATTTCTTACTAACAAGGCAACACCACCCCTTCTGTCCATCTGCCTGTCCTTTCGATAGGACATATATCCTTGGATATTTCGATCCCTGCCCTGATCCCCTTGCAGCCACCTCTCTGTGATGCCCACAAGGTCGTACCCGTCAATTTCAATGTGCGCTACAAGCTCATTTACCTTGATTCATATGCCGCGCGCACTTAGGTACAACACCCTCAGTTCTGCATTGGCCGCTCTGCTGTTTTCCATACTCTCTGTTCTATTACTTGTTTTCGAAAATTTACTAAACTCTCCTGAGCCCTCGGCCCTTTCACTAGTTTAAAGTCCTCAACATTACACTGAACTCTACCTTGTCCTTTAACTTTGATTTTCTAATTTTCCATACAACTGAACTCCCCCACCCACCAATGTTTTGTCTATGCCTTATCTATAGCCCTAGTTATGCAATTCGCCAGGACTCGGGCCCCAGCTTGATTCAGGTGAAGACCGTCCCATCGGAACAGTACTGGTACCAATATCCCATGAATTTGAACCCATTTCTCTCACACCAATTTTTGACCCACACATTTACCTCCTTAATCTTATTGACCCTGTGACAATTAGCTTGTGACTCATGTAGTAATCCGGAAATAATTATCTTTTTGGTTCTGCTTTTTAATTTAGCCCCGAGCTGCTCATATTGCTTCAGCAGAACCTCTAACCTTTTTCTACCTCGGTAGTCGGTATCTACGTGGGCTATGACAGGTGGATCTTTGCCCTCTCAGTCCAAGTTCCTCTGCAACCCAGATGAGATATCCCAAACCTGAGTACCAGGCAGGCAACACAACCATCGGGGCTCAATTCGGGTTATAGAGAACAGTGTCTATGTTCCTCACTGTACTATCCACAATTACGACTATATTCCATTTATCTCCCCCCAACTTGAATGGCTTCCTGTAACACGATGCTGTGATCAGTTTGCTGAACCTATATCTTCCAAAAGTGACATCCTGATTCTCCTTGCTAAAAGTTACCATCTCACATTTATCTGTGTTGAACATCATTCTCCAA
The DNA here is from genome assembly GCF_902713615.1 of Scyliorhinus canicula. Lineage (NCBI taxonomy): Eukaryota > Metazoa > Chordata > Chondrichthyes > Carcharhiniformes > Scyliorhinidae > Scyliorhinus > Scyliorhinus canicula. The sequence goes on along the minus strand of NC_052158.1, from coordinate 143,249,265 downwards.
TTCTTCATTAATTTTGCAAGTTTATTAATGTAATCCTGTAATTTACTTAAGTCTTCCTCAATAGTTGCTCTTGCCTGCTGAGGTTGAGAAATAAATGATCTTTTTTCTTATTTTGAGACTTCTTTTTCACCCTGTGGTAAACCACTGTTGCACCTCTATTAGAGGATGCATGGTAGGATCTGTACGACAAGTACTTTGGTAGTCCCTGCCTGCTGGCTCCGCCCAGCAGGCGGAGTATAAATATGTGTGTCCTTCATGCGGCAGCCATTTCGCCAGCTGCTGTGGGAGGCCACATATCTTAGAGCAATGAAGCCTCAGTTGTATTCAACTCGTCTTTGTGCAATTGATCGTGCATCACACCCCTTCCAGATTACAAAAGCAATTTTCATCCCATTTTATTTATTTTTATTTTATCCCCCCCCCCCCCCCCCCCCCCCCCCCCCCCCCCCAAATCCCTCCACCACCATTGAATGCGAGGATTTGTTGAGGTCTGTAGACTGCTGCCGTGCCATGAAGTCCTGTTTTGCCCAGGCTAATTGGGGGAAAGGGTGGAAGATAAAGCGCAGGTTTTATTTCTGCAAGGGAGGGGAGGAAAATCTGACATTCATCTGATAGATTAACCGTGCCTGCTCTCTCTGTCAGAGGAATAATGTGCGATTCAGAACACCGACGGTGGCAGAATAAATGAAATTGGTTTCAAAAGAAAAGAACAATGTACTTATGAAATCAGTAGGGAACTTTGCGCACCGACATTACCAAGATATAGCTTTCTCCATTTTCCTTCCACTTACCAGGGAATAGAATGTATGGCTTTAACAAGTTAATGCTATACTTGTAGTCATCACCGTGGGAGCACTAATAAGCAAATGTCTTTGTTCTGTGGTATTAAAGGACAATAGTCAACAGAATTATTGCACTCCGCCATCATTTACTTAAGACAACATTTGCTGTAATTACATAGCTGAAACGCTGTGCAATCTTCTTTATGCTGCACAGCTACATTTTAACTGTCTCAGTTAGATGTTTTGCCCAAGTGCCATAAAATCATAAATTCTTCACTTCTTAACAAATCTCAATTCATTCTTTTAACTCAAGCACTTATAAACAGGCAGCTAATGTGCTGCATACAAAGTGCTGTCCTCTTCATACCGTATAATCAGATATTTACCAATAGTTGTGAGGCTGGCCACTGTGCTTGGTGAGTTCTACCTCACATTAAAAGAAAAAGAAAGGTTGGCGTTTACTTGGAACTTTTCATGACCTTTGAAAATCTCAAAGCGCTTTGCAACCATTTAAGTAGTTTAACAGGGTTATCACTGTGGAAATGCAGGAACAGTGGCAGCCAATTTTTGCACAGCAAAATCCCACAGACAGCAGTGTGATAATGGCCGGATCTTCTGCTTTTACAGTGTTTGGTGGGCAAGCATTAGCTAAGACACCGAGGAAAACTCTCCACCTCTTCAAAGTCTCACCGTTAAATCTTTTACATCCACCCCAGAGGGCAGACGGGGCTTAATGTTTTCTCTGAAAAAAAAAATGACACCTCTGACAGTACAGCACTCCCTCAATACTCCACTCCATCAGCCTATAATTTGTGCTCAATTCACTGGAGTGTGACTTGAACCCACAACCTGCTGATGGAGGCGAGAGCCAGCCATAGTTTTGCGTGTGTGTTATTTGTAGAGGAGTTATGTGATGTTCAGAGAGCTGTCGCACCTGTCCACCTTCTTTTGCTCAAAATGCACCATCTCTGCTTCTGAGCAAAGCAAAGGTAAGTGATTTGTATTTAGACTGCACTTTTCATGACCTCAGGACATTCAAATACATGATACAACCATGGCTGGACTTGTGAAATTGACCACTTGAGGGAGCAGGCCAGACTTCAGTGTTCTGCCTCACCTGAAAGACAGAACTTACCACAGGGCAACATTCCCTTAGTACTGTACTCGTGTCTCTGCCACAGGATTTTAACCAACAAACCTCTGGCTCGAAGACAAGAACATTACTAATAATTCAGCAATGATTAATTGACCAACTAATCTAACAAGGACAGGGCGGGGAACCTTCCCATAAAATGGCAAAGCGACAATTTTCACATGAAAACCTGTGTCATTCTGGATGCCTCCAACAGCGCGATCCAGATTGCAATTTATTTATTTTCCCCACATGAAAAGCACCGCACTTGAGGCGCAAAGTATCTGATTAATCTGCCCCAGGGGCCATCTGAGCACTTTAATCAAGAGGCCTTTAACCAACTCCATAGCTGCCATTCAAGGGAGAAGTGAGACAACAAGGAAACCTGCTCCTCGATTCACGGAGCGAGCCCTGACCCATATGCTGGATGCTGTGGAGGGAAGGCAGGCAACCATATACACTTGGGTTGGCAGGAGATGCTCCAACAAGATAACCGACCCTGCCTGGGATGCAGCCCTGGCCGGATCCAGAAACATGCACAAGAGGACAGGGGTGCAATTCGCAAGAAGATGAACGGCCTACCCTGCTCTGCCAGAGCAATTGCTCTGTACTCCCTGCATCCTCTCTGCACTCCGCATTGCAGTCTCCCCTCGGAATGTCACCTGGACCACACATGCTGCCACCGAGCCGGGAACCAGCACCCTACCTCTCATTAGCTTCCTCACAACGCAGGCACTCCTCTTCGGAACCCCTCCCTACTTATGCGTTGTGCCCACATATGCCAGGTATCATCGACATCTGACCCCCGAGGGGACCAGCTGGCATCATCCCCATTTGTGTTCCTGTAGGATGAGCTTGCCCACAATTGCCGTGGGCGAGAGTCAGGATTGGTGGTGGGATGGTAGAGTTGAAGATCCTGACTCCTTTTGAGGAGTGATCCCTGGAGCTCGCATGGCAGAAGCAGGCTTGTGCTTAGAGCAAGGTGACCCTGTGAGAGAAAAGTGAGGAACTATTATTTGTTCATCCAGATGACCAAACTCAAATGAGTTAAAAAAATTCAGACAATTGACTTGGCCATGTACTAAAACTATGTCCCTTTTCTTTCAGGAACATCACCAATCAGCCTGAACCGTCCACCAGCAGTGTCTCGCTGCTCACCTTCGACACGGAGACGTTGGAGGAGGACAATGGCAATGCGCCATGGCTGCCACTCGCACCATCCACCATCGCAGAGACATACACTTCAGTAGACGATCATGGCAGGCAGCCATCCCGGTCACTATCTGGTGACAACCACATAGCTGCTGATGCACATCAGGTGGAGGCGGGAACGTCCCAGGGATTGGACAGTTGTAGAGCTCTGGATCCCAGCACTCAGCTGTGCCCAGCCAGGTGCTGTGCCTCAGGACAATTTCATCCCTTAGCTGCTTTAGATGCAAAGCTTGAGCCAGGAATACCAGGAGCAAATGTCAACATTCCTGCAACTACAAGGCCGAAAGAAAGCGTCCCAAAGCCTTCTGTCACAGGAGATGGTGTTGGCAAGGTGTGCCACCCAGGCCCAGATCCAGAGTGGCACCTGCAGTGAAAAGCCTGGGGCTTTAGGTCAGATCCATGACGGATGAATTCCGAAGCACATCTCAGTCCTTGAGGACCATGGCTGATAGCTTCAACTGCATGGTGCAGACAATGGGGGCCTCCAGGACTGGAGGCGCCAGATGACGTTGAGACTTATGGAGCTCATTCCACTTGCCCCTTTATCTGATGGAGTAACCCAGGGGCCCACCTGAGGGAGGAGGATCTGCTGGAGCACATCCTGGGGCCTTCCACTCAGGAGATCGGAGTGTCCAGCCAATCTGAATCCCCCCCTTCAAGGAAGCAGCACAACTCAGGTACAACGGGCAGAATAGAGTGACCAGTGCTACCCAAAAGTAGATAGGAGGTCCTCAAGCACCCAGCCCACCAGAGGATGCCCACCAAGGACATCTCAGGCAATCTAACGTGGGCGGCAGCAGGCCACTTCTACCTTTGATACACATTCTGTGAACACTCCGAGACATAGTGAGAGCATTGGGATGGCTAAATATGATTGCTTCTCACCGCTTTGATGCCTCAGAATTGTTAACCCACCTCCCAGTGGCGTGGCAATTCTTCCCCTCGGGACACACCTGTTCTCAGTGAGCCTCCATACCCTCCAGTCTGATAGGCCCACTCAAAGCGAGTGTTTCAATTACATTGATAGGAGTCGGGTATGATTCAAGGAACCCAAGATCCTCGCCCCTAATCCCCCTCCAGAGCAAAGGGACAAAGGAATGTAGCACAGATCCTCACTCAGACATGAGCCGAGGAGTCAGCTCGCAGGCAGCGGACAGGAGTCAGAATTAAGGAGTGGATGGGTGGGGGGTTACAGCGTCAGACAGTGAACTAATCTTCCTCCACAAAGCAGGAGGTGATGCAGGTATCTCTAACCCTCCTACCCATGTGTAACCCCATCTCCCTCCTGGACTTCATGCTCAGACAGCTCAGCAGATTATTCCTCAGGCAGGACCTCCTCGCCCTTGGATACATGCAACTCCTCGAGGTACAGCTCAGAAAGCTTCTCACGCCATTGCAGAGCCAGGTTATGGAGGGCACAGAAGATCATGACAATGCGGGAGACCGCCAGAGGGCTGTATTGGAGGGCCCAACCACACCTGTCAAGGCAGCTCAGACTGATGCACCGCTCGATGACAACTCGGTTTGTGCTGTGCTCCTCATTGTACCTGATCTCCACAGCGGCCTGTGGCCTCCGCATTGGTGTCATCAGCCACAACCTGAGGAGATACCCCTTGTCCCCGAGAGTCGACCAGGTAGCCTGGGGTATCCTTTGAAGATTCCTGGGATCTGCGACTGGCCAAGTATGTAGCTGTCCATGGGCGGTACGGTAGCTCAGAGGTTAGTACTGCTGCTCCCCAGCTCCAGGGTCCCACATTCGTTTCCCGGGTTCAGTCACTGCCTGTGTGGAGTCTGCATGTTCTCCCCGTGTTTGCATGGGTTACCTCCGGGTGCTTCGGTTTCCTCCCACAAGTCCCGAAAGACGTGCTGTTAGGTAATTTGGACATTCTGAATTCTCCCTCTGTGGACCCGAACAGGCGCCAGAGTGTGGCGACTCGGGGATTTTCGCAGTGAATTCATTGCAGTGTTAATGTAAGCCTACTTGTGACACGAGTGAAGATTATTATTATTATTATTTAAAAAGGGCACACATGAGTAAGAAATGCATAGGAGCTTTGACAGAGAGTCATCCAGACTCAAAATGTTAGCTCTTTTTTCTCTCCACAGATGCTGTCAGAACTGTTTAAATTATCCGGTATTTCGTTTTTTTGTTTCAGATTCCAGCACCTGCAGTCATCTGCTTTTATGAAACGCATCTGGTGGTCGCAAACCAGTTTGACACTGAGGAGGTGGAAACCTTTCTGGTTGATGAAGTGAATTCCCTGTTGCCATGGGACACGGAGAGTGACATGGGTGCACCCTTTTGCCTCCGCTGACACACCAGCTAAGTGCCAAACCCCTGTCGCCCTGTCAGTTTGCCAGGCCTGGGTCCAGGTCAAAGTGGATGTAGTCCAGGACCCGTGCACAGTGCTTTCATCACCTCATGGATGGACTTATGGGTGGATGCCTGTGAAATACTACAGAGGCCCCTCATGAAACTCTGAAAGGACCTTGTGGCACAGAGGTTGAGGGCTGCCATGACCTTGACGGCCAAAGAGAGAGGATGGTCTCCAGCATGTGATGGCAAGTCTGCAAGGCCATTGCACAGGTACCACACAGTCTCTTTCGCAGAGCAGGGTCTGCGACGGCAGATGGTGGGACAGAGTTCCATGAAGGACACACAAGTTTGGTAGATCCTGGGGCCTCTTGGGTGCTTTCATGCTCCCAGCAGAGCTGGTGTGATTTCCAGCTCCTGATCCTGGCCTGCAACCCCCTGGTCTCATTCTGCAGGGTCTTCCCTCGGAGCTGCCATATGTCGCTACTGAAGACTGTGCTCCTCCTGTGATTAGCCAGCTCTACTTGCTCCATCCCAGTATCACTCGTAAATCTGCAAGGGATGAGAGAGCGAGAGAGAGAGAGTTGTGTTGGTGTCACAACTGCTGACCATGATTGTCTCCGCTGACATATTGGCCTTCCTGACCTGGAGTTAGTGAGTCCCAGAAATTGTCCGACTGCGATCGAACGCTCACAGCTCTGGTGCCCTCCCATCTCCAGACCATGACTGGCCCCAGCCTATGCCCCTACCCACCTAGACTCACCTCTAGCTTTCCGTCCAGGTTTCCTTCCCTTATGTTGATTACCACTAGGGTTTTTACAGGAGGATCCTGTGCTCCCTCCTCCCAACTGGACAAGGTCAACTGGGCAGTTATGTGCGCTTTGCAAGGTTGCTGGATGCTGATTGGCTGGTGTTGGGGTCCTGGCAGAGAATCAACCCCATTGCCTCTTGATCCCAGGCCACCAAGCTTTGAACCCTGAGGATTCATTCCATTCCTTGACTTTGAGACAGTGGACAGCAGTCATTGTTACTTTTCCTTTCAGATTAAGGAGTTTGGCGTGTTTGGCAAGGAAGAAATCCACTAATCTGTCAACTGAAGTGTCCAGATCACTGCAATAACTGTCACCGTGCTCTAGCTGGTTTAGCTCACTGAACTAAATCGCTGGCTTTCAAAGCAGACCAAGCAGGCCAGCAGCACGGTTCGATTCCCGTACCAGCCTCCCTGGACAGGTGCCGGAATGTGGCGACTAGGGGCTTTTCACAGTAACTTCATTGAAGCCTACTTCATTTCATTTTTCATTTCAAGTGGCTAACTCTTGATGGACAATTAATGACAGGAGTCTCAAGAATGGTCGAGGGCACAATTACTTTCTGTTTTCGGGAGAGACAGAGCTAATAGGCACTCCCTTAGTCAGGGTGCATAATTCAGAGATCTCGGGCATGATTCTCCCTTCTGGGGACAAAGTCCTCACGCCCGCTGGTAAATGGGCGGGAATCACTCCCAGACTTTTTCCTAGAAAGTCCGGGGTGATTCTCCGTCTTCAAGGGGACCAGCAGGGCCCTGGCGGGCGTCCCGCAGCCCCAGCTGCCAGTGGGGCCCTGCAGTTACGCCCGTGCGGCCACACATATGCACGCCGGCCGTTCCCGCGTCGGCCCCCGCCCAACATGGCGGCACCCTACAGGGGCCTGGCACGGAGGAACTTAGACCCCCATCCCCGGAATAAGCACGCCTACCGATCGGTAGCCACCGTTTGCGGGCCTGGCCACCATGGAGGCCCCCCCAGAGTCGGATCCCCCACGCCCCCCCCCCCCTCCCCCACCAGGACGGCCCCCGCAGCCAGAACACTGAGGTGCCGCCAGGTGGGAACACATGTGGACTACGCCGGTAGGACTCAGCGGGCACTCGGCCCATCGAATGTGGAGAATTGCCGCGGGGGCCGTTAAAAGCGGCCCTCGACCGGCGCTGCGTCGATCGCGCGCGCGACTGGCGGCGATTGTCCGGTCGCCGGAGAACCGCGTGTTGGTGTGGGAGCCTATTTAGGGTAATTCTCCGCCCCCACGCCTAGCGTGTTTTCGGCGTGGAGGGTCGGAGAATCCCGCTCCTCATTGCTGTTATGCCTCCACACTCCAGCCTCCGGGGCAACTACTCCATAGGTTGAGGCCCCCTATGGTTGTTTAATGGGAAATTGAGTAGTAGTTTTGAGGGGTAATTGTAAGCTGCATTTTTCAGGTGTGAAGTTAGAAGTTTATTATTGCCTTCAGAATAAAGTTTTACTTTATAAAAACTAAAGCCCTATTTTTTTCATGAAATCACTCCAGCTGCAAATCAATGTTTCCACACAGCTTTGCAAATAAACTAAAATATTTGGGTTTTGGTCCAGTATCCGAGCTACTGTGGGGGAGGGGGGGGGGGGGGGGGCTGATCTGGGATTGTAATACAATAACACTGAAAGCAGACTCCAGGACAACCAACAGCAACTGTGAACCCCACAATACAGCCATTTGCTGCCAAAAACTGCCCGCCTCTTCCACTCAGTCCCTGACCACCCCACAAACACCCAGATCAGCCCCGCACCCCACCGACAGCCCCAGAGCTGCCCAGCAGCCTCTGTCCCCTTGGACTCCCTGGTGCTCAGTGTCGACAGTGGTGCTCACATCCTTCCTCCCTCTCAGACAACATGGAGCCTGGTTCCCTTATTTAAAAAGCAGTAGTAAACCCATCCCATGCCTGATGGGTGGGAGGATTCGATGTGGGTTGAGGATGCGACGTTATGCCCACTGAGCTAATAGTTCAAATTCATGTGAATCAGATTCGCACCCATCCTGGGCGTGAACCAGATTGCGTGATCTGGAAGGGATCGGGAAGATCATGTTCCGAAATCTTGATGGTGCAAATCCTAATGTTGGCCTCACGATATTTGACAGCCATGACGGAATTTGCATGCATGGCTAACAGGTCTTCTAAAGTGCACACAGGTAATCTAAATCATACATGCTTGAACAACATTAGTGATCTTTCAATGGCATAACGGTTAACAAAGTGTGCAGTGTGATACAGTGCCATGCAGATCACAAAGCATCCTGATTCCATGTACTGTACTGACCTTGACTTATGATACAACCAGTCATCAACTGAGCCCAGGTTACATTGTAAAAGGAAAGTAAATATTAATCCGGTGGGTGCTATTCAGGTGAAACTATATTTTCAAGTTATCCCCCGTTATAACCCATACCTTCACCAAAGATTTCATCTACTTACCACTTAGTAGCATCGATCCTGGATCCCGCATTGCTAAGTAAGTAGCGTAGATTTAGGAATAACCCCTGTTTCAGGTTAAATTAAGTTATTTTATTATTATATTTTTTCTTTTAAAAGCTGCAATCACTTTCTTTACAGAAGGGTAAAAAGATCTTGCTTCTGGATCCTTCTGGTTGGTTGAAGGGACCTTCAGGCCCAACTTGACAATCTTTAGATGTATTCGCTAGTGAGCTCGGTTGCTGTGTCTTGTCGATCCCATGTACTGAGCGATGAGAGCTGGCTCTGCTGGCTATCTCTGAGCTGACTCTGAGCTGACTCCGCCTCCTCTTTAAATTCTAGTCTTCCTTAGATGTATTCGCTGTTTTAGCTCAGCTGCTATGTCTTATCTTTCCCATGACCGAGCTGGCTGTAAGCTTATTCTGCTTGCTTCTCTTGTTTCTTCTCTCCTTCTCTCTGAGTTCTGGTAGTTCCTGCTCTGGGTTTATATTCTCTTTCTAACAGTTATTAAGTTTTTATGACTTTATTGTAAAGTAACTTATTTCACTTTGATTGTAAAAAGTATCTTTGATCTAAACATTCTAGTACAACTAGGTATTCACTTTGGGCATGACCTCACCTCTCAGGTCTCTGATTAAATTGTTTCCTTTATGATGTTCAAAGTTCCTTTGTGATGTTCAAAAATGCTTTTAATTCCTGTCATTTCTATAGTTTTGTTTTTCAATTGTGTCCTCAGCTCATAATTTTGACTTTGATTTTGGCTTTAAATTATGATCCTCGTAGATTGATAGTCTCCAGTTTTCTTTAATTTACTTGGTGTCAGCAGAATTTCACACCTAGAATTGTCACCAAATTCAACTGAACCTCATCCTTTCCTTTCCAGCTGCTTACTAAGATAATTAATTCCAATGAAGGTGTGAGCCATTGTTTTTAGCTCCATACAAAAATCCTGTGTGTTTGTTTGGGAGAAGGAATCTGCATTTTATAATCCTGCTCTTTTCAGCTTCTATTAGCCCTTTGTGGGATCTTTCCCTACATTCTCTCATGTTTCTCTCAGACCAGATATTGCCAGACTTCCTGTTTCAAATGACACATCTTTCCATATTTTCAATTACACATAGCAGTGAGAGGCAGGCTTCCAACACTTGTAGAAATGCAACTCTATTTTATTGAACTATGAGCTGTTAAACATACTTGAACTGTGGGTTGACACTATGCAGAGTTGATTGGAGACCTGAGGCTAACCTGATCAGACTATCCTGCTGCCATGTGGATGTTCGTGTTGCTGCTCACGGACTCTGGCCGTCTCAGTGGCTGCATCCCCAGAGAGCGGGAAAACTAGTGCCCTCTGGCTTTATAGTGGCTGTGTCCTGTCTGGTGATTGGCTGCTGTGTTCTGTGTGCCATTCAGTGTGTCAGTCAGTGTCTGTCTGTGCACCATCATATACTTGTGTGCATATTATGACAGGGGTCACTGGCTAGCCCAGCATTTCTGGCCCATCGCTAATTGCCCTTGAGAAGGTGGTGGTGAGCTGCCATCTTGAGCCGCTGCAGTCCATGTGGTGTAGGTACACCCACGGTGCTGTTGTGTGATATATTTCTTAGTCAGGATGGTGAGTGTACCCTGGTATCCTTTGTCCTTCCACATGGTAGTGGTTGTAGGTTTAGAAAATGCTGTCAAAGGAGCCTAGGTGAGTGGCTGCAGTGCATCTTATAGATGGTACACACGGCTGTTACTATGGGTGGTGGTGGAGGGAGTGAATCTTTGTGGAAGGGATGTCTATCAAGCATCCAATAAATGGATTTTCTCTGTGTTTTCAGGTACAGAGTTTTATTACAATATCCTGAATTAATAATTCTGTTTGTCTCTTATATTCATTTGTGCTGTTTAAAAAAAAGCTTCTTCTATTCGTTCAGAGGATGTGGGCATCAGTGGTTAGGCCAGCATTTGTTGGCCATTGCTAATTGCCCTAGAGGAGGTGGTGGTGTGCTGTTGCAGCCTGTGTGGTGTAGATACACCCAGACTGCTGTTAAGGAGGCAGCTCCAAGATTTTCACCCAGCGACAATGAAATAACAGCAATATAGTTCCAAGTCAGGATGATGAGTTACTAAGTGTTTTACAGCTCAGAAAGAGGCCCTTTGACCCATCCTGTGCTGGCCATCCACTTGGACTGCAACTGGTGCATTCCCTTGCATCTGCTGCCCTTGTCCTTCTCTGTGGTGGAGGTCATGGGTTTGGAAAGTGCTGTCGAAGAAGCCTTGATTAATTGCTTAGTTCAGCTTGTAGATGGCACACACTGCTGCCACTATGCATTAGTGCTGGAGGAAGTGATAGTTGAAGGTGGTGGAAGGGGTGCCAGTTAAGTGAGTTGTTTTGTCCTGGATGCTGTCAAGCTTCTTGCATGTCATTAGAGCTTTACTCATTCAGACAAATGGAGAGTATTCCAACATCGAAGTTGAGAATCAAGCTTGCTGCAGTTAGAACAAAACAGCTGCCCTGGCATCTGTTTAACCTGTCATTTTCAGAGTCCTGCCTCTGGAGGCAAGATGCAAATCAATCTTGCAGCATACCATGTAGTTACATGTTGAATCAAGTATGCAGTCTGATTTATATTCCAGTGTAATTTCCCCATGTCTCTATGTGCCCTGATTAATTTTGCAAAGGTAAGAACTACCTTGATTTGATATAGTGCCTTTCGTGACCTTGGGAGGCCCCCAAGTGCTTCTCCTGCCAATGGAGATTTGATGACGTGTAGATGTTGTAGTGCGGAATTTGACGCCAAGAACAGAGTCCCGTTTGGATGCATATAGCGGGGTCTTGGTACCTGCAGCACCGAGAACGACCCCTTTATCAAACAGGACTCTGTCATTTATCTGGTCTTGGTCAGGAACACCCCGCTGAGGCCATGCTTATCACTGTCTGCATTGACAAGCTCAGACAGTCAATGAAGGAAGAGATCAGGGCACACTTTTTTATCTGATCTCTAAAACCCCTCCCCCTTGGACAGCCCACCACAGCCTCCAAATTTCCCACTGCCCCAACTTACCTCTTAGGGCATCCTCAAGCCTCTCTTTACCCCACTTCTTTTGGGCAGGGCACCCTTGGGACCGATCCCTGGCACGGCAACCTGGTACCCGGGTACCCTGCCACTCCCAGCCTGGCACCCTGGCAGCATCACTTGGAAGGTGGCATTTCCAAGCCTCCCAGGTGGCAGCGGGAGTGCTAGGGTACCCATCCTGCCCAGAGCCTGACTACAGGGGGTCCACCGATGGCCTTGGAGATCCCCCCAGGTGCTGGTATGCCTGGCCCATGTTTGTGTGGACCAGTGCTAGGCTGTGCCATGACGAGGTCTCCCATGCACGGACGTTTGTCCCCGGTACCTCGGAAGAATCGGACGCCGACATTTTAAAATGAGGTTAATGGCTCATTAAAAATGTAAATCTGGATCCTGTCCAGCGAGGGTGAGATCCAGATTGTGACGTTTCATGAAATCTCACTCGACCTCACGAAGCATTCCAAGGATTGCAAATCTCGCGAGAGGCTTCTCATGAGATTTAACAGTCTCTCCATTGCTGAATTGGACACAACAAGGCTGTGAGATTGCACCCGTTATGTAAGAAATGTGATAACCAATTTTGTGTTCAACAAGCTTCCACAAAGTGCAATGTAATCGCTGGATCACGTGTTGGCTGTGGAATACATATTGGAAAAGTAGGGAAAACTCCCCAGTTCTTCTTCAAAATAGTGACCTGAGATCATATGCAAGGGGGCAGTTTGATCTCTTAATTGGAAGACAGGTTCGACAGTGCAGCACTCCCTCAGTGCTGCAGTGCAGTGTCAACCTAGAGCTTATGCTCAAGGCCCTGGACTGGAATTGAACCCTTGAGGCAGAGGCAAGAGTCATTCTTTTAGAAACAAAGCAAAATGCTACGGATACTTGAAATCTGAAATGAAAACAGAAAATGCTGGAAACACTCAGCAGGCCTGGCAGCATGTGGGGAGAGAGAGCAAGAGATTTAACGTTCCAAGCCTGTGGCCTATCATCAGTGCCAATCGTCTTCGAGGTCATGTTTAAATCAACCTGGTTTCAGATTGGAGTTGGAGCTGGATGGCCTCGGTTGGGATTATACCATAAATCATAAAGAAGCAGTTTTATGGAGCCGGTATTGAGCCCGCAGATGATAAGGGCTTTGAGATGACATTTTGAAATATTAACTTTCATCACATTTTGTAGGGAGCTCCGTTGTTTGCAGATTTACTGATTATCTTTTTAAAGTTAACGCCAGGTTTTAAAGTTGACAGCAGTGAAAAGAAAAATCATAAAAATGCATTATGCCATTGGATTTTAATATCGCATTGTAAACGGAATGGAAAAGTTCAAAACTTCAGAGAAAATCTTTCAAAGACGGGAAGGTAGTGTTCTGAAAGGAAGTCCTGCAGAACTGAATGTTGCAATATATTCCAAGCCAGAAAAAAAGGAAATGAGAGGCTTGAGTTGAGATGTGATTCCATACATTACAAACACATTGCAGTGTGGTATGGGGTCTTTCAGGGGCAGCTTAATAACCATCCCAAGGTAACAGCAGGGGGTCCTAAACCTAACAATCAAGGAAAGATTCTCATTTCCATTTAAAGTTTCCTCTGCATGCCATCAGTTGTTTGAAGAAATAGCCAGTTCCAAAGCATGAAAGCCCTTTCAAGAAATACCCCCACTGATGTTTGATAAAAGTTGCTTTGGAAGAAAGAGATGGAACAGCCTTTCTCAGCCTCTCCCCCTCCTCACCTTTTTGTAATTATCTTTGGTACAATTGAGGGTGTGGCAGCAGTCCCCTGATAGATTTGCCATTCTGGAGATTACCTCGAGATGATTGAGTGCTTGAATGGCTGCTGTATGTCCGAAAACAATCTTATTCATCAATGTTAATTCGCCCGCTGTATCCCAGATTGGGTAAGAAATTTAATTCCTGGCTGCGAGTCACCTGCATCAGGTCAGATGTCTCGCTATCACCTGAAATATAGAAACAAAGACCAGACGATAGCTTTCTCCTTCTGCTGCTGTGTCCCACTGCAGCAAAACATGTTTTTGACAAAGTTTACAGAATTTTCTTAACATCATCCCTCCTCAGTATGTTTTCATAGACAGCGGTAAATCATAACTGACAAAAGACTTTATATAATAATAATCTTTATTGTCACAAGTAGGCTTACATTAACACTGCAATTAAGTCACTGAAAAACTCCTAGTCGCCACATTCCAGCGCTTGTTCGGGTACACAGAGGGAAAATTCAGAATGTCCAAATTACCCAACAGCACGTCTTTCGGGTCTTGTGGGAGGGAACCGGAGCACCTGGAGGAAACCCACGCAGACAAGGGGAGAACGTGCAGACTCCAATCTCCCCAGCAATGTATTACACTGCCCAGAAAATTCCAAATTTCTTCAGATATAACAGATTACTTTGAAGTGTAATAGCGGGATTCTCCGCCAGCCGGATTCTCCGTTTTGCCAGCACCCGGGGGTTTCCTGACGGCGAGGGGCTGCCCCACAATGGGAAATCCCATTGACCGGCCGGCATAAGGGGGAACCCCGTCAGCGGGTCGAGGCAGAAAAGCGACGCGGAAGGGCGGAGTATCCAGCCCATGACGTTACAGAAATAAACATGCCCATTGTTTTGTGAACTAAATAATTCCTCTGTTCTTCGGGTAAGCATTCTCCAAGGCAGCCTTCAGGACAGGCCACAATGCAGAATCGCCAAGCAAAAACTGATAGCCAAGTTCCGCATACGTGGGTACGGTCTCAACCGGGTCCTTGGATTCATGTCGCACTACATTCACCCCCCACAATCTAGCCTGGCCTTGCAAAATCCTACTAACTGTCATGGCTTTAGAAAATTCACACGTCTTTAACCTGTAATTATCCCACTCTCTAGATGCTCTGTCTGGACCTGTAAAGACTTAATTACCTGCAAAGACTCGCATTCAAAGTATTGTCTTGCATCATTGACTTTGTCCATATATGTGTTTATGGAACCCACCTCTTCATTCACCTGAGGAAGGAGCTGCGCTCCGAAAGCTAGTGATTTGAAACAAACCTATTGTACTCTAACATGGTGTTGTAAGACTTCTGACTGGGCCCACCCCAGTCCAATGCTGGCATCTCCACATCCTAAATAATTCCACATTTAGTAATGAGGTGAGTCACCAATGAATCTGTTTATACCATATTGATTGAGGGAGAGTTGTAACCATAATGCCTTTAAACGGATGGAATTTTTTTTTGAAAATATTTTTACTGGAATCTTTGCATTTAATATTAAAACTTTGCAGGACAATACAAAAACAACAATAACAACCAAAATAATAACAAAACTAACACAAGTTGCCACCGTGTCTGTGACAATAGTGTCAGTTCCATCATTTCCCTACATTAAATACATTAGTGTATATCATACAGTTTTTTTTAAAGTATTCTTATTGGATTTTTTACATTTAGTAATCAGAACCATGCACAAAGTTATATTTGTATTTACAATTACTGCCAGAACATTGTTTATAATTGCATTTGTTTTGCAGGGAGGGTGGGGAGGCGGTTGGTGTGGGGGGAGGGGGCGGGTGCTGTTCCACTCCTTGAGTTCTCGAGGGTGTTTAGGATGATTCGCCTTCCCGGTTTGACAGGTGTGGGAGGAATCCGTGTCCCCTCCTCCGTTTCTAGTTTCAGGAACTCGGCCAGGTCTGAGAGCCACTCCGAGACCCTGGGTAGCGCTGCGTGAACCAACAGATTGAAAATGTCTGAAAGGTGGCACATTCAACAGCAACGCATTGCCTGAGTATGTTGATGGAGTTACAGCCTTGACTATCGAGTCAAAGTGGCGAATGCAAGTTCCTGAGGCAGAGGCCTGCCCACCTTCATTGTATGTTGGGAGATTGTGGATGAGCGTCATGTGATTTTATGGCCATACTATTTGCAAACCTCCATCATTGGCAGATATATTTGTAAAATCAGTCCGTAGGTGCTCAGGTTTGCAATTCTTTTCAGCCCAGAGGGAAAGAGATCTACCAGCAGAGCAAACATGCCTGGAAACATACATATTAAATATAATTTAATATCCAGCACATTAAATGTAAGCAGGCATTCGGTAGTAACTTTCAAAAGTGAATTGGGTGCACGTCCAAAAAATGAATATTTTTCAGAGTTATGGAAAAGAAGTAGCAATAATTGAACAGCTCTTCAAAAAGTAACACATGCTTTCTGGATTGAATGCCTTCCTTCCATACTTTAGGATACTAAACTTAATTGGTATCCTTGTTATCCTCTCGAAAGCCACCTGATAAAGGATGGAACTGTAGCTAATCTTAACACACTTTTATAATCTTTAATGTGCAGAGACCCGCAAAACATTTGCAGTGAAACCTATATATTTATTACAACAGTACTTCTTCAAAGGCCCATCCCATGTCATTCCACCTCTCTCGTGTCCCACGATAGACCTGATAATCTGTTTTTTGTGATGTTGATTCAGGGTTAAATGTAGGCCCAGACCCCAGCGATAAATTCCTAACTCTTCTTTAGATTACTGCCATGTGAATTTTTATATCTACCCAATCGGGCAAGTTAGACATTGGTTTAATATCCAAAAAACAGCACGTGCAACAGTGCAGGGCTCCCTGCAGCGGCGGACTGGCCAGGGTGTCAGCTTGCCCGATGGCAAGTGGCCCCTGATGAAGTGGGCCCCCTATATCAAATAAAAATGCAATAATGAAACAAACACAGACAACTGTTTTAGTAATAAAAAGGAATAAGAAAAAAAAGAGAACAGGACACAAATAAGCAGTGCATGAAAAGGAACGAAGCAGGGGAGGTAGTGGAAGGATGTGGAATAGGGGGCTCGGGTCGGGCATAATTAAGGAAATTCCATGTTTTCAGCAAGAGTGTGTGAATTTAAAGATAAAGTTACAATTCGTGATTTGAGATGGTCGGCAACTTCAAAGGATATCAAGCAGTAGTCTTGGTTCAGCCGGCACATCAGTCTGGGGCCCGGAGAGCCAGGAAGGGGCCCGTGAATCTCTGAAGGGACCTTAAAAATTATAATTAATTAGATAAATAAATCTCCAACTTCTTTCCTGAGATTTGTATTCTAACTTAATAAAATATAATTGTTTTTAAAAAGAGCAATACCAAATAAAAATGCAATAAAGAAACAAACAAATAATCACTCAGTGTATGAAGGAACGAAGCAGTGTTAAACGGATGTGAAAAGGAGTGGGGGGGGGGGGGGGCTGGTTCACCCGGGTCGGACATAGTTGGAAATCCACGTTTTCAGCAAGAGTGTGTGAATTTAAAGATAAAGTTACAGTTCGTGATTTGAGATGGTCGGCAACTTGAAAGGATATCAAGCAGTACATAGGGTCGTGAGGTCACCGAAAAGGAGAAGCGGTACCTTTGACCATGAATCATGAGGTCAAAGATATTGAAGTGATAAGCCATGATCGGTAAACTCAAAGGGTTGCGACTTGTAACACTACACTGGTATCAAACTGGACATGTTAACTTTGGTCGTGGGACCATTCTCAATGTCTTACTATAGTCGGACCAAACTTCTAAGTTTCAACAGTTGTCTCAGTTGCTTGCTGGTGTGAACACTGGACAGTGGATTGTCTCCACTTCTGAAGCTGCATAGGCCACAGTAGTATTGACTAATGAACATAGCCTATTGAAGTGTAAGTAAGTTATTTTATATTTTTTATCAAGTAGGGGTTTATCTGGCGTTCCTTCAAGTTATTCTTGCAATCATCCATATTCATTTTTCCCAATGTGGGTGATTTTTAATTAAGTTTTTATTTCAGGAATATTACCCCTACCAGCATTGAAAAGAAAAAGCATAAATCTGGGTCACGAAAACGCAAAGAACAAAAAGAAGCAGAAAGGAAGGAATCAGCCAAGCGATGCAGGCCTATTACAGAGTTTATAATACCACAAGCACAATCCACATCAATATCCAGTTCTGCAACAAATAATCAAGAAGCAAGAAACAATGCTCATGGTGATGATGCAATGACATGCGAGTTACAAGAACAGAGAAGAGCTACTTTGAATGTAGAGACAAATACAAATGCATCCATTACTAATCAACCCAGGCCCAATATTTCTTCTGGCTTCCTTGTTCCGGTATCTGTACTGCCTGTAGTTGCAACATCTGAACACATAGCTTCAACTAGTGACAGGGAATCAGATATTCCTTCAAGCATAAATGACTTGGTTTCTGAAGCACATCCTGTAAATGAACCTACGCAAGAAAATGAAAGCTCAATTACTGGAATCTTCCAATATCCATCACGAGCAAAGCTAAAACAGTTTTTTGCTGAACATCCACTTCAGCCACTTGATGATCTGCCATTTGATGCTCGTTTGTATGAGAGGAAAATTATGAATGACTCAGTCCCAAGAAAATGGCTAACATATAACAAAGAAAATAGATGCTTATACTGTTCATACTGCTTAGCCTTTGAGTTTCCCAACACTTGTAATCCATCATCCTTTGTACGTGGCTTTAGTGACTACAGTCGTATTAGCCAGAGCTTGACTTTACATGAATCGACAACAACACATGCCAGAAATGCTCAGCAATATATCAGTGTGGTTAATGATGGCACCTTAGATACATTTTTTGCAGCATCACTAATTAAAAGGAAAGAAGAAGTATTGAAGCAGAGAAGTATTGTCATGAGGATTATAGACATCATAAAGATGTTAGGCAAGCAAGCACTTCCTTTTCGAGGTCACAGAAATGAATCGGCCCACACTCCAGATAATGAGGTTCTGAATCATGGCAATTTTTTAGCTACAGTGCAGTTGATGGCAAAATATGACCCCATTATGGCAGCTCATATTTCTGCAGTGCAAAACAAGTCTAAACAAAGAATCAAACGATTAGAGCAACAAGGAAAGACTCAAAGTAAAGGCCGTGGTAGACTTGTTGCATACCTGAATAAAACAACGATAAACATGTTAATCAAAATTATGAAGAATATGATACAAGAAAGAATTAGTCATGAAGTTTCTCAAGCAAAATATTATTCTATTCAGGTTGATTCAACACAAGATAATTCATCCATCGATCAGTTTAGCATTATTATTCGGTATGTGCTTAAAGGTATTATCTGTGAGCGACTACTTTCAGTTGTGCCAAGTAATGATGGTACAGGACAGGGACTTTTTGATCTATTGATTGACACATTACAGCATCTTTAAATTGACCCCCCAAAATGTTTATCTGATAGCACAGATGGTGCTGCAAGCTACCATGGCCAGTATAATGGTTTACAAAGTAAAATTGCTGATGTGGCTGATCAACATGTTCATATATGGTGCTATGCCCATGTCTTGAATTTGGTGATAACTGAAACAACAAAATGTTGTGTGCCTGCAGTTTCTTTTTTCAATTTGCTCCAGAATATAGCAACTTTTGTGAAAGCATCATACAAGAGAATGGCTGTATGGATAGAAGTTGTTGGAAAACATCTAGGACAAGAAAAAATTAAACGATTAAAGCTAATTGGTGAGACCAGATGGTCAGGAAAATCCAATGCAGCAACAACTATATTTGAACGTTTTGATCATGCCGCTGCCAGTACTTTCGTAAATCTATTGACATGCTTATCAACGATACAAAATTCAGAAAAGTTTGATGCAAAAACAAAACATGAAGCAAATGTTTTACTTCAAAGTCTTCTAAAGTTTGAAACCATATTGACAGCATTTACTTACTTGTATATATTTGAAACTACAACCCCGTTATCAAGTTATCTACAGACAAGTGGTTTAGATATGTTTACTGCATGGGGTTTGGTAGATTCAGCTACAACAAAGTTGAAGGAACAGTCAAGAACATTTGATAACGTTCACAGCAAGGCTTTGGAATTTGTAAATAAATGTAATGACAGGATTTCACAGCTGAATATGGATGAAAATCAAACATTGGAAATTGATGCATTGGAAACAGCATTGCCAGTTAAAAGGCAGAGGAAGAAGAAAATAATGGCAGATGAGCTTATTGATGATGAAAGAAATTCCTCAGATTCTCTAGCTGATTTTCGAGTAAATGTGTTTAACCTAATAATGGATCGCATTGTCCAGTCACTAGAATCACGCTTTGTACAACACAAACAGTTGTATAAAGATTTGTCCTGCTTGGACCTAGCAAAGTTTAAAACTATTGCAGAGAAGGACCTTGAACTATTGCAGAGAAGGACCTTGAAGATGAAGCATTGGAAGGTATTATTAAGCTGTTTCCACAAATCAGCAAAGATCAAGTAATATTGGCATTGTTTTCTTTTGCTTCAAACTTTGATGTATTATAGCTATTGCTTAATGATGGTGAGAATATGGATTCCAGTTGCAACAATTGTAAAATTTGCAGCACTTGCCCATCGTGTGTACTAAAAATTCTGGCATCCAACAGACTTCATGACAAGGCATATGATAACCTTTATGAACTTTATAAAGTCATCTGCACACTATCAGTTACTCAAGTCCAATGTGAGAGGACATTTTCAAAGCTAAAGATCATAAAGACAAGGTTAAGAAATTCGCTGTCTGAGGAGAATTTGGAATCATACATGTTGCTATCCATTGAAAAGGAATTGTTAGATGAATTGGATGCAGAAGCAATTATTGGCAGATTCGCACAATCATCTAGCGAACACAAACGATTGCTCTTAATATAGTGGACTGCATGCAATGCTCTATTGTCCTTTTGAACTATCTGTTAATGTGTAAATTGTGCAGTAAACTATTAAAAAATATCAACCTATTACTTAAAATTTAAAAAAAAAATAAAAAATTCAATTATAACATTCTGTATTTACATTTGGTATCTACTTCCAGTAATATGTACAGTACATGTACACTGTAATTACTAAGAAATACACATTTTTTCCACAAAAAGTTTAATTGTACCCTTTTTTCCATATGTATGTTTTGAAAATTTTATTTATTTGTTATGAAAATTAAATGATAGCATTGTAGTTGTGGGTGGGCCCCCTTTGTCTCCTGGCAACCAATATTTTTAGACCCAGTCCGCCACTGGCTCCCTGGGTATTGCAACGGAGCGACCTGTCCTCATGCCCAGAATCCTGTGTTTCAGAGACAAGAGTGCTATCAGCAGAGCCACACTGAGCCTCTACTGAATTACTGTAGATTCAAATTACAAATCTGCAGCTCCTAACTCAACCACTCTGGTTTGTTTATTCCTATTTATAGTCCATATTCATGCCCACTACGCGTATATAATTAAATGCAAATAATGAGCAATTGAAATCCTATTTATTAAATCCAACCCATTAGTAAACAGCCTGCATAAAATCTCTCCTGGAATCATTTATATTACTGGTATCTTGTCTATTTTATCTGATATTCTACAATGCTCTTTTTGATGAAAATGCGGGGTACGACATGTCAGAAAAAGAACAGAGTCCCATGTTGGGCCTTTTAGCCGGGTGTTTCACGGCACTGCCAATGACGAGAACGACCTCAGTATTAAATGGGACGCTGCTTCATTCCTGGGGCTCGGCAAGGAACGTCCCGCCGAAACTGGACTTAGTCCCAATTTCCTGCACTAACAAGCTCCGCTCACCAGTGCAGGAAGGGATCGGAACACCATTTGTAAATGGGGCCCTGATCTCTGACCCACCCACCAAGGTCTCCGGACACCCGCCAACACCGCAATGAGGCTGTTCTTGAGCGCCCCCCCCCCCCCCCCCCCCCCCCGCACCACACCTCATAAGGGCAGGGTACCCCTGGGCCCGATTCATGACATGGACAAGAAGCCACCAAGGCACCTTGGCAGTGCCAGCCTGGCACCCTGCCAGTTCCCCTGCCATCTTGGAAGTCCGACATGACACCCAGGTAGCACTACCAGGATGCTAGGCTGGCAGTGCCAAGGTGTCTGGGTGGCACCAGGGGTGTCAGGGTGGCACCTTGCCCAGTGCCTGACCACCAGGGGCCCCCGATCACCTGGGATATGGGAGATGTGAGACCCCACCCCCCCACCCCAAGTGCTGGTACGCCTGGTCCATGTTGGTGGAGACCAGTGCTAAACGGCACTCACTCGATATCTCTGAGAGGCGGGGGATTCTGGCACCTCTACAACAAACATATTTAAGTGCACCTGACTGCACACTTGAATATGCAAATCTGGATCCTGCCCATTGTGGGTGGGATCCAGATCACGATGCCTTGGGAGACCTCGTTAGATCTCACGAGGCACATCGAGGTTGTTACATCTTGCAAGAGGCCTCTTGCGAGACTTAATCTCCTTGTTACGACCCAAGTCGGGTGCGATGAGGCCGGTAGATCGCGGCCGACGTCTTTTCTCAATTTTCCATCTCATTCCCTCCACTGAAGTTGTTGACTCATGGTGGGCAAAGGTCCCAGTGATGGTCAACACTCCCAAAACCTCACTCAAATCAACAGCATCCATGTGTAAGTCCAGGGCATGTCATTTGATTTTAGTGTGCATTATAGCTGATTCCAGTCCCTTTCGACATAATAGTTGCAAAGAAACACTTATCAGCAGAGATTATTGATTATTAATCAGAAGTCGGAATGCTAGTTCCCCCACACGCCACAAATACTAAGTGTATTTGAAGCACCCTTCCTCCCGAACTAAGCTGAAATGAACTTACTCCTCATAGTCATACATTAAACTATAGTGAAAACCTTCTCCTGTGAGGTCCTGAGGCACTTTCAAGAATATATCTGCAAAATAAAACAACCTAGTTGCAATTCAAACTGTTTATAATGTACAGTGAAATCAGCTGTATTGGAGAGAGAATTCGATTTTACCTCTTGGTCAGAGACATGGGCTGATGGATTAGAAACCTTCTTCATTTTTTTTGCTCATCTGACTCTTATGTGACATGAATTTGGGTGGTGTCAATGCAATTGCTGGTGGGTACTCTGAACAAAATAAGGCATTTCACTCAGATACACCACAGGACGGCTGATGTGAGAAATAGAAACTATCATCGTGATAAAATAATGTTTGCGTTATAAAAATTGATCTGGAGCTATGTGGTTGGGTACAAATTTAAGAATATTTTCTCCGCCTTTAACCATACTTGATACTTACCTTTAATAAAAATGTCTTCAATTTCCTGTGACAATTTCCTGTTATTGACGAGCATGGATATCATCTATGTTACCAATGCATGTCCATAAAATAAATGGCATTTTGTTTCTTGGTCAATTGGATGTCAGACATGCGCGAAATCCTGTTGCCATGTTGAAAGGGTTTCCAAGCCAGTTGAGAAATTTATACAGGCAGAATTCCTGTTTGCGAAATCAACTACACACTTTCCTCCCTGAGGAAATAAGGCTTTGGGACTCAAAGGTTTTTTGCAAGAGTACCACCAGTATTTAACTAGCTCAATGAGATCCAGAGGCCCAGACTAATGCTCTGGATGCACAGGTTCAATCACAGCACCTAGTAGCATTTAAATTAATTTAATAAATCTAGAATTCAAATCTGCCCCAGTGATTATGAAAAATCATTTATTCAATAATGCCCTTTAGAGAAGGAAATCTGCCAACCTTTCCCAGTCTGGCCTACATATTCCTCCAGCCTCACAGCATGGTTGACTCTTAACTATACCTGCTGAAAGCCGCTCAGGTCAAGGGCAACAAATGCTGGCCTAGTCAGAAACGCCTATGTCCCGTGCAGAAGGAGGCTATTCGGCCCATCGAGTCAGCACCAACCCACTTAAACCCTCACTTCCATCCTATCCACATTACCCAATAACCCGTTCTAAACGTTTTGGATACTAAGGGCAATTTATCATGGCCAAACCACCTAACCTGCATGTCTTTGGACTGTGGGAGGAAACTGGAGCACCCGGAGGAAACCCACACAGACACGGAGAGAACGTGCAGACTCCACACAGACAGTGGCCCAGCAGGGAATTGAACCTGGGACCCTGGCACTGTGAAGCCACAATGCTATCCACTGTGCTACCGTGCCGCCCTAATCTTAATTAATCTGAAGAAGACCCAAGATGATCTGTGAAGAACCCCAGTGATGGAAACTATCAGTCCAAAGTTGACATTTTCCTCCTAAGCATGCTACACATTATCACAAATCACGGGCGGAATCCTCCGCGTCACCGGCAGCGCACTCATGCCCACGGACGTCCCAACGGCGTGGGGTGGCCACAACGGTAAACCCCATTGGCCGGCTGCCGGGGCGGAGGATCAGGCTGCCGGTGGGTGTACGCCAGGCCAGAAAACGGATCTGGCGGGACGGAGAATCCCGACCCATGCCTCAAATTACTCACAGGCTAGATCCCAATATGCAATTTTCTGAAGAAAATTTGTCTTGCTTGCATCTGAATAAATCGATACTAGCTGCTTTTGCTTCCTCCCTCAACAGGCTGTTCTACAGATTGACAACTCATTCAGCAAAATATCATATTTACAGCTTAGGTTTGAATTTAGCTTTCTTCAAGGATAGGCTTTGCCCTCTGGTCTCTTTGCAGAGTGGCAAGTCTTTTGTACAATGTCACAAATTGGCACAAGAAAAGCATGAGCCTCTGGTTACCAACGCAAGGACTTATTATTTGTGGTCAGGTTGTGTGCAATTAATGTCAAGAAAAGGACTGTGTTTCCTCAACTAGATATAGGCAGAAGCACTGGGAAAGTTAGCAAGAGATCATTCATAGTGCTTTGCGGGTAACAAACAGAAGTCTGAAAGCAAGATGGAACGTCTTCATTCTCGATTGCTGTATAGTGTACATATGTAGGGTATGAGGGCCAAAAATTGATAAGTATTTCAAGGAGATCTGATTCAGCACCGTAACTCCACAATATTCCACTGTGCTCTTCAAAGGGTTAATATCACAATGCGCCAAGTAGCTTATGCTGTCCAGCACTAATTCGAGGCATCGTTCCATACCAAGAATTCATAGCAAATGGGACTAGGTTCAATGTGCCAGCTTTAAATGAGATATTATTCTGGAATGATTGGTAGTTTTGCTACCATAATAATGACCAACAAGCACTCAATCAGCAAACAGTAAATTTAATTATCTGCTACTAGAATGCGTTTTCCAGCAATAATCAGACATGAAATTGACGCAGGTTTGAAGGAAGGCCAATTCCGCATCTAATGAAAATTCAGTATAATAATAACAATAATAATCTTTATTATTGTCACAAGTAGGCTTCCATTAAAACTGCAATGAAGTTCCTGTGAAAAGCCCCGAGTCGCCAGATTCCGGCGCCTTTTCGGGGACACAGGGAGAATTCAGAATGTCCAAATGACCTAACAGCACATCTTTCAGGACTTGAGGGAATCGAACCTGGGAACCTGGCGTTGTAAAGCTACAATGCTAACCACTGTGTTACCATGCCACCTCAAGATGCATTGGAGGGCTTGTCCGGGGAAAACGTAACCTGGATTTACAGCTTCAGTATTCCTGGTACACACCAAGAGACATAGAACAGTACAGCACAGAACAGGCCCTTCGGCCCTCGATGTTGTGCCGAGTAATGATCACCCCACTTAAACCCACGTAACCCGTATACCCGCAACCCAACAATCCCCCCATTAACCTTACACTACGGGCAATTTAGCATGGCCAATCCACCTAACCCGCACATCTTTGGACTGTGGGAGGAAACCGGAGCACCCGGAGGAAACCCACGCACACACGGGGAGGACGTGCAGACTCCACACAGACAGTGACCCAGCCGGGAATCGAACCTGGGACCCTGGAGCTGTGAAGCATTGATGCTAACCACCATGCTACCGTGAGGACAATGTCAAGATATCCCCAGATTCTCACAGCCTGTCACAGGATAGATCTTCTGTAACTGCTGCTGTTGCTTGTTGCTACTCCTACCCGGAGATCAGCTTCCCAGGGAGCGTGCATGCCAGCTACATCCTGGGCCACTCGGAGACCCCTGGCATTTTCGAGGTCCACGCCAGGATGACTGGTTGGCTCTTGGGGAATAAGAGATACCCACTGAGCTCTGGGTTGATGACGCCAGAGAGGAGGCCAGAGACTAAGGCAGAGACCCCGTATAACTAGGCCCATTTTTCCACCTGTGCTGTCATTGAGCGGTGCCTCCAGAGGGTCTCCCGCTTTGTGGTGGCCTGCTGTACCCTCCACAACCTGGCACAGCAGCAGGGCCACATGCTAGAGGAGGAGGAGGAGGGACATGTGGCTCTGTTTAAGGAGGAGGAGGAGCTGGACCAGGAGAGCCTGGAGAATAAGCCCGGGGAATTGCCTCAGCAGATGCCCGAACATGGAGGAAGGCAATGACATAGGTTCATCATGCCTGCAATATCAGGGAGGCCTTCACCCTCGCTCAGTTCTCATAGGCAAGGCTTTGCCCGTCAACTCACCCCTTCCCCCATGATCCCTCCATCTCCCCAATCACCCCTTCCACATAGCCCCTCCCCCACAATCCCCCCAACATCCTCCACCCCCAATCTGTCCTTCCGATCACACCCTCCCTCCAATTTCTCCAGTCCCCCCAATCCCTCCTTCCTGTAATTCCCCCTCCCCAATTCCCCCTTCCCCCAATTCCCCTTACCCTCATTCCCCTCCTTCCCACCCATTTTCCTCCTTCCCCCACCATTTTCTGACCCTCCCACAAACACCCCTCTCCCACCGAACTACCAAATGACACCAGATGGCCCGGCTCCATCAGATAGAGATCCGGCGATAGAATGGCCATGTGGTCAGTGAGAGGGAAGGATCAGTTGTCGGACATGAACAACACACTTTAACCAGGTCATCTGGGTGAAGATAAACTTCACCCCTGTGGTGCAGTCCAACTTGCTGTCGGTCATTGCCCTTTCTCCTTGGTCAACCCTGCGATCTCCAGGGCCCATTCTTCACAGGGGGTGAGGACTCAAACCACTGGTGCTCCGCCCCCCTTCACCCTAGTCCTTTATCGCTTATTATGGGCTATCTTCTCCTGCAGGGACAAAGAAAGGGCATGATGAGTTGCAAGCTTGATGGACCACGGGGGACCCATAGTCGGTGGCATGTGTGAACACTTCATCTGGATATGAAAGGGTTGTGTATGTGGATACCAGTGGGTTCTCAGGACCAAGCCCGGGGATCGGATGTGGTGAGGGTGAGAGGTGTCAGCCAGTGATTTGTAAGGTGAGTTGGGAATTTGAGGGGAATTTGAGGGGTGGCAGGCATAACTGATATCAGCAGAGTGGTGGTAACTTGCCCTTGCAGCTCGATGGAGGTCATTTGTCTTCTTCCTACATTGGACAGCGGTCTTCCCTGTCATACTGCCCACACCGATAGCTGCTGCCACTGGTCCCCAGGCAGCATTGGTGACCCTGCTGCTGGTCCTCCACACCCCTCAGGGGAACAGGATGTCGCGTCTCGCTTTGACGATGTCGAAAAGGCTGGCCAAGTCAACATCGCCAAAGTAAGGAGAAGGTCTGTGCACTGCCATACTCATGTGTTACCTGACAGTGAGTGGTGACGGAGCGTTTAACAGCTGCTCCTACTTGTTTGCGGCCAGACGCTGAGGCAGGAGTCTGGTGAATAAGATGGCGAGATAGACAGTAATGGCAGGAAGCTCAAGGGGGCTCATTTCCAGCACTAAGTCCCGATCTCGATCTCGTCAATGTGGCCATCGAGAAACACCCCACGCCCAAAATAACACTTTTTCCGTTAAATCCCACCCAAAATCTGGAACTCTCTCTTCCTAAAATACCGTGGGCAGCACGGTAGCATGGTGGTTAGCATAAATGCTTCACAGCTCCAGGGTTCCAGGTTCGATTCCCGGCTGGGTCACTGTCTGTGCGGAGTCTGCACGTCCTCCCCGTGTGTGCGTGGGTTTCCTCCGGGTGCTCCGGTTTCCTCCCACAGTCCAAAGATGTGCGGGTTAGGTGGATTGGCCATGCTAAATTGCCCGTAGTGTAAAAAGTAAGGTTAAGGGGGGGTTGTTGGGTTACGGGTATAGGGTATACGGGTATAAGGTGGATACGTGGGTTGAGTAGGGTGATCATTGCTCGGCACAACATTGAGGGCCGAAGGGCCTGTTCTGTGCTGTACCGTTCTATATACTGTTCTATATTTGGATTTCTCCCCCTCAAATTTAAATCTGGAACGCACATTCTCCCTGTTTCTGCGTGGGTCTCACCCTCACAACCCAAAAGATGTGCGGGGTAGGTGGATTGCCCACGCTAAATTGCCCCTGAATTGGAAAAAAGAAAGAATTGGGTACTCTATTTTTATTTTAAATTAAATCTGGAACTCTCTCTCTCGACAAAATAACTCGGAAATGTTTTCACTGTGAATCAAATCTCTCCCTCAAATGGAAATCTGTAGATGTCTCCCCTCTCTCCCACAAAAATCAGTGAATGTTAGGGAAATCGAAGTTTTCAAAATTGTGATCAATTGATGATTGGGTTGGGGTCTCCAGGAATATGGAACAATTATGGATGATTCGGATTGAGGTACAGGTCAGTCATGAGGTGCAGAAGAGGTTTACCAGGATGTTGCCTGGTATGGAGGGCATTAGCTATGAGGAGCAGTTGAATTAACTCGGTTTATTCTCACTGGAACGACAGAGGTTGAGGGGCGACCTGATAGAGGTCTACAAAATTATGAGGGGCATAGACAGAGTGGGTAGTCAGTGGCTTTTTCCCAGGGTGGAGGGGTCAATTACTAGGGGGCATAGGTTTAAGGTGCGAGGGCCAAGATTTAGAGGAGATGTGCGAGGCAAGTTTTTCACACAG
Organism: Scyliorhinus canicula; assembly: GCF_902713615.1. NCBI lineage: Eukaryota > Metazoa > Chordata > Chondrichthyes > Carcharhiniformes > Scyliorhinidae > Scyliorhinus > Scyliorhinus canicula. The sequence continues at coordinate 143,220,801 of NC_052158.1, read as the reverse complement.
AGGGTAGTTGGTGCCTGGAAACCGCTGCCAGAGGAGGTGGTGGAAGCAGGGACGATAGTGACATTTAAGGGGCATCTTGACAAATACATGAATAGGATGGGGATAGAGGGATACGGACCCAGGAAGTGTAGAAGATTTTAGTTCAGTCGGGTAGCATGGTCAGCATGCGCTTGGAGGGCTGAAGGGCCTGTTCCTGTGCTGTACTTTCCTTTGTTCTTTTCTTTGTTCTTTATTAAGGGGCAATTTAGCATGGCCAATCCAGCTACCTTAAGCAGGTGCCATCAAAGGTATCAAGTTAACTATTGCATGCTGTTGCTCGTTCTGGGTGAGTGTGCTTAACACTCAATTTGGCTCTGTTTCTTGTTCTAAGCTCTGGAGTCACCAGGTGCCGTTAAGACACCACCACAAGCTTCAAGGTGAAGTTCAAAGCAATAAAACCATACACCAATTAGTAAGTCCAAACAACTAGAGTTTATTATAATCCAATTATAATAACTACCCATGCACAAGCTAAAGGATTAAATTTACTCCTACCGCTAAACAACTAATACTTATCTCGAAGGAACTGCTGGGTCAGGGAACAAGGCCTCTGGCTCTGCTCTGGTCTGCAGACTTCAGATTGTTATCAATTGAAAAAGGGGTCAGGAGTGCCTATTTCTGGTAGCGGTCGTCGTTAGGGACTTACTTGTTGGTGACTGCTGCTTGACGGCTGGAGTAGGAGACAGGAGCCAGGAGACAGGAGACTGAACCATGTGTGGGACTTTCTGTGCTGTTAGGAAGGGAATTCCAAGATTTTGACCCAGCGACAGTAAAGGAATGGTGCTTTCCTGATAGCGTTTTAATTTCTCTCCTGCACTTTCTGGACTCCTCTAAGCTTTTGTTGATATTGAACTATTGGCAGCTGATAGAAGCTTGCCTTTTTTGTCTGCTATAACTCTCCAAACTGTTGTTTGGAGGGGAATTTGCAGGTGGTGGTGTTCACATGGATTGGCCGCCCTTGTCCTTCTCGGTGGTAGAAGTCATGGATTTGGAAGTTGCTGTTCAAGGAACCTTGGTGAGTTGCTGCAGTGCGTCTTGTTGATGGTACACACTGCTGCCACAGTGTTAGTGGCAGAGGGAGTGAATGTTGAAGGTGGTGAATGGGGTTCCACACCTTTACAACCCCTTAATCACAGCTTCAGCTGACATACTGCCTGTCTGTATTTGAACCCAGGGTTTTTAATAACATTACTACAACAAAATGTAAAACATGATATATAGCAATTTCCCATATTCATCACAAAAAGAAGCTTGCCATGTGCTCTGCCCAGAAAGTTCTGGAACTGTTCTCCCTATACTGTGAGTAGCAAATACCCTGAAACAATTGAGAGCCAGGGGAATTTTGCAACACCCCATGCAAAGCTCGGAAATGAACAGGCTGGGCTCAGGGTCCTCTTATTTGAAAGAAAAAAAAAGAAGCAAGGCAGTGCTAAAAACTTTGTGACACAATGTGCTTACGCAAACCTTCCCATAGTAAAAATGGTAGAAGTTTTTGGTGCCATGGGACCATGTGATGAGAGCACCGCACACTGGAGCTCATACACTGAAAGATTTGTCCAGGCGCATAAAATTGAAGTGGACGTAACACTTCCGACCTTCTTGAGCATGATGGGGTGGGGGGGGGGGGGGGGCGGGGGGGGGATCTTTCAACCTCCTGCAAAGTCTGGAACAACCAGATAACCAGGCTTGAAAATATATGGTGACATTGTGGAAATATTGCAGGGCCATTCATCACCTTGGCCATCGCCGAGAGGTTCAGATTCCACAAATGTAACAGGCAAGAAAGTGAATCAATCACACAGTTCATAGCTACTTAAAAAAAATTAGAATTTGGAGATGTCCTGAACGACACCATTTGAGACAGACTGGTGTGCGGGCCAAGAAGCGAAGCTATTGAAAAAAGGCTGTTAAAAGAAAGCAACTGAAACCTAAAGAAGACTTTAGAAATGTTAAAGAAGTCCTTGGGGGTGCATAGAACATGCAAAAGGAAACTTAAAAAGTAAATTAGGAGAGCAACAAGGGGACAGGAAAGGGTGCTGGCAGATAAAATAAAGGAAAATCCAAAGTTGTTTTACAAGTGCATTCAGGGTAAAAGTATAACAAGGGAAAGAATAGGCCCATTAAGGACCATAGCGGTAATTTGTGTGTGGAGCCAGAGAATGTAGGTTGGGTGCTAACTAAATTCTTTGTGCCAGTTTCCACGAGTGAAAGGGTTGGTATGGATTGAAATCCGAGAGAAGGACTGTGATAAAATTATCGGAATTATCATTGCGGAGAGGAGGTTCTGAGTGGTCTGTCATGCTTAAAAGTGGGCAAATCATAGAATCGTTGAATCCCTACAATGCAGACGGAGGCCATCCAGCCCATCGAGTCTGCATCGACCCTTAGTAACAGCACCCTATCAAGGTCCAATCTACCTCCCTTTCCTGTAACCCCACCTAACCTTTAGACACTTTGAGGCAATTTAACACAGCCAATCCACCCAACGTGCACACCATTGGACTGGAAATGGGAGCACTCAGAGGAAACCCACGCAGAAACAGGAAGAATGTGCAGACTCCAGATAGACAGTCACCCGAGATAGGAATCGAACCTGGGAACCTGCTGTGAGGCAGCAGTGCCAACATGTTGCCCACTGTACACCATGCCACCAGGGCCAGATGAAATGTATTCCAGGGGGTCATGATGAGATGATTATGAGGGGCATAGATAAAGTAGACAAGAAAAATCATTTCCCCTTGGTGGAGGAATCAGTAACCATGGGGCATTGGTTTAAGGTAAGGGGCAGGAGGTTTAGAGGGGGTGTGAGGAAAGACCTTTTTACCCAGAGGGTGGTGGGAGTCTAGAAGCCACTTCCTGAATGGGTGGTGGAGGCAGAGACCCTCATAACATTTAAGAAGTATTTAGATATGTACTTGCCATGCCAAAGCATAGAGGGCTCAGGGCTAAGTGCTGGAAAATAGGATTAGAATGCATAAATTGTTGTTTTTGATAAAATGTCAGCTGAGACCTGAATACAGACACAGGTTCGAAATTGCCACTGATGTGCAAAAACTGGTCATACAGCAGCAATGGTGCAAAATGAAGGAATTGTGCAGGGACGTGCACGTTGGATAAAGAACCAACAAGTTTCAAACAAGAATTATAAAAAGCAAGAACAAAATACATCAAATGAAAAACTGAATAGAGGGAAAAGCATCTATATGATACAAAAGGGACGTGATAAAGGACCAGAGTCATAGTCAGATGACGAACTGTCATTCAACTTATTGGCCATTGCTGGGCCACTCCTTTACTGAACGGACAACCGATAAAAATGGAGGTGGACACTGGAGCGGCAGTTTCGTTGGTCCCAGAAATTGTTTACCAAGAAGAGCCTTGAATATTCAAAACCTACACCAGTGTTCCATTGAGGGGCCATATAAATGTCAATGTGAAGCTAAACAGACGGGCCACAGACTTGTCTCTTGCATGTCTTTAAAGGTAACTATCCAGCCCTAATGGGGAGAGCCTGGCTGGGGATAATCAAGCAGACCTGGGCTGGAGTAAATCTCATAACAGTTGCTAATGACCAACCAAAAGCCTAAACGTGGCAGCTGCTGAAAAAGGTCTAAAAGCAGCTGTGGTCACACCTCAAGCTGGCCGTGCTGGGACCAAGATGACAAAGGCTCAGCATACTGTAACAAACGTGGCCAGGACCGAGAAACAAAGGGTGAAGAGCTTACGGAAGATACATATCAATGCAGTGAGAAAAATAAAGGTCAAAAGAAAACCTAAATGTTCAGCGAGGATTTCCGGAATGCATTTACAAACTCCCTTTGTAAATTACGAAGCACACAGAACAAGAAATTGAGGCGCATCTCAAAACACCTTTGTGGTAAACACCACAAGTAACACATTGCATGTATTACGGTACTGCTACTCTATTACGGGTACCACAGTAAATCCCAGCCTGCTGGCTCCTCCCAGCAGGCGGCGTATAAAAATGTACGCTCTCCTGCGCTGCTCCCATTCTGGTTCCAGCTGCAGGAGGCTCAACATCTTGTGCAATAAAGCCTCGATTGTTTCACCATTCCCGTCTCGTGGTCATTGACGGTATATCAGCCTTATCTTAAGAAAACTCCCGAGTTCATTGGTGAGAACATGGGCCGGGATTCTCCGACCCCGCGCCGGGTCGGACAATTGGCGGGGGCACGGGGGGGGGATTCTCCAATCCCGCGGCCAAGTTCTGACGCCGACGAGAAAAGCGGCACGAGCCACTCTGGCGTCAATCGCGCCACACCTCCCTGATACCGGCCCGCCGATTCTCCGCCGCTGATTCTTGGGTGCCCACGGTATCACCGCTGCACCGGTTGGCCCCCTCCGGCGATTCTGCAGGCCTCCACGGGCTGAGAGCCCGCTGAGATTGGCCGAGTCCCGCCGGCGTGGGTTACGTATGGTCTCACCCGGCGGGACCTCGGTGTTCTGGCTACGGGGGCCATCCTGATGGGGGGGGGGGCAGGTGGGATCCGAATCCAGGGGGTGGGGCCTACCCATCGGCGGCTGGGCTCATTCCGTGAGGTCTATGTTCCTCCATGCCGGGCCCCTGTAGGGCTCCGCCATATTGCCCGGGGGCTGACGCGGAGAAGGGAACCCACGCGCATGCACCGACTCGTGTCGGCTGTGGTGCGCATGCACGTTCTTGCGCCGGCCATGGCGCGCCGGATTTTGGGCACTGGAGCTGTGGACACCACTCCGGTGCCGTACTAGCTCCCTGGGAAGGGGTGAATACCTGTCACTTGCGGCGCGTTGACGCCAAAGTGGCTCGTGCCGCTTTTCTCGTCGGCGTCAGAACTTGGCCGCGGGATTGGAGAATCCCGGCCGTGTATTTTGGGCCACGCTAAATTTATAAAAACAAAAAAAAAATCATGGGACTCCCTCCCTAACTGCACTTTGGGTGTACCTACACATCAGGAACTGCAGCGGTTCAAGAAGGCAGCCCACCACAATAAATGCTAGTCCAGCCAGTAACGCCCAAATACTGTAAATTAATATTTTTTAAAAAAGCACAGTTCAGCTCAAAGTTGTCCAAATGCTACAAATGCACTTTCGCCAATATTGATGCCAATGCCCGAGGTGTTGAAAGCCATTTATCCCACACCAACCTTTAAGCCAGGCGTTTAACTCTAATCTTCTTTATCCTATACCAATTTCCTCTTGTCTCAGGGAATCCAGATATTATTACCTTTGAGATTCTGTTTTTTAATTTAACCCCGAACAGATCAGACTGTCAATGCCACATTAGTTCTAGTTATGACCAGCGTGGTGGCATAGTGGTTAGCACTGCTGCTCCACAGTGCCAGGGGCCCAGGTTCAATTCCGGCCTTGGCTGACTGTCTGGGTAATATGGCAAGCAAGGGACCATGCTAAATTTCCCCTTAGTGTCCAGAGATGTGCAGGTTAGGTTGTGGGGTTATGTGGATTGGGCGGGGTGGACGAGGGAGTGGGCATAGTCCAGTGATCTTTCAAAGAGTTGGTGCAGACCCGATGGGCCAAATGGCCTCCTTCTGCATTGTAGAGATTCACCAACATTGGACCACGACCACCGAATCCTTTCCCTCTCATTGCAAGTTCCTCCCCAGCTCAAAATAGATGTCCCAAACCTTGGCACTTGCTTTACTTGTAGTCACAGCCTCCAGCCCCTGAGCAGTGACTGGAATAGAAGACTCTCAGCTAATGGGAGTGACCACCTTCTTGAACAAAGTGCCCAGGTAACATACCCCGTCCTTGATGACTCGCAGTGTCCATATGCTGCAGCACCTCAACAACTTTCAGGCTTGGACTGATGAGTGACAAGTAACATTTACGCCAGACAAGTGCCAAGTAATGACCATCTCCAACAAGGGAGAGAATCTGGCCATTGTCCCTTTACATTCTAAGGCATTACAAACACTGAATCCCCAACTATCAATGATTTGGGGGTTCCCATTGACCAGAAACTGAACTGTACCCAGCCACATAAATACAATTGGTTACACAGCGGATCAGAAGATGGGAATTCTGCAGAGAATAATTCACCTCCTATCTCTCTAAAACCTGTCCAATATGAAAGGACAAGAGCAGCAGATGCACTAGGCCCAGGACCACCTGTAGGTTCCCCTCCAGAGCACATACAATCCTGACTTGGAACTATGGGTGCGATTCAACTAAAACATTTCTCTGTCCAGTTTCCGGCCCATTTAACGGGGTCTCTCTCAGCGGCTGCAGTGCCAATAAACACCTCACTATTCAACGGTACTTTGCCATTTTTTTGAGGCTCAGGGAGTTTCTTTCCACCGAGGCTGCGCTTAGAGTAATTTCCTGCTGATGAGCTCCTCATCAGATCGGGGTGACACATTGGAAGGCTGCCCCATTCTTAACCCATCCCCCCTTCAGGCTCCCTCTGGTTTCGAACTCCCCTTCCTAACCAGCCTTGGGGAGGCCCCCGGGAACACCCCCTCAATCCCCTTAACCTGGTAAGCCCCCCCCCCCTCCCCCCCCCCCCCCCCCCCCCCCCGCTGTGCGCGATCCCTGGCAGTGCCAACCTGGAACCTGGGCACTCTGACATTGCAAGCCTGGCACCCTGGCAGTGTCCCAGATAAGCTGGCAGTACCACCCTAGCACTCTGGGTGGCACTGGGCTGGCAGTGCCAAGGTGCATGAGTGCCACAGGAAGTGCCAGGGTGTCACCCTGCCCGTCTATGACCACCTGGTGGTCTCTAATGGTCTGGGAGATCTCCCAGGTGCCATTAGGTCTGGTCCATGTGTGTGTGGACCAGTACTAAATGGCACCCTGTCGAAGTCTCTAGATCGTTAGATCTAGAGACGGCCGTTAGATCCTGGGCACCGGGAGAATCCCGCAAACACATATTTAAATGATTGCAAGATTCAACGGGCCATGTCCCGACACAAATATGGGCACGATGAGGTCACTGAACCGCACCCTATATCACTGTTCCTTCACTGTCGCTGGGTCAAAATCCTGGAAATCCCTTCCTAATGTCACAGTGGGTGTACCTACACCACACGGACTGTAGCGGTTCAAGCTCACCACCACCTGTTTAAGGGCAATTAGAGATGGACAATAAATGCTGGCCCTGTGAGCGACGCCCACTCCGCATAAAGAATAAATTAAAAAAAAACAAAGAATGTACATTGGGGACAATGAAAATTCCTCTTTGATGCCTTCAGGCCACTGAAAAAGCCCAGCAGAACACGTAGACCAAGTATTACCTGTGAGCGGGATTCTCAGGTCCGCCAGTCGTATTTTCCGACGCGACGCGCCCCCGCCGGCAGCGGGTCTCTCAGTTCCCGCAGCTGCCCAATGGGGGGTTTGCCATTGTGGCCACCTCACGCTGTTGGGTATGGGTGCGCCGCCGGCAGACCAGAGGGTCGCGCCCATGGAGAATTCTGCTGACTTATCTTTCATACGCTCCAGTATCTGTCCCAGTCAGGAACTGATCCAGTTCCCTCTCGAAGGCATAGCAAGAGCCAACATATACCACTTCGGCCAGCATTCTGTTTCCAGAGGCTCACTACTCTATCGGAAAAGATGATCTATCCGACATCGAGTCTATCCCTACTCTTGTGTAGCTTAAACATCAGACAGAAAGGTGTTGCTTTTGCAGCTGTGTGAGGCAGTCAGTGTCTTGTAGATGTTATAATGTCACATTCACTAATTTGTTGTTATCGCGTGTTGGTAATGACCTGATCAGCATTCAGTAACTGCTCAGTGACACCGCAGGTAATGAGATCGCAAAAAAAGCCGATGGAAAAAAAAATGGAAAGGCACAATTTACAATCACTTTATTCGTTCGTTCCAATTTTCGTAATTTCTCCATTCACTTTGCTGAATGGCCTTCGCAACAGGGATCGATACACCAGTAACGTCGCTGTAATAGTCATAATCTGACAGCGGAAAACTCGGAAGGATTAAGGCTTTATCCAGAGAAGGAGGGGGAACCTGGGCAATGAGCTGGCAAAAATTTCCCCAAAAAAAGCATCACGTTCCTGACATCAGTAAAATAAAAAAGATGTGGAGTAATTCTGAAGAAGGTGTGGGGGAGGAGGAGGTGGGGGAGGGGGGGGGGCACAAAAGCCAATTTTCCAACTGTTCCTGTAACGATAATTCAGATTAATGGGCCATATACAGCCCTGCTAACGCACTAACTGGCTCTGTGCTGTCGGTAATCAGGTTGACATTATCGCAAGCACGAAAGTGACATCTCGTCATCAGAAATCTTCTTCACTGGCACCGAAAATGCCAGCCACATCACCTCTGACTGTGTGGCCCTACATCTATTAACCTTATTGATTTGGAACCATGCTGTGCCATACTGGAACACTGCTCCTCGCTGGAAGATTGAAGTGGATCAATCCCCTGCATATAGACAAGAACTCAATAACAACATCATCAGGGACCTTTCTCTACCAAGTACTTACGGCAGTTAAAAAATAATAATAAAAATAAATAAGGAAGTTCACCGAGATGAACTTTAATCCATCAGTTTGTTGCACTTTGAAGTAAAGACAACTCACGAATGAAAGCATTTTGCGCAGTACATGTATACATATATTTTTTTAAATAGGTCCGACATAACTGCCCGTGTTTGTGTGGTACCTTCCCAAATAATTAACAAAATCTGACGGTGGATTATCTCGCTTCTCTGCTAATGAACAACATGCTCTTTTAATGTATAGAGCAAATGCCATGATGCACTTCAGTTTACATTGCCTTTTCGTTTTTGCGAAAGCAGCTTGCCTAAGCTGACAGGATGAATAACCTTCTGTGCAGGAAGCGAGACCTGCTGTCGCAGCTCCTTGTTGCATGTATCCAGAAATATTCTTCTCTTTCTAAATGGTAAGCAGCTCTACCTGTTTTGTTATGTTATTGTACAAGCTTCACAGAAATTTTTTTGTTTAATTTCCTTTCTGCGTGTCGCAAGATGCCTCAGTGACCTCCCAGGTATGAACTGATTAAGCAGCTGATTAAGCGTGTTTCTGTGCACATTAATCTACTCAGTACAAATTAAGAGAAGAAAGGATTTCAGCCAAAATAGATGGGGCACGGAGACCGATGCCATTTGGCTACTAGTGTTTCCTTTCCTTAAACGGGCGGCACGGTGGCACAGTGGTTAGCACTGCAGCCTCACAGCTCCAGGGTCCCAGATTCAATTCCGGCCTCGGGTGACTCTCTGTGTGAAGTTTGCACTTTCTCCCCGCGTCTGCGTGGGTTTTCTCCGGGTGCTCCGGTGTCCTCCCACAGTCCAAAGATGTGCCGGTTAAGTGGATTGGTCAGGCTAAATTGCCTCCTGATGTCCAAAAAGGTTAGGTGAGGTTACTGGGTTAAGGGGATAGGGTGGAGGTGTGAGCTTGGGTAGCATGCTCTTGCCAAGGGCCGGTGCAGATTCAATGGGCCGAATGGCCTCCTTCTGCACTGTAATTTCTATGATTTTATGAAATCAGAGCTAGAATCAGCAGATGTTGAAAATTCCTCCTAAGTTGGTCAACATCCATATAAAGTTCATACCTGGGAGCACACTTAGACATCTTGCAACGCGCAGAAAGAAAATTAAAATTGGGCAAGATATATAACGGGCGACTCACTTGATTTATGATCTTCAAAATTCAGAATTAGTTCCACATTATTTCATGCACAAAATCAAAATACTGCAGATTCCGAATGAAGATTGAGCACTGTTCTGACGACAGACCATCGACCTGAAACAGTTTCTGTATGCCGATGCTGCCTAACTTGCTGAGTTTTTCCAGCATTTATAGTTCCGATTTATCAGAACCACAATTTTTTTTTTTTTTTTTTTTTTTTTTTTATAAATTTAGAATATCCAATTCATTTTTTTTCCAATTAAGGGGCAATTTAACGTGGCCAATCCACCTAACCTGCACATCTTTGGGTTGTGGGGGTGAAACCCACGCAGACACGGGGAGAATGTGCAAACTCCTCACAGACAGTGACCCAGGGCCGGGATTCGAACCCGGGTCCTCAGCGCCGTAGGCAGCAATGCTAACCACTGTGCCACCGTGCCGCCCATCAGAACCACAATTAATTATGTAACTGCAAAGTAAGTTTTAGTCCTTTGACAGATGAACATTTTTAGGAACAAATTATGCGTGGTTTGGCCAAAACCAATGGAAGATTAATGTCTGAGTAAGAAGCAAGAACTTAAAAAAAATAAGTCCCAGCATCATGCTGTGCAGAATGCAGGCAAAGTGAGATAAGGGGCGGATTCTCCGACCCCCCGCCGGGTCGGAGAATCGCCGGGGGTCGGCGTCAATCCCGCCCCCACCGTGTCCCGAGGTCTCCGGCACCAGAGATTCGGCGGGGGCGGGAATCGTGCCACGCCTGTCGGCAGGCCCCCGCCGGCGATTCTCCGGCCCGCGATGGACCAAAGTCCCGCCGCAGTTAAGCAAGTCCCGCTGGTGTGGATCAAACGACCTGCGGGTGGGTTCCGGGGTCCTGCGGGGGACACGGGGTGATCTGGCCCCCAGGGGTGCCCCCATGGTGGCCTGGCCCACGATCGGGGCCCACCGATCGGCGGGCGGGCCTGTGCCGTGGAGGCACTCTTTTCCTTCCGCCTTCACCATGGTCTTCACGATGGCGGAGACGGAAGTGACCCCCTCCCCTGCACATGCGCGGGGATGACATCAGCAGCCGCTGAAAATCCGGCGCATGCGCGGACTTCTGCCGGCTGGCGAAGCCCCTTCAGCCCCGGCTGGCGTGGCACCAAAGGCCATTCCTGCCGGCCGGCGGGGCGCCAACCACTCCGGCGTGGGCCTAGCCCCTCAATGTTAGGGCTTGGCCCCTAAAGGTGCGGAGACATCCGCACCTTTGGCACGGCCCGACGCCGGAGTGGTTCACACCACTCCACCCCGCCGGAACCCACCCCCCCAGCCGGGTAGGGGACAATCCCGCCCAAGGAAAGTGAAGATAGGAGTTTGGACATTTCTGAAGTCTTGATTTGGTGGTCTATGCACCTTTATGGCCACCGAAAACCTAGGGTTAGCTGAGTTACTCTGGTGGGACAGGAACATCGCTCAAGTAGACCACATTTTGCAGGTTCATTTCTTCTCCAGAGGCTACAAGATGAGCGATTGTTGAAGAGTTGACCTTATCACCCCCCTCTACCTCGAGCAGTAATGGCAGCTACTCACCCACTCACTGGTTTGCACTCAGCAGTTCGCAGCTATTGGAGGGGGGAAGGATTGCAAAGCTGAGGATTTGACACGTGGTGAGATCCAGAGCACAACAAAACCAGAGAATGAAGATGTACAAATTAATCCTGAGAGTGTGAAGCAGATGTGTAACCCTTGGCTACAAAGCAAGAGGACCTATCATGAAGATACGGGTGTAAGCAAACAATCAGATATTGAAAGATCAGGGTGGGCTCCCCACTATTTTCGGCAAATGACTGAGATGCAATTGGCTGGTGGAATGCATCCATTTACGAGAATGGGATTAGTTTATTCTGGGGCTCCGTGGAGAAACTGACGACTGTGGGAGAATCTGCAAACCTTTCTTAACTTCATGGCTGATCCAGGTAAGTCAACCAACCCTACATGAAACCCCTCAAAAAAGTGCTTTTGATCCTTTGGCTCTCATTAGCTGGATTGCAAAGTGTACAGGGCAGCCTCAAAGAGGGAAGAATGACATTCTATTTATCAATATTCCTGTTAGAATTTAATTATTGTGAGGGTTGCCACTTTTTTCACCCTTTAAATTTTAGTGTGTGGCTGTTGACTGTGTACATGTGGGCGGGATTCTCTCAGCCCGGGGCCGGGTGGAGAATCCCCGTGGCCGGCGCGAATCGCGGCACGCTGCCCCAACGCTGGCATGCGGTTCTACGCAGAGTGGACAATCGGCGCCATTAGCGCCGGCGTGGTTGGCGTGGCGCCGGTCGGGGGCCGCTCTACGCGGTCGGCCCGCTGATTCGTAAAAAAGCTGAGTCCTGCTGGCGCCGTCCACACCTGCTCTCAGCCGGCGGAAACTCAGAGTTGAAGACTGCCTATGGGGAGGAAGGGGGGGTCCGAACCCAGGGGGGGCCTCCAATGTGGCCTGGCCCGCGACCGAGGCCTACTGATCAGCGAGCCGTACTCTCTGGCTGGGGGCCTCCTTTCTTCTGCGCCTGCCCCTGGAGCCCTGCGTCATGTTGCGTCGGGGCTGGCGCGTTGAAGGAAGCAACTGCGCATGCGCGGATCCCGCGGCACCCAATTGATGCCGGGATCAGCAGCTGGAGTGGCGTGAACCACTCCAGGGCCACGCTGGCCCCCTGTAGAGGCCAGAATTGCTGATCCTAAAGCCATGTTGACGGCATCGAGAAACGCGACGTCATTTCCGACGGCGTCAACACAGCCTCAGGATCACAGAATCCCGCCCGTGGTGTCAATAATGGAATAAATTCTGCGAGGTGTATTTCAGGCTGCTGCGCGACTATGCACCCACGCTGCTCAGAGGGGACATTGCTGTTGACTCTCTTACAGGGATTTAAAGATCGTTGTGACCCTACGTCCACTCTCCCATGACCATTTGGAACAGACTGTTCTCAGTCTGACTTGGAGATACTGGTACGCCATCAATCAGAGGTTGTTCTCCATTACACTAGCAGCTTTGAAGAATCCTGCAACAACTCCCCAGCACCCTTACGGAGGAGGATACCAAGCAGTCCATGACAAAATGGTATCTCGTTCCATGTCCGTCCAAGCACTTTGAGCGAGGGCCATCTCGCAGGAGAAGACTCATACCAACTTGCAGCCTCCATCTAATCTCAGGCCCCAGACCGTCAGACTGCATACCAGAATAAGTGGTAAAATAGTGCAGAGGAAAGGTCACAAGGACACCAGGGGTGCACTTAGTGTCAGAACTAAATTGTAAATCTGTATATAATTGTATTAAAATCATTGGGAACATTTGACGTACAAATCGTTTGGTGTTTGTTTCTTTTGTATGCCATGGAGAAACCAGTCATCTTTGTTATTGACACTTTTTTAAAGCATATCTTCAATTCCAGACTTCTTTTTATCTTTTGGGGATTAGTGGGGTGATGTGGTAGAAGGATACCCAAGCTAATTATCAGCCAGTTGAACGTTGTTCCTTTTGTGGCCAACATATCCTGGCATTGGACTCGAAATCGGAGTTTCTGGCCCAGCAGTACGGACAGTACCACAGCACCCACAACGCCTCCTATATGTTGACATTAAAGGCTAAGATACAATAGGCTGGATTTTCCACCCACCCTGTGCTGCGTGTTGTGGCGGAGGCCCACAATTGGCCAGTGGCGGGATCTTCCACTTCCGCTGCTATCAATGGATTTTCCTGTTGTTCACACCCTCCGCCACCCCGGTATCCGTGGGGCAGCTCACCGTCAACAGGGCCAGAAGATCCCACTGGCAGGAACGTCCATAACATTTCGGCCAATGACTAGCTTTTATTTTATTGAGATGGTCAGGATGTTGGTGAGCGGAGGCTAATCTTAAACAACCCAAGATTTCCACTTATCAGCATCTGCAATCAGTAGGCTTTCTGCAATCTATTGGGGGATTCACCATCAATCCTTTCCTCACTGTTACATCATTCCAGCACACTCCTGATAGGCTGATTAATATTCCACCGTGCACTACAATTCTAAGAATCTAGCACGCAAGACACTATTCTTATTTGTGAAGTTGCACTGGATGCAAGGCACTCCCCAGCTCGCTAAACAACCTAATTGCTTGTTCAATTTTTATCCTTGTCTTAGGTCTGTGTTACGATTCCCTACAGGTCAGAGCTGTATAGCATCTGCTTCACCTCTGACACACCTGAGAATGAGCTACTCAGGTGACTAGAGGCGGAGCTTCCTCCTGATTGGCGGAGCTCCCAACAGAATATAAACCCCAACCTGGAAGCAGTTCGGGGAATGAAACTTTGCGAGGAGTGGAGTGTGGAGTGGGGAGTGTGGAGTGATGATTATGACAAGTGTGGAATAAAGTGAATTGTACCCTGTCAGCCTGGCCTCTCATGGAGTCGTTGCCTCCATCTACAACACTGGCGACGAGGATGGGATCAGGCACGTATGGATGGCCCGGTATCACCAAGACTCCAATGGGCTAGCAGAGCGAGGGGTACAAACGTTTAAGGGGGCCTTGAGAAAGATGACCTTGGGATCATGGGAAACGCGGTAGGCGACGTTTCTTTTCAGTTATTGTACAATGCCTCACGCCACAACTGGCATTGCACCGGCAGAGTTACTCATGGGGCACCAACTCCGGAGGGGTCTCAGCCTCGGCCTCCCCAAAGTCGGGGCATGAGTCCGTCAGCAGCAGGACCGCTCTGAGACGAAATCTCACCACCCCCCACTGACGCACACCTTCACGACGGGTGTCGCAGTTTATGTGAGGAACTTTGGGACTGGGACCACATGGCCCCCTGGGATAGTACTCCATGAGATGAGGCCAGTCTCCTACACGGTCCAGGCGCAGGGGGCAGAGACACACTGCCATCTGGACCACTTACAATGGCACGAGCAGGAACCATCGTCACATGGTCCCATGACCCAGACGCTATCCCCAGTATGGCCAAGGAGGAGCCCCGAGACCAGTGGGGAACTTGGACCCCACTTGCCAGTTCTGCCTTCTGTTAACCGTCAAGACACCAAGGGAATGTAGTGCCAGCGATGGTGTATTCCGATTCTGATATGGACAGTAGACCGCCCGCCGACGATACACCGGGACCACTTGAACCAGCAGCCTTACCGGCTGGGCTATGCCAACTGCGACATTCTTCACTGAAGCAGCAGTCCCCGTTACGCTACACAGGACTGGGTGTACCGCCCCGGAACTTCGCCCACAACCCCTAAGTGGCCACGGGACACTTCACCTGAGAACATGAACATTTCTCCAGACTGAGAGCGAGGGAGGGTGATGTTACGACCCCCTACAGGAACAGAGCTGTACATCATCCGCTTCCCGTCCGACACAGATACTTTAAGTTTATTGACAACTGAAGAATACAAAAGAATCAGCAACATCCCCCTGCCCCATCCGTGGCGACCTTCCATAGAACAGTACAGCACAGAACAGGCCCTTCGGCCCTCGACGTTGCGCCGAGCAACGATCACCCCACTCAAACCCACATAACCCGTATACCCGTAACCCAACAATCCCCCCATTAACCTTACACTACGGGCAATTTAGCATGGCCAATCCACCTAACCCGCACATCTTTGGACTGTGGGAGGAAACCGGAGCACCCGGAGGAAACCCACGCACACACGGGGAGGACGTGCAGACTCCACACAGACAGTGACCCAGCCGGGAATCGAACCTGGGACCCTGGAGCTGTGAAGCATTGATGCTAACCACCATGCTACCGTGGCCCCGTGCTACCGTGAGACCTTGTGGCGGTGTGGCTGACAAATCCAGCCCTCAGTTTCAAACAAAGGCTGGAATATTGGCGGAGTGATGGAAGTCCGAACGAAAGGCTCGAAAGACAGGAGCAACCCCACCTCAGCCATTTGTGCGACTCCCAGTTTCATTTTGCCATTAAAGGGCGAATCACACCTCCCACAGCTGCTGGCCAATTGGAGGGAAGCAGCTCAATAGTCTCAGTAGCGCCACCAGGAGCTGGGATTGTGCCTGACCAAGAGGATGTAATTTGCCCAAGTCACCCTCGAAACCAACAAATTGGGGCCAGGGTTACCAAGGCCTGTCAGACAGGCACCACCAAGGGGGTTGGTGAAGGCGGTGGGTCGGTTGAAGCAATAATTGTCATTGCCGCCAGGTGAGCCTCACCAAGAGCTCTGAGTGCTCAATTTAGGAGGATCCACATCTCAGGCCAGCAGGGAGGCTGCCAAGGTTCACCAGGCGGTCCTGGCAAATGGCAATGGCTCAGTCACCATTGGTGCAAAGAGGCCCTTATTGGCCACTTAATTGGTTGATTATGGAAAATGCTAAACTCCATTCGAAAGGATGTGCTAACTGGACATTCAGATTGTTACACCGTTAATTCACTGTGAGACCATGAGAATGAGTGAACATTAGGCTTTATTATCCATGAACTTGCCTACCAGAGTCAGCTGTACAAATGGCCGGTCTATATATGGCCCCAGTGAGGGCAGAGCCAGAGGCGGAGCCCACCGGGGTTCCAGTACAGTACCTGGAAGTAGCCCGTATCATCACTTCCAGGTACTCGTCTAGCGATTCCCTGGCACGTTGGCGGTGAGTAGTGAGAAGGTGTCGGGCGAACACCTCGTTTACGGGCTTCACAAAATGCGCCTTGAGGGTTGCGACTGCCGCCTCGTACGTGGCAGCTTTCTCGATCATCACGGAGATTCGATGGCTCACCTGAGTGTGGAGGATTCGCAGCTTGAGGGTTTCAGTGGGAGGCGTTGTGGAGGAGTCGAGGTAGGCCTCGAAGCAGCGAAGCCAATGTTCGAAGATCCCCTTGGCCTCTGACGCCCACGCGTCGAGTTCGAGCTTATCTGGCTTCAGAGTGGCTTCCATGGTGCTGTCGATGGATATTAAATTGTTCTACCGTCAATTCACTGTGAGACCGTGAGAACGAGTGAACATTCGACTTTATTATCCATGAACTCGTCTGCCAGAGTCGGCTGTACAAATGAGCGCCACAGGTGGCCGGTCTATATATGGCCCCAGTGAGGGCGGAGCCAGAGGCAGAGCCCACCGAGGTTCCAGTACAGTACCTGGAAGTAGCCCGTATCATCACTTCCAGGTCATAGGTCACATCATTATACAGACAGCTCATGCATTAGGTGAATACATTCACCACACAGATAATGGTGGTTGGATTAGGGAGAGTCAACATGGATTTGTGAAAGGGGAATCATGTTTGACAAACCTGTTGGAGTTTTTTTGAGGATATTACCAGAAGAACAGAATAGGGAGAACCAGTGGATGTGGTGGATTCAGATTTTTAGAAGGCTTTTGATAAGTCTTGGATAAGTAAGCAAAATTAGAGCTCATGGGATTTGGGGAAATCAGAATTGAGGATTGGTTAACGAACAGAAAACAGAAAGTAAAGATAAACCAACCATTCATTCTGAGGTTTGCAGGTTGTGACTAGTGGGGTGCTGCAAGTACCGTGCTTGGGCCCCAGCTATTCACAATCTTAGATGTCAGAACCAAATGTGATATTTCCAAGTTTGCTAACGGCACAAAATTTGGTGGGAATATGAGTTGTGAGGAGATTGCAAAAAGGCTTCAAGGGGAACTGGACAGACTAAGTGAGTGGGCAAGAACATGGCAGATGGAATATAATGTAAATTTATCTGCTTCAGTGGGAGAAACAGAAATATGGGGAGTGATTAGGAAATGTTTATGTCCAAAGAGAGCTGGGTGTTCTTGTTCATAAATCAATGGAAGCTAACCTGCAGATGCAGCAAACCATTAGAAATGCAGGATAACCTTTACTGTAAGCAGATTTGAGTGCACGTTGTGTAGAGTCCTAGTGAGACCACACCTGGAGTACTGTGTGCAGTTTTGGTCTCCTTGCTTCAGGAAGATATACTGGCCATAGAGGGACTGCAACGAAGGCTCACCAGACTAATGCCAGGAAGATGGGATTATCCTCTGAGGAACGGTTGAGGAAAACGGCCTGCTCGCGCTGCAAATTCATATGTTCTTCAAATATGAACATCTGACCCTGATGATACCATTTTGACTGATTTCTATTTTAACTGTTGATTTGAGCATAAAACGCATCGTGTCAGCTGGTTGGAAGAGGCGCGCACTCTGGAAGAGGTCCCAAGAGCTCATTTTGAAAACCTTTATTTGACTGGCCTTGTGGGGTCTAGAGGAATGGTGTACTTCTTTGAGTCTCACATGGAAGGTATCAGTGATGCTATTCTGGGCTTTCCTCTGGGAGAGTCTGCTGAAAACCCCCTTTGCACAGCGGTGGGCACAGAGTTCTGCCACTGGCACTGCCCTTACCATCTGGCATCAAAACCCTCTCACTAGCCAGCTGCAGTTCCCCAATAGTTTCAGGTGAGAACCTTGCTAATACATCCCGAGATTTAAAATCCCCGGCTCTCACACTGGTGATATCCGAGGTAGTGGGAGGGTGCTGCACACCATTTCTCAATTCCTACCCTCGATTGAAATAAGGGATAAAGGACATATAGGAAAGACACCAAGAGAAATTAAAAAGACGAAAGCGAGTATGTGATAAAATAACTTAACGGACGCAAAATAGTTTTCTGTGGGACACATCAGTAGTAAAAGGAGAGCCAAAATAGAAGTAGAGCTTCCAAAAGATGAAGAGAGTAAATGGCTGAGATTATGAATAAATAGAGTGCGGGAGAGAAGTTGGAAAAGGTGGAAATAGCCCCTCCCTTCACTCCACTGGAAGTTCTCAAGGTGGCCAACAGGGGGCAGGCATGCGGGCTCCTCTTTAACTCTTCCACCCTCTGCCCAGATTATGCTAACTCACCAACTGACAGGAACGCCTACGCTTTTCATTCCATTAGACTGGGCCAGCCTCAACTCCAGGTCCCATGCAGGGATGAAAGAACAATGTTCCAATTCACTACATCAATCAATCAGTCTCCATTCATTACAGTCCTTCAATGCTGTTAAAATTATGGCCAAATGTCAATTGCAACCAGTGTGGTGATCCTAAAAGAAAGGAAATTGAAAGTTTGATGCTTGAATACTGATTCTGACAATTTGCCTGTTCCTATTTTTCGGGGAGGGCTGCCTGCCAGTATTTTATCTGTTTTATTTGGCATGCAATTGATGGCAGCATATCACCCACTCTCGGTCAATTTGTTGGGTGTGCTTAAAATAAACAATGACTCAAGTGCAGCCATGCAACGCTCCTGTTCACTGAGATATCATTCACACAAGGTTCCATTTATTTCTCAGACGTTTCAATCCATTGGTTATGTTTTTATTTTATTTTTTTCTCCCTGAGGCAAACAGTTATCTCGGTGAATGGTACTTTGCGGCTTGCCCCTTGAAGTGTCAAGTAAATCACAATTCAGTAGCTTACTGAAGTATTCTGACTATCCTTTCAGATGATAATCAAGACCAGCTATGATGGAGTCATGAATGAGGCAAGAACATTGTGTTTTTTTTTCCGGCAAGACATTGATAGGTTTGAGAAATAGTTTTTGAGTGTCATGGTTCAGCTTGCCTTTTATTTAATGACCCATACGGTTGATCTATTTGTTTTTTTGGTTGACACATATGATCATTTTATTTCAGTTTCTGTTCAGCCACTTCAATATTCTTTTGGATCTTGTCTCCCTTTCTTCAGGAGTTCTTTTGATTGTACTTTTCTTCCTCGAGCGTAGACGACTGTGTTTTTTTAAACTTATAGCTTTTCTGTGTAAGTCCACAATTGAGCAAAATCTGTTGAATCGTCACTTAGCAGAAGCATGACTCAGCACATTGACAGCAGAAGACGGGGCATCATTTTATTTCTTTCCAGGGACAGTTTCTTTTTAATGGTTCTGTTACAATTAGGACGAAATTGCCTAAAGCTAGTAATGTACACTGCCAAAGAAGACTTGAGTGATTTGGTGATCCCACAGAATGTTAAAAGAAAGACTCCATCAGGGATTCAAATATTGGCGGCAGGCCCATAAGCAGTCAGCAGAGGGACACCATGAGTATAAAATCAGCCAAGGTATTCTGTCTTCTGAAAAATGACAAATTGAAACAGATCTTTTGGTAGCAATGTTTTGTGCCACATAAATGCAACAAGGACAGTCAGGGCAAACCGGTACCTGTTCAGGAGTAAGTAATTCTGCTGATGTGGAGTAGGATTCCATTCTGTGACTCATCGAGTGTGGGATGAACAGGGTGAGCATGGGTGGGATAATTGAGCGGATAACAAATTGGCAAATTGGCTATTTTATACCCTGTTGAATATTTATTGAAGTTGATGGAAAAGAAAATTGGGCCGGGTGCAAAAAGGGTTGCGGATTTGCTACTGCCCATTTTGCACAATCAACAAAGACTCGTTTCAACCCAAAAATTCCAATCTGGATGTTGAAGGCACCAGACTCCAATGTTCTGTTCCATAGAGCGGTTAAGATGTATATTTTTGTCCATAGCAAGTTATACCCACAGTTCTTGCTTTTGGCCAAGGTAAACTCATGGCGATGTAGACGATAGACCACCCACAAAGGCAAAAATCTGCCCACAAGTATTTTATGGTGGTCCGTGAATAGACGTGGAAGAAGTTACCCATGAGCCCTTTTGGGTGCGGATGGTATATGGTGTGTGGAAGGCAGCTCAAAAGTTAGAATGCATGACATCTTTCAGGGAGAAAATGTTCGACTGGATTGGGATACTTTTGAGGTTGAAAGAAAAAAGCCACCCTCGTGCCTCCTTGTAGTCAATCCGTTACTTCAACTTTTGATTTATTGGTTCAGGACAGATGAAACTCTCCCAAACCAACGGCTGTGACCTGGGACACAAACTTCTTTGTTGTTGAACAATGCACGCTCCCTATGTTTGGGAACTGTCTATTGTGAAAATGATTTCCTTCACCATCTCTTATGCTTACGATATGAATGACAGCCTAGAATTCAAAATTAGGCCAATATGCGTACTGATTACAGAAAACATTCACGTTAAAAAAAGAACACAACAGCTTAATGCATATGCAAACCTAAGGGCAGGAAATCCTTAATCTAATTAAAGTTGCTCCTTAAGAAACCAGTTTTCTCCCGTTGTACTGCAATTGGGTTTTCTGCTTCAAAAGCTCTGAGCAACAATACATTTATATAGCACCTTTAACATACAGTAAAACATCCCAAGGCGCTTCACAGGAGCATTATCAAACAAAATATGCTAGTAAAGGCATATATTGGGCGGCACGGTAGCACGGTGGTTAGCACTATTGCTTCACAGAGCGAGGGTCCCTGGTTCGATTCCTGGCTTGGGTCACTGTCTGTGCGGAGTCTGCACGTTCTCCGCGTGTCTGCGTGGGTTTCCTCCGGGTGCTCCGGTTTCCTCCCACAAGTCCCGAAAGATGTGCTCGTTAGGTGAATTGGATATTCTGAATTCTCCCTCAGTGTACCCGAGCAGGCGCCGGAATGTGGCGACTAGGGGCTTTTCACAGTAACTTCATTGCAGTGTCGAAGTTGTTGCCGAGGGAGTCTTCAATAGTTTTACTTTGGATTGCAAGATGTCTCATGGCATCAGGTCAAACATGGGCAAGGAAACCTCCTGCTGGTTACTGCCTATCATCCCCTCTCAGTTGATGAATTGGTACTTCTCCATGTTGAACAGCACTTGAAGGAAGCACTGAGAGTGGCAAAGGCACAGAATGTATGCTGTGTGAGTGACTTTAATTCCATCACCAAGAGTAGCTCATGACACCGCTACTGGCTGAGCTGACCGGGTCCTAAAGTACATAATTACTAGACTGACTCTGTGACAGCCACTCACCAAGTCTTCACCAATATACCTGTTTCAGAAGTATCTGTTCATGACAGTATCGGTAGGAGTGACTACCACACAGTCCTTGTAACAATAATAATTATTAATGATAGTAATCGCTTATTGTCACAAGTAAGCTTAAATTAAGTTATTGTGAAAAGCCCCTAGTCGCCACATTCCGGTGCCTGTTTGGGGAGGCCAGTCGGGAAGGTTTGTGGAGACAAGTCCTGTACTCACATTGAGGATACCCTCCATCGTGTTGTCTCACATTGCAACAGTTCTAAATAAGATGGACTTTGAGCAGAACTGCCTGTCCTTGAGGCGCTGTGGGTCATCAACAGCAGCAGAATTGTATCGACTCACAATCCGCAATCTCATGGCCCAGCATATCCCTCACTCTACCATTACCATCAAGCCAGGGGATCAATGCTGGTTCAATGAAGAGTACAGGAGGGCAGGCCAGGAGCATCACCATGCATACTTAAAAATGAGGCGTCAAACTGCTGAAGCGAAAACACAAGACTATTTCCATTCCAAACAGCATAAGCAACATGCAATTGATAGAGTTAAGTGATCCCATGACCGAAGGGTCAGATCTAAGCTCTGCAGCCATGAATGATGGTGGACAATTAAACAACTCACTGGAGTAGCAGGCTTCACAAATATCTCCATCCTCAGTGACTGGGGAGCTCAACCCACTTGTGCAAAAGACAAGGCTGAAACATTTGCAGGGGGCAGCACGGTAGCATGGTGGTTAGCATAAATGCTTCACAGCTCCAGGGTCCCAGGTTCGATTCCCGGCTGTATCACTGTCTGTGCGGAGTCTGCACGTCCTCCCCGTGTGTGCGTGGGTTTCCTCCGGGTGCTCCGGTTTCCTCCCACAGTCCAAAGATGGCGGTTTAGGTGGATTGGCCATGCTAAATTGCCCGTAGTGTCCTAAAAAGTAAGGTTAGGGGGGGGGGGGGGGGTTATTGGGTTACGGGCATAGGGTGGATACGTGGGTTTGAGTAGGGTGATTATTGCTCGGCACAACATCGAGGGCCGAAGGGCCTGTTCTGTGCTGTACTGTTCTATGTTCTATGTTCTATCTTCTGTCAGAAGTGCCAAATTAATGATCCATCTCGGCCTCCTCAGCATCACTGATGCCACTTTTCAGCCAATTCGATTCACTCCACATGATATCGAGAAACAATACTGAATACTGCAAACGCTAAGAGCTCTGACAACATTCCGCAATTGTTCTGGAGAGTTTTGCTCCAAAAATAGCTGTGGTACTAGCTAAGCTGTTCCAATAAAGCTGCAACCCGGGGGGTCGGAGAATTGCCTGGGGCCGGCGTCAATCCCGCCCCCGCCGTGTCCCGAATTCTCCGCCCCCCGAGATTCGGCGGGGGCGGGAATTGCGCCGAGCCGGTCGGCGGGCCTCCGCGGCGATTCTCCGGCCCGCGATGGGCCGAAGTCCCGCCGCTGACAGGGCTTTCCCGCCGACGGGTTCTTGCCTCATTCAAGACTCCATCATAGCTGGTCTTGATTATCATCTGAAAGGATAGTCAGAATACTTCAGTAAGCTACTGAATTGTGATTTACTTGACACTTCAAGGGGCAATCTGACTCCGGGGGGTGCCCCCGTGGTGGCCTGGCCCGCGATCGGGGCCCATCGATTGGCGGGCGGGCCTGTGCCATGGGGGCACTCTTTTTCTTCCGCCTTCGCCATGGTCTTCACCATGGCGGGGGCGGAAGAGACCCCCTCCCCTGCGCATGAATTCCGCACCTTTGGGGAGGCCCGATGCCGGAGTGGTTCACGCCACTCTGTCCCGCCGGCACCCCCCGCCCCGCCGGGGAGGGGAGAATCCCGGCCCAGGTGTCTACCTGGAAATGTAGAAAATTGCGCCAGTATGTCCTGTTCACAAAAAGCAAGACAAATCTGACCTGGCTAATTACCTCTCCATCAGTCTAGTCAGCCAAGTGCCTTGGCGACATTACTATCAAATGGGACTTACACAGCAATAGCATGTTCATTGATGCTCACTTTTGGTTCTGTGAGGACCACTCAGCTCCTGACCTCATTATAGCCTTGTCCAAACATAGACAAAAAAGCTGAACACAAGTGTTGAAGTGAGAGTGACTGCCCTTGACATTAAGGCAGCATTTGACCAAGTGTGACATCAAGTACCCCTAACAAAACTAAATTCATTGGGAATCAGGGAGAAAACTGTTCAATGGTTAGAGTAATACTGAACACAAAGGAAAATGGTTGTGGTGGTTGGAGGTCAATCATCTCAGTCCCAGGACATTGATGCAAGTGGTCCTCAGGATCGTGTCCTATGCTCAATCATCTTCAACTGCTTCAACAATGGTTTTCCCTCCATCATAAGGTCAGAAGTGGGATGTTCACTGATGAGCGAACAATGTTCAACACCACCATTCACAACTCATCAAGCCATACCCATGTGCAGCAAAACTTTTACAATATTCAGGTCTGGGCAGGTAAGTGGCAAGAAATATTCACGCCACACAAGTGCCTGGAAATGACAATCTCCAACAAGAGGGAATCTAACCATCTCCCGCGACATTCAATGGCATTGCCGAATCCTCCACTATCAACATCTTGGGGTTACCATTGACCAGGAGCTGAACTGGACCAGCCATATAAATACTGTAGCTACAAGAGCAGATCAGAAGCTGGGAATTCTGTGGTGAGTAACTCACATCTTGAATCCACAAAGTCTGTCCACAAGACAGTGATGGAATTATCTTCACTTGTCTGGATGAGTGCAGCTCCAACAACACTCAAGAAGCTCAGCGCCATCCAGGACGAAACAACCTGTGTGATTTGCAGCCCATCCACCACAAAAAATATTCACTTCCTCCACCACTCATGCACATTAGCAGCAGTGTGTACCACCTACAAGATGCACTGCAGCAATTTAGGGGTATTAGCAGGGTGGATGTGGAGTGGATGTTTCCCGTTACTAGAACTAAGGGGGTCACTTTTTCATGATAATAATAATAATCTTTATTGTCACAAGTAGGCTTACATGAACACTGCAATGATATTTACCATAGAATTTACCATAGACTTTACAGTGCAGAAGGAGGCCATTCGGCCCATCGAGTCTGCACCGGCTCTTGGAAAGAGCACCCTACCCAAGGTGAACACCTCCACCCTATCCCCATAACCCAGTAACCCCACCCAACCCAAACCGCAATTTTGGACACTAAGGGCAATTTATCATGGCCAATCCACCTAACCTGCACATCTTTGGACTGTGGGAGGAAACCGGAGCACCCGGAGGAAACCCACGCACATACGGGGAGGATGTGCATACTCTGCACAGACAGTGACCCAAGCCGGAATCGAACCTGGGACCCTGGAGCTGTGAAGCAATTGTGCTATCCACAATGCTACCTTGCTGCCGTGATGTTATAAAGGGTCACCTATGTAAGACCTAGATGGGCGGCATGGTAACACATTGGTTAGCACTGTTGCTTCACAGTGCCAGGGTTTCAGGTTCAATTCCCACTTGATCCATGTCTGTGCATGTTCCCCCTGTGTCTGCGTGGGTTTCCTCCCGGTGCTCCGGTTTCCTCCCACAAGATATGCTGTTAGGTGAACTGGACATTCTGAATTCTCCCTCTGTGTACCCTTGGTCTACTGTCTTCTTGGGGGCTGGTTTAGCACAGTGGACTAAACAGCTGGCTTGTAATGCAGAACAAGGCCAGCAGCGCGGGTTCAACTCCCGTATCGGCCTCCCCGAACAGGTGCCGGAATGTGGTGACTAGGGGCTTTTCAGAGTAACTTCATTGAAACCTACTTGTGACAATAAATGATGCTTATTATTATTATTGAACATAGTGTTCCAGAAATTAGTCAGATTCTAGCATTGGGTGTACCGGAGTGTGGCGACGAGAGTATTTTCACAGTAACTTGATTGCAGTGTTAATGTAAGCCTACTTTGTGACAATAATAAAGATTATTATTGTATGAGGAAAAATCTTTTCTTTCAGAGGGTTGTGAGTCTCCGGAACTCTGTTTCTCAAAAGCAGCTGAATCAAAACCGTTGAATATTATTAAGACTGAGCTCGATCGATTAGTGATTAACAGGTGGGTGAAGGGTTATCGGGGGTGAACAGGATCGTGGGGTTGAAGCTGCAATCAGATCAGCCATGATCTTATTGAATGGCGGAGCAGGTTTGAGGGACCGAGTGGCCTACTCCTAATTCATATATTATTATGATGTGCCATGTTGTCAGAGAATACGGACCAGTCTAAAACTGGCAGTATGCAATTTTCTGTTAGAGGAGGGTTTGTACAAAATTAAATATAACTTGCCTTTTATATCACAGATCTGGGCTAACACATAGGACACGGTGTTACAAGACAAATTCAACTTTACACATTCCCTTGAAAAATATCCTCTGCTCGTTCACAGCAGAAGCATCAGAATTTAATTTTGATATTGCTTTAAAGGTAACAGTAAGTAATGATCAAAATGTAAAAAGTGAAAAAAACCTTTGTCTTCTTACTATTTTGAAAGAAAAACTAAGAGTGGAAAAGATGACCAAGCAAATAATTGCTTTTTGATTTGTTACAGTCGTGAGTTCCTCTTTCAAAAAGTGGTTTTGCAAAAGCGAATAGTTATAATCCATAGATATGATCTTGAACATTAAGGAGAATTCTGGAGAATGTACATTGGTTTTGCCTTCAATCACATTGTTTGCTTTCAAGAGTGCAAACTTTATTTTTGCTTGAGTTCAGTTTACTTCAAATGAATGTCTTTTATATGGACTTCAGCTCAGGGTTTCTGTGAAGAATTAGAAATGCAGTCATTTTAAAATTCTACTGTCTACCTAAACTCGGCAAGATTTAATGAAAGGGTTCTGATGCCGTACATGTTTAGATAGGCAGACAAGGTTCACTTTGAAGTGGTATCAGTTAAAAACTCACATTCTTCAAGATACAGAAAATAAATGATTCATTCCAAAACAGTTTATCATTTCAACACGTATTAAGTTAAACATGGGTTTACTTCAAAAAGGTAAGCCAGAATTTGCTTTCCAAAGGCTTCATCCCTTGACTTAATTTTTGGTTAATTTTACATTTAAACTGATCCTACTCATTCCCTTTCCATTAGTAATAGTTCTGGACCAGTAAAATTGCAATTCAAGAAAAAGAAATGTTCACTGTCAGTGCTCCACATGGAAAGAATTACTGGCCACACAGTACTACAGATGGAGTGATTCTCTGGGGTCCATAGAACTCAGTCCTTTTGAAGTCTATCCCAAGCAAGCATCTGTACAAACAGTGTACAATGAAACAATAAACTCTCAGACACGTTTCCACGACATTGGTCCTTGTTTCGATCAAGGAGACATGGTTGGAAAACTCAGCAAGGAATTTTATCCAAACATTTTTTAAAGCGGCAGTAAACAGCACAGATGCCCTCTGTGCATTTAGGAAATTGTTCTCTGGTTTATTAAAAGAATGAGATGACCTAGGTCACATCGCCTATAGTGGTTTCCCATTCTCTGAAGAAGCTATTGGCATCTAACTCCACCAGATCAGTGGGCTACGTCTGACATTCATTAGGCGATGTCCATTGTCCATCGACTTAATAAAAAGTGAAGGAAGTATTTTGTCAATTATGGGTTTGCATGCATTTATATATATATATATATATTAGAATTTGCTTGGGGTCACACGCTGTTGATCACTTAAGAGGTGGTTTTAATTCCTTGTACTGCTTTCTTGGCACATCTTTGTGACTGGGAGGCCGCATTGCCCAAAGCAACTTTACTCACCCTGATACAACGATTGGCATCCATGTCTACCAGATCAGTGGTTCTGCCTTGCACTCATCAGGCTGTGTCAGTTGATCACAGCTGGATAAAAGAACTTACACCCAGGGCAAATCTGTAAACGCTAACTTCATCTGCATTGGAAAAGTTACTGTCATCCCCCCTGACAGCAAAAGCCTTCAGGATACATTGCAACAGGAAGATTAGCTTTGGTATCTTATAGCTCCTGTCAGTTTTGGATGGAGAACCATTATAGATGTCAAAAACCTGCCATAAGTGTTTCTTGCTTTTGGTACTGTTAGTTTGTATGTTAAAGTTATTGGACATAAAGCCCAGGCTGGATATTGTGTTATTGGATTCTAATATATTCAAGAGTTTACAATCGAGTGGGAGATTATTTTTACTGTATTATGCCCTCTTTCTGTCGTGTCAGAAGAATTTGCATATCAATCTCACATTTGAAAAAAAGCAGCATCACCTTGCATGTTGAAAAAACTCCTTTGGTGCTGAGCACTTAAATCTGGTACCGATAGCAGCCAAACTTACTGAAGAGTAATGGCACGGCTGGTGTCAGCAAACTAAAATTCACCGTCCAAATATTAAGAGTTAAAATTCAATAATCAATTATATTCATGTAATATAAAGAATGCATGATGGCAGCAGTATAACAGGCTCCCAGTTAGATACTTTTATCAATATTCAAGATAGATTAAGAGATCATGGCTAGATTCTCCGATTTTGAGGCTATGTTCGGAGCATGTGTCTTGTCTTAAGACCAAAAAGTCGGCGTCGCATCTACACCGATGCTCCGCCCAGTGGGGGGGCCAGCAGTCACGCCACGCGGATTTACCTGCAGATGCGGACAGAGAATTGCCGGGTCCGTGGCCGCGCATACACACGGCGGCGACCTGCGGCGGTCGAGCCGTCCAACATGTCGCCAGCCACGCGCAGACTCAGCCTGCCAGATGGTGCCCCCTGTAACCGCCCTCACCACCCCCCCGAACCAACCCCCCAGACCCCCCAGCCCCCAGCGAGGCGCCTCTAGCCAGCGGAACGGCTCCCACCCCCCCGAATGTGGCGCCGCTGGACACAGTCCTCAGCCGCCATGCGAGGTTGATGAAACCTCAGACCACAAGTGATCCACCTCGTCGGGAAGTTGGCCCATGGAGAGCAGAGCATCGGGGGGGGGGGGGGGTTTGGTGATATCCTGAGGCCATCCCAACAGCATGCGGCGTACTCAGCGATGATGCCGTTTTTGAGGGGCCGGAGCATCCAAAAAAAGCCCCCCCCCCCCCCCCCCCCCGATTTTGGCGTAAAAACGGATTCTCCGGCCAATCGCCGAATGCAATTTCGCCATCGGCAATCGGAGAATCCAGCCCGTGGAATCTTCCCCTTTTTTCAAATCAAAGCTGGCAGCCTTTCATGGATCCATGCATCTTTGTAATATGTTATGAATATGTAATTTCATGATTCAGATGTTTTAGGAATATAACTTTGAGTTTGAGGATTGAATGTTTAAAAAAAATTAGATAAATGAAAACTCCTGGGTTGAGAAGCTGGGAAACAAAGCCTGAAGTAATTGCAATTCAAAGGTCGGCCTATGTTTGTTTGTTTGTTTATTTACTTATTATTGAAAAAGGTCAGATTTGGAAACAGGAAAACGCTAAACAATTGCTGACCTCTTCCTAAGTGCGAAGTACTGTGAGCAGTTTTGGTCTCCTTATTCAAGGAGAGATTGGAGATGTTAACTATTGGGTGTTGGGTAAGCAACAATTTAACAACAGTGGGAAAGTTAAGGGACGTGCTCGTGAGGCTGAGCTGAGTGTTGTCAGTGTACATGTTGTCATAATATACGCACCAGTATATCATGGTGCAGACACACACACTGATTGACACAGCAAGACCAATCAACACACACAACACCGCAGCCAATCACCAGTTAGAGCACACTCACTATAAAGACAGAGGGCATCCGTTTTCCCGCTCATTCGGGATGCAGCCTCTGAGAAGGACAGAGCTTACAGCTTGCAGCACAGATCTTTACCATGTGCTGAGAGCATAGACTGGTTAGGATAGGCATAGGTCTTTAGTTTAATCTAACATAGTGTTGACCCACAGTGAAAGTATGTTCAACAGTATCTAGCTTAACAAAATAGTGTTGTACAATTTCAAGTGTTGGTAGCCTGTATGTGTTACTGTTGAGGTAAACGCAGTCTCCACAGATCCAGAGTACCCAACATATCACATGTGAAAACTAAGGCTGTGTTTTCAGATGATGTCTCAAGGAACAGCTCATAGATGAGAAATAGGAGGGAGCCACGAATAGATCTTTGGGAGACACCAAAGGTAACGATAGGGAAACAAGAGAAGCCATTGCAAGTGATCAGCCAGGTAAGAATGGAATTGACGGAGTGCAGTCCCACCCAGCTACAAAATGTTGGAAAGGCGTTTGAAGGGGATAGTGTTCCCAACCGTGCCAACAGCTGCAGACGAGGAGGATGGGACCTTAACCCTATTGGTGTGGTTCCAGTTGCTCAGCTGTGCACTTCTACAGTTTGTACAGCTCTGATCCCCTCCCTGCAAGGAGGTTTGAAACGATACCGAATGATGGAAAGAGAAAGAACGATTGCATTATGAACAGTGCTTGCGTAAATTCAACTTTTTCTCACAGGAAACAGGAAGGCCGAGAGGTGGCATTGTTGTTGATGTTAGGATTCCAAAGAGGCTAGGTAATATAGACCATGCCAATTTGTTTAATCTTGTTCAAAACAGTCGAGCGCGAGGGTATGTTCTGAAACAAGGGTAAAATCCAAACTACTCTGTGGAAATAACGGAGGTTGCTTAACTTTACCTGCCTGGTGGGAAAATCCTATGGAGAATAACGTGGGCAGGGTCACAAAACTGACAGCAAAAATCCTGTCAGTTTTGTCCCAAGCAGGTTAATTTAACATTGGCCACTACCTTATTGATGTATTGGGTACCGTGTTTTGAATGGACAGGGGTTGGAAGCAAAGAAGATTGATTCATTCAGATGCAAATTAGATAGATTGATTCCAGAAATTGATATTTTAGGATACAAATTAATAACCTGAGACACGACAGGTGATGTGTGCAGATTGTGTGGGAGGAAAAAGCTGACCATATCTGTGGTTTTCTCTGTGTCATGTTTGGATTTATTGCAGATGAATTGAGTACAGATTGATTGCAAATGTTGTCCCCTTGTTCAAGAAGGGGAGTAGAGACAACCTTGGTAATTATAGACCTGTGAGCCTTACTTTGGTTGTGGGTAAAATGTTGGAAAAGGTTATAAGAGATAGGGTTTATAATCATCTTGAAAAGAACAAGTTGATTAGCGATAGTCAACACGGTTTTGTGAAGGGTAGGTCATGCCTCACAAACCTTATTGAGTTTTTTGAGAAGGTGACCAAACAGGTGGATGAGGGTAAAGCGGTTGATGTGGTGTATATGGATTTCAGTAAGGCGTTTCATAAGTTTCCCACGGTAGGCTATTGCAGAAAATAAGGAAGTATGGGATTGAAGGTGATTTAGCGGTTTGGATCAATAATTGGCTAGCTGAAAGAAGACAGAGGGTGGTGGTTGATGGCAAAGTTCATCCTGGAGTTCAGTTACTAGTGGTGTACCGCAAGGATCTGTTTTGGGGCCACTGCTGTTTGTCATTTTTATAAATGACCTGGAAGAGGGTGTAGAAGGATGGGTTAGTAAATTTGCAGATGACACGAAGGTCGGTGGAGTTGTGGATAGTGCTGAAGGATGTTATAGGATACAGAGGGACATGGATAAGCTGCAGAGCTGGGCTGAGAGGTGGCAGATGGAGTTTAATGCGGAAAAGTGTGAGGTGGTTCACTTTGGAAGGAGTAACAGGAATGCAGAGTACTGGGCTAATGGCAAGATTCTTGGTAGTGTAGATGAACAGAGAGATCTCGGCATCCAGGTACATAAATCCCTGAAAGTTGCCACCCAGGTTAATAGGGCTGTTAAGAAGGCATATGGTGTGCTAGCCTTTATCAGTAGGGGGATTGAGTTTCGGAGCCACAAGGTCATGCTGCAGCTGTACATAACTCTGGTGCGGCCGCTCCTGGAGTACTGCGTGCAGTTCTGGTCACCACATTATAGGAAGGATGTGGAAGCTTTGGAAAGGGTTCAGAGGAGATTTACTAGGATGTTGCCTGGTATGGAGGGAAGGTCTTACGAGGAAAGGCTCAGGGACTTGAGGTTGTTTTCGTTAGAGAGGAGAAGGCTGAGAGGTGACTTAATAGAGACATATAAGATAGTCAGAGGGTTAGATAGGGTGGACAGTAAGAGTCTTTTTCCTCGGATGGTGATGACCAACATGAGGGGATATAGCTTTAAATTGAGGGGTGGTAGATATAGGACAGATGTCAGAGGCAGTTTCTTTACTCAGAGAGTAGTAGGGGTGTGGAACGCCCTGCCTGCAACAGTAGTAGACTCGCCAACTTTAAGGGCATTTAAGTGGTCACTGGATAGACATATGGATGAAAATGGAATAGTGTAGGTCAGATAGGCTTCAGATGGTTTCACAGGTCGGCGCAACATCGAGGGCCGAAGGGCCCGTACTGCGCTGTAATGTTCTATGTTCTATGTTCTAATTCCACTATTCTTCAATCAAATGAGAACCACGATGTTGGAAGGTGAAGGAGATGGGCCTGCATTTTTTTCATCGAGCAATTGCTACGTCAACCCTGGAAAGGGTGGATCAAGGAAGAAGCTTCGTTCTCCGGTTTCCCAGCCACGTGTTTCTCGGCGCTGGGCAATTCGCTGGAGGCAGGTTTCTATACTTTCTATACTCCTGCCGCTTGTCAATGGGAAAGAGGTGGGCGGGGGGGGGGGGGGGGGGGGGGGGGGGGGGGGGGGGGGGGTTCGGCTCTTGTGGAAGGAAACTGGAGCACCCAGAGGAAATCCACGCTGACATGGCGATAACATGCAGGGGACGATTCTCCCAAATAAATTAGCATAGAATTTACAGTGCAGAAGGAGGCCAATCGGCCCATCAAGTCTGCACCGGCTCTTGGAAAGAGCACCCTTTACCCAAGGTCATGGAGCCCAGGTGTTCACGCTGTCGTGAACCCTGTAAGCCCACTGATCGGTGGGCCCCGGTCGGGGCCAGACCCCATCGGAGGCCCCCCCCGGTGAAGGAGGCCCCCTCCCCCCAACACAAGCCATCCCCCCCGACCGTTCACGCAGAGTTCCCGCCGGTAGCGACCAGGGGTGAACGGCGCCGGCGGGACTCTGGCGTATCCGTATGGTCACTCGGCCCATCCGGGCCGGAGAATCGGCGGCCCCGCCGATTCCAGCGGCTGGCGCCCACCAAACGCGCTGGCGCAAATGTTGCCAATTCTCTGCACCTCGGAGAATCGCGCATCGGGGCGTCGTGTTGCAGTTGCTGCGATTCTCCAGTTGTGCGCAGGGTTTGGAGAATTGCCCCCGCAGACTCTGCACAGACAGTGATGCAAGCTGAAATCGAACCTGGAACCCCAGCGCTGTGAAACAACAGTGCTGAACACTGTGCTACCGTGCTGCCCATGTATCATAAGAAGTTCCAAGTATGAAAGTAACCATGGCTATTGTTATTCATTTCATATCTTAACATATTTCTTTAATGTTGGACCTACCATAAACATCACAAACAGAATGTTGAAACTCTCAACTGGCTCATACACAACATCTCCTTAAAACTTTGAAATAACTTGATTGGATTATGTTGCTGGCTGATAAATGATTTTTCTACTTGTTTTTAAGAAGGCCATTTTGGGGTGAAGGAAGTCACCGTAGGTAAATCAAATGCTTTTCTACTTTTAATAGCTAGGGGGAAGGTTTGCACATTGAAACCAGGCGCACATTTACAATTGAGCCATGCTTCCTCAGACGTGGATGGGACTGGAAAGCAGTTGTCAGGTCCCAAGTCCGTCCCAGGAATAAAAAAATCATCAGCTCCGATTATCATGGAGGCTGGATGACAGACACAGTCCTGCTCAGCTAGCCAGAGGTGCGGTGCCTCAGGCGTTGTAGTCAAGGAGACTCCTTCTCAACCAGATGTGCTCCCACATGTCAGAGTTCACTGAGGTAGTGCAGCGTCACGGGTTGAGAATGGAGGATTCCATCCAGCACTTGTTGATTGTTTTGAGTCTGAGAGCATGGCCAAGCTCTTGGATGGCTCTATGTGGCAGCACTCGAGGCACATGCAGGAACTGCACAACGGCCGATAAAGGAAGCATTCCATGCTATCCAATATGCACTGATCAGTGGACCAATCAGGGGCTGGTTTAGCACCGGGCTAAAGAGCTGGCTTTTAAAGCAGTCCAAGGCAGGCCAGCAGCACGGTTCAATTCCCGTACCAGCCTCCCCGAACAGGCGCCGGAATGTGGCAACTAGGGGCTTTCCCCAGTAACTTCATTTGAAGCCTACTCGTGACAATAAGCGATTTACATTTCATTTTTTTTTTCAGTGTCTGGAGTGGTGCCTGTTGCACCCCAGCTGGTAGCCCCCTCCAGCAATTCAGAGTGCCAGGCAAACGCTGAGTCAGTCACCAAGGGGGAAAACGACTGCCATCCCTCATGGGGCACAATCATCCCGTTCGGCCTTCTTGGGCCCCTTGACTGCTCTGTGCCACAGGGTTCAGTGGCGCATGCTGCCCCTGCAAT
The DNA here is from genome assembly GCF_902713615.1 of Scyliorhinus canicula. Classification (NCBI taxonomy): domain Eukaryota; kingdom Metazoa; phylum Chordata; class Chondrichthyes; order Carcharhiniformes; family Scyliorhinidae; genus Scyliorhinus; species Scyliorhinus canicula. Next base: position 143,186,864 of record NC_052158.1, on the reverse strand, counting down.
AATGCAGCTGCAGAAGCCTCTGCTTATGCCCCCACTATTCACAATGAGGCCCAGGGCCTCATGTCACAAATCACGACAAGTGAGCAGGCTACCTCCACCCCCTTCAAGGCCGCAAAGTACCATATAGAAATGGATGAGTGCAGAGGTGAATGGGGAGGCAACCCGTCAGGCAGAGCACCGTGTGGGTTACTGTGGTGTCCCTCATCTGTAAATATGCACTGATTGACTTTTATAAAAATGATTCATTTAACGGATGAGGCTTTGCTAGCCAGGCCAGCATTCATTGTCCATCCCTAATTGTCCGTGAGAAGGTGGTGGTGATCTAAATTCTTGAATCACGGCAGTTGATGTGGTTAAGGTGTTGTTAGAGAGAGAATTCCAGGGTTTTGACCCAGCTGCAGTGAAGTAACGGCAATATTGTGAGTGTTTTGGAGTGGAACCTCCAGGTGGTGTTGTTCCCAAATGTCTGCTTGATTGATTGATTTGATTTATTGTCACATGTACCAAAGTACAGTGCTTCTATTTTGTAGTGGACATGGGTTTGGAAGGTCCTGCCGAAGGAACCTTGGTGTGTTCCGGCAGTCCTCCGGTGATGGACGGAGACATTGCCTGGCATTTGTGTGGTACGAATGTTACCTGTCAGCCTAAGTCTCGATATTGTCCACGCTTTGTTGCATTTGTACCTAGATTGCTTCAGTATCTGAGGAACCACGAACGGAAAAGAACAATGTGTAATCATCAGTGCACATCTCCACTTTGGATCTTATGATGGAAGGCCTTTGATGAAGCAGCTGATCCCAGGTTCGATTCCCGGCTTGGGTCACTGTCTGTGCGGAGTCTGCACGTTCTCCCCATATCTGCGTGGGTTTTGTCCGGGTGCTCCAGTTTCCTCCCACAAGTACACGCTTGTTAGGTTAATTGGACATTCAGAATTCTCCCTCAGTGTACCCGAACAGGCGCCAGAGTATGGTGACTAGGGGATTTTCACAGTAACTTCATTACAGTGTTAATGTAAGCCTACTTGTGACGATAATAAAGATTATTATTATTATTAGATGGTTGGGCCGAGGTCACTCTCCTGAGGACCTCCTGCAGTGATGAGCACCGTATCAATATTGACAGACAGTGGCAGATATGTAGGCCTCCTTTTATTAATAGAAGGACAAGATAAGAATGTTGAAGATGAACAAGAGTGTGCCTATGGTGAAAATCCAGGGCAAATGTGGGTCCTTCATTGGCAGTGAGAGTTTACACATTCCAGACTGAATCTTCAATGGAGATGTTAGCACAGGCAGCTCAGAGTGAGGTTCAGACCATGCAGGTCAGAGTGGCTCAGTTGAGATGCGCTTGGATCAGATGATGATAGAATCCCGATGAGATATCTGAACTGTGTACTGTGACATAATTGCCTTCAAGTGCAGTCTGGCACCGCAGTGTTCTGAAACCTGTTCTCTGCCTCCTCTTCCTCGTACACTTCCCTGTCCTACCCCATCTCTTCCGCCAATGAGCTGTGCTCTTCCAGGGTCTTATTACTCCTCAAGGTCCATACATTTCTGGAACACCATGTTATGGAGAGCATAGCTAACCAGCACAATGACCAAGAGTCTTGCAGACCCCAACCTGTCTGGGCATCGGAAATGCATCTTCTGAAGCATATTGACCCGCTCCATGCTATTGCCTTTGTTTCTCTGGATGTGACTTCCGCAGAAGGGTGTGTAGCCATCTCTTCAAACAACATCCTTTATTCCCTAGAATCAAACCATGGGCCAGAATTTTATGCTCCCCCTCCAGTGGGTTCAGGGGGAGGGGGTGGAGTGTAAAATTGTATGGACGGCATTCGCTTACCTGCCCCGATCCAGATAAAATTTCACAGTGGAGCTGGCAGGGCATCAGATGGGAAACCTGCCCATGCTCTCTTTAAGGCCCTTAAGTACACCTTCAGATTTGGGCACGATTCCCTCAGGGACCCGGGAGCTCCAGCTTTCCCTCTACCCCAGCCTAAATCCGTATCTGAGATTCTCCCCCTCCCCAAATCCCCAGGGCATTCTCTACCCTCCCCTCCTGGGATCCCTGGTACTTACCTGAAGTATCATCTAGTACCACCTAGTACCATCACCACAGGAATGGGTAATTCAAAGGTATTACAAAGGGTGGAACTTAGAACAATCAGCATTAATGGAAAATAGTACTCAATGAACTATTGGGATTGAGGGCAGACAGATCTCCCAGAGCCTGATGACCTGCATCCTAGGGTGTTAAAGGAAGTGGCAGCAGAGATAGTGGATCCATTGGTTATAATGTTCCCAAATCCCCTGGACACGGGAATGGTTCCAGCGGATTGGAAAAATGCTGACAGAAAAAAGGGAGGTAGGCAAAATGCAGGAAATTACAGTCCAGTTAATTTAACATATGTTGTTGGAAAATTATTAGAATCCATTATTAAGGAGGTCAAAACATAATCCATCAGAGTCAGCATGGTTTCATGAAGGGTAAATCATGTTTGACTAATTTGCTAGAGTTCTTAATAATAATAATAATAATCTTCATTGTCACAAGCAGGCTTACATTAACACTGCAATGAATTCACTGCGAAAATCCCCTAGTTTCACATTCCTGCACCTGTTCGGGTACACTGAGGGAGAATTCAGGATGTTCAATTCACCTAACAAACACATCATTCGGGACTTGCGGGAGGAAACCGGAGCACCCGGAGGAAACCCACGTAGACACAGGGAGAACGTGCAGACTCCGCACAGACAGTGGTCCAAGCTGGAGGTGAGACACACGCAGAGGGCAGCACGGTAGCATTGTGGTTAGCACAATTGCTTCACAGCTCCAGGGTCCCAGGTTCGATTCTGGCTTGGGTCACTGTCTGTGTGAAGTCTGCACATCCTCCCCGTTTGTGCGTGGGTTTCCTCCGGGTGCTCCGGTTTCCTCCCACAGTCCAAAGATGTGCAGGCTAGGTGGATTGGCCATGTTAAAATTGCCCTTAGTGTCCAAAATTGTCCTTAGTGTTGGGTGGGGTTACTGGGTTATGGGGATAGGGTGGAGGTGTGGGCCTTGGGTAGGGTGCTCTTTCCAAGAGCCGGTGCAGACTCGATGGGCCGAATGGCCTCCTTCTGCACTGTAAATTCTATGATCTATGATCTATGACACGGGGAGAATGTGCAAACTCCATGCGGACAGTGACCTGGGGCTGGGATTGAACCTGGGACCTCGGCGCCATGACAAGCAGTGCTAACCACTGCGCCACCGTGCCGCCCCTACAAGATTGTTGTGGGTAACAAATAGAACATAGAACATTACAGTGCAGTACAGGCCCTTCGGCCCATGATGTTGCGCCGTCCTGTGAAACCCCTCTAAAGTCCCTCTACACTATTCCCTTATCGTCCATATGCCTATCCAATGACCATTTGAATGCGTTTAGTGTTGGCGAGTCCACTACTGTTGCAGGCAGGGCATTCCACATCCTTACTACTCTCTGAGTAAAGAACCTACCTCTGACATCTATATCTATCTCCCCTCAATTTAAAGCTATGTCCCCTCGTGCTGGACATCACCACCCGAGGAAAAAGGCTCTCACTGTCCACCCTATCTAATCCTCTGATCATCTTGTATGCCTCAATTAAGTCACCTCTTAACCTTTTATCTCTCTAACGAAAACAGCCTCAAGTACTTCAGCCTTTCCTCATATGATCTTCCCTCCATACCAGGCAACATTCTTGTAAATCTCCTCTGTACCCTTTCCAATGCTTCCACATCCTTCCTATAATGTGGCGACCAGAACTGCACACAATACTCCAAATGCGGCCGCACCAGAACGTACAACTGCAACATGACCTCACGGCTCCGAAACTCAATTCCTCTACACACCGTACGCCTTCTTAACAACCCTCTCAACCTGGGTGGCAACTTTCAGGGATCTATAGACATGGACACTGAGATCTCTCTGCTCGTCCACACTACCAAGAATCTTACCATTAGCCCAGTACTCTGCATTTCTGTTATTCCTTCCCAAATGAATCACCTCACACTTTTCTGCATTAAACTCCATTTGCCACCTGTCAGCCCAGCTCTGCAGCTTATCTATGTCCCTCTGTAACTTGTAACATCCTTCTGCACTGTCCACAACTCCACCGACTTTAGTGTCATCTGCAAATTTACTCACCCATCCTTCTACGCCCTCCTCCAGGTCATTTATAAAAATGACAAACAGCAACGGCCCCAAAACAGATCCTTGTGGCACACCACTAGTAACTGGACACCAGTCAGAGCATTTCCCATCAACCACCACTCTTTGTCTTCTATCAGCTAGCCAATTTCTGATCCAAACTGCTAAATCACCCTGAATCCCATGCCTCTGTATTTTCTGCAATAGCCTACCGTGGGGAACCTTATCAAATGCTTTACTGAAATCCATATACACCACATCAACTGCTTTACCCTCATCCACCTGTTTGGTCACCTTCTTGAAGAACTCAATGAGGTTTGTGAGGCACGACCTACCCTTCACAAAACCATGTTGACTATCTCTAATCAAATTATTCCTTTCCAGATGATCCTACATCCTTTCTCTTATAAACCTTTCCAAGACTTTTCCCACAACAGAAGTAAGGCTCACTGGCCTATAGTTACCGGGGTTATCTCTACTCCCCTTCTTGTACAAGGGGACACCATTTGCTATCCTCCAGTCCTCTGGCACTATTCCTGTAGACAAAGATGACTTAAAGATCAAAGCCAAAGGCTCAGCAATCTCCTCCCTAGCTTCCCAGAGAATCCTAGGATAAATCCCATCTGGCCCAGGGGACTTATCTATTTTCACACTTTCCAGAATCGCTAACACCTCCTCCTTATGAACCTCAAGCCCTTCTAGTCTAGTAGCCTGTATGTCAGTATTCTCCTCGACAACTTTGTCTTTTTCCTGTGTGAATACAGACGAAAAATACTCATTTAGCACCTCTCCTATCTCCTCGGACTCTACGCACAACTTCCCACTACTGTCCTTGACTGGCCCTACTCTTACCTTGGTCATTCTTTTATTCCTGACATACGTATAGAAGGTTTTAGGGTTATCCTTGATCCTACCTTCCAAAGACTTCTCATGTCCTCGCTTGGCTCTTCTTAGCTCTCTCTTTAGAGCCTTCCTAGCTAACTTGTAACTCTCAAGCGACCCAACTGAACCATCACGTCTCATCTTCACATCAGCCTCCTTCTTCCTCTTGACAAGTGATTCAACTGCTTTAGTAACCCATGGTTCCCTCACTCGACCACTTCCTCCCTGCCTAACAGGTACATACTTATCAAGGACACACAGTAGCTGTTCCTTGAACATGCTCCACATTTCCATTGTGTCCATCCCCTGCAGTTTTCCTCTCCAGGCAATGCATCCTAAGTCTTGTCTCATCGCATCATAATAGCCTTTCCCCCAGCAATAACTCTTGCCCTGCGGTTTATACCTATCCCTTTCCATCGCTAAAGTAAACGTAATCGAATTGTGGTCACTATCACCAAACTGCTCACCTACCTCCAAATCTAACACCTGTCCTGGTTCATTACCCAGCACCAAATCCAATATGGCCTCGCCTCTTGTTGGCCTATCTACATACTGCATCAGGAAACCCTCCTGCCCACATTGGACAAAAACGGATCCATCTAAAGTACTCGAACTATAGTGTTTCCAGTCAATATTTGGAAAGTTAAAGTCCCCCATAACAACTACCCTGTTATTTTCGCTCCTATCCAGAATCATCTTTGCAATCCTTTCCTCTACGTCTCTGGAACTTTTCGGAGGCCTATAGAAAAGCCATAACAGGGTGACCTCTCCTTTCCTGTTTCTTAACTCAGCCCATACTACCTCAGTATTCGAGTCCTCATCAAATGTCCTCTCAGCCACCGTAATACTGTCCTTGACTAACAATGCCACCCCTCCCCCTCTCTTACCACCTTCCCTGAACTTACTGAAATATCTAAACCCCGGCACTTGCAACAACCATTCCTCGCCCTGCTCTATCGATGTCTCCGAAATGGCCACAACATCGAAGTCCCAGGTACTAACCCATGCCGCAAGCTCACCCACCTTATTCTGGATGCTCCTGGCATTGAAGTAGACGCACTTTAGACCACCTTCCTTCCTGCCGGTACACTCCTGCAACTTTGAAACCTTACTCATGACCTCACTACTCTCAGCTTCTTGTGTGCTGGAGCTACAATTCAGGTTCCCAATCCCCTGCTGAACTAGTTTAAACCCTCCCGAAGAGCATTAGCAAACCTCCCCCCGAGGATATTAGTACCCCTCTGGTCCAGGTGTAGACCATCCCATTTGTAGAGGTCCCACCTACCCCAGAATGAGCCCCAATTGTCCAGGAATCTGAAACCCACCCTCCTGCACCATCCCTGCAGCCACGTGTTCAACTGCTCTCTCTCCCTATTCCTCAACTCGCTAGCACGTGGCGCGGGTAACCACCCAGAGATAATAACTCTGTTTGTTCTAGCTCTAAGTTTCCACCCTAGCTCCCTGAATTCCTGCCTTACATCCCTATCCTTTTTCCTACCTATATCATTGGTACCTATGTGGACCACGACTTCGGGCTGTTCCCCCTCCCCCTTAAGGATCCCGAAAACACAATCTGAGACATCGCGGACCCTGGCACCTGGGAGGCAACACACCAACCGTGACTCTCTCTCGTTCCCACAGAATCTCCTGTCTATCCCCCTAACTATGGAGTCTGCAATGAGTAATGTTCTACTCCTTTCCCCCCTTCCCTTCTGAGCAACAGGGACAGACTCTGTGCCAGAGACCTGTACCCCATGGCTGACCCCTGGTAAGACATCCCCCCCAACAGTATCCAAACCTGTTACTAAGGGGAACGACCACAGGAGATCCCTGTACTGACTGCTTACCCCAGCCCCTCTCACCGTCACCATCTATCTTTATTCTTTGGCGTAACTACCTCCCTAAAACTTCGATCTATGACCCCCTCTGCCTCCTGAATGATCCGAAGTTCATCCAGCTCCAGCTCCAGTTCCCTAACACGGCTTTTGAGGAGCTGGAGTTGGGTGCACTTCCCACAGATGAAATCAGCAGGGACACTGACGGCGTCCCTCACCTCAAACATTCTGCAGGAGGAGCATTGTACTGCTTTCCCTGACATCACCTCTAGATTTAAAAAAAAAACAAGAAAAAGAAAGGAAGAGTTTACCTGATATTCCCTCAAATCCTGCTCCCGCTGAAAGGTAAGCAAATTTAAAGGCACTCACTCACCTTCACGACAGGCCCCTGCTCCCGCTTCCCAATGACCGTGGTTTTTTTTTTGGTTAGAGGAGGAGGTAGGGGGGGAAACACTGACGAAGTGTTTCGGGTTTAACTGTCACTTGACAACAGCCCTCCACAAACCACCTTCAAATTAGGCTGACCGCACTGCCGTATGCAAATTTCCCCGGAACAGCCAATCAGTAGCTCTGCTCTGCTGCCCTCTGCTGGATGCTTGCCTTCACTCAAACTCCTCGGGTCTCCTTCGCAGGTACACCTTCAAATTAGGCTGACCGCACTGCACGTATGCAAATTTCCCCGGAACAGCCAATCAGTAGCTCTGCTCTGCTGCCCTCTGCTGGATGGGATTACAGGGGTGGGATTTCAGGGTTGTCCTCCCAGTAGCCTGGTGAAAATCACAAGTTCTGGGAAAGGTGTTAGGAAACATACAAGTGGTTCGCACTGATATGTTCATTTAGTGAATTTTCCATCGAAAGTACCTCGGGTACAAAACTCATCGACTTCTGGAAGAAACAGATTGTGGATTAATCTCTGACAATTGTAGTTACAGGGGATTTAATGCAATTGCTGAAATCTAAAGGAACTGTGAAACAACCTCTGCTTCAGACCCAGTGGCCAGTCAGGGATTCATAAACAGTGAACTCTCATTTTATTTTATCTTTGGGGATTGAACTTTAATTTGGGTAAGGAAGTAATTACCGACAGTACAGCCTGTAAACATTGCATACGAGTGTGAATGTGGGTCGTGAAAGTTCAAGAAGCGCGAGTTTATCTTTTAAAATATTTTTACACCTTTACCTGGATAAAAACAAGCCCTTTGTTTTGCTTTAAAGCTCAAAAAAGCCTGTCAGACTAATTTCCTTGCAATCAGTATGTATATGCTTAAGAGACATTGAGTAAGTTCCTTCACTGTTTTCGTCAGTCTTGGGAGTGCTATGACAGGGAAGTAATTTTTTAAACCCACACTCAAACGGCCGTAACACAGGGTTCATTGGACTGTTCACGACAGCTTAGTGAGTTATTTCTTTTCTGGGGAAGTGTAATATGCTCACTGTTCACATGCACCAACCCTGCACTTTGGCCCAATCTACCCCCATCATTTCAATGAGAAATTCAACTTGGATTAAACTTCCCTGATACCTCAGTGGCCAAATTGCACTCTGTGATCTAATACTAACGCTGAAAGATCAGAAAACTACTGCTTCAAACCCTGTTCCCTGCTGTGTTACTCAGAACACAGAGCGAGGCAGTGATCTGAGACGAAACGGGTTGTACTTGGAAAGTTGGGGGTTGATCTTTACATGAGATGAATGAAAATTTAAGGATTTTTTTTGGCCAAACTTTGGAGGCTGACTTTCGCACAAGACCGACCATCATTCAAGTATATATAATGTCTGTCCAACCATCCATTTTGCCTGGAGTTTAGCCTCGACGTGAGCTCTTGCAGTGAGTGGATGGGTGAGGAACTGTGCTATTGTTAGGTCAGGAATCCTGGAAGAACGGGGGCGGGATTCTCCGAGCCTCCGCACCGAAATCGCGGTCGGTGCGGGCGAGGAGAATGGGCGTTGACGCCGAAGACCGGCGCAACGCCCCTCCTCCAATTCTCTGGTCCCCGCATAATCGCTGAGAATTGCAGGCGTGTGGTCTACATGATGCCGGTAGGGGACCGTTGACAGAGGCCCCCCCCACGATTCACCGGCGACAATTGGCCGAATTCCCGAAGGTGTGATTCTAACCACATTTTGCGCGGCCGCCCTGGTGGGGGGTATCCGTCGCCGGGGAGGGGGGGGGGGGGGTGCTTCAGGGACTGCCAGGCGAGTGATCGGGAACGCCTATTTTGTCGGGGCCACTTCGCATTGTGAGTCCGCCATGTCACGCGGACTCCCGACCAGAAGTGCAGGGCCCTGTATCGGCAGGCAGAGCTGTGTAGAGTATTCCGGGGCCTTGTTAGCCCCCTTCAGGTTGGAGAATCACTCTGGACTTTCTTCAAGAAAGTACAGAGTGAAACACCCTCATTTTGATGTTGGAGTGGGGACCTGGCCCTATTATTGGAGAATCCCGCCCCAGGTTTGCCAAAGGAGCTGCTGAGTTTTACTGCAAGGCTCCTTCAAATGGGTTTGCTGCCCGCTGGCAGCCTGATTGACAGAGTGAGGCCTTTTCAGGAAGAAAGCCTTATTCACAGGGCCTAAGAGGAGCTAGGAATGTGTTAGAGAAAAGAGAGAGACAGATTGTGTGATGGGGTTCACGTGTGTCTGAAGTTCAAATGATACCCTAGTGGGTTCCAATCCTGGGTGGTGTGGGGTGGGGTGGATTGCGGGAGGGTGAGGGGGACGGCGCTGTGGGGGCTTGGACCACTGAGGAGCATGGGTCGCGATTCTCCGCACCCCACGCCGGGTGGGAGAATCGTGGGAGGGCCGGGTGAATCACGCCATGCCGCCCTGGCACCCCCCGTGATTCTCCCACCCCCCTCCAAAATGGCTTGCCGCGTTTTGCGACAGGCCGCTCGGAGAATCGCCGCTCGCCGTTTCTCACGGCGAAGATTCTCCGGCCCGGATGGGCCGAGCGGCCTGCCAAACCCGACCGGTTCACGCCGGCGCCAACCACACCTGGTCGCTGCCGGCGTGAACAGCGCACGACATCTGTGTGTGGGGCCTGTGGGGGCGGAGAGAGGATCAAGCACCACGGGCGTGCTCAGGAGGTGTCTGGCCCGCGATCGGTGCCCACCGATCGTCGGGCCGGCATCTTTAAAAGACGCACTCTTTTTCCTCCACGCAAGATCAAGCCGCCATGTCTTGCGGGGCAGCGGAAGGGAAGATGGCAACCGCGCATGCGTGGGTTGGTGGCGGCCAACCTGCGCATGCGCGGCTGGCGTCACTTAGGCACTGCCGGCCGCGTCATTCCCGACGCACCGCTTTGACGTAAGAGTCAAGGCCCGGCGCCCCAGATTCACGCGCCGTCGCTCCTAGCCCCCCCGGGGTGGGGGAGGGGGGAGAATAGGGAGCGAGGAGCGGCCTCCGACGCCGGAGTGAAACACTCCGGGTTTCACTCCGGCGTCAGCTGTTTGTCTCCCGATGGGAGAATTCCGCCCATGATGCTGGTGTGGGGGTCAGATGGTGACCAGGGATCCGGTGATGGTCAGAGGGGAGAGGATGGAGGTCAAGCTGTCTGCTTGAGCTTGGAGGTTTGGGCAGACAGGTCATTGATAGTGAGGGGATTGGTTGGTAAGTTGTTGGATCTGGATGCTCCTCATGATCCAGGTGCATAGCTGCAAGGTATTACGAATATTGAAATTTGGAATTTGATATTTTAAGATATCCAGAGATGTGCAGGTTAAGTGAATTGGCCATGATCAATACCCGAGGTTACGGGGATAGGGCAGGGAAATGGCTTAAGTAGAGTGCTTTTTCGGAAGGTCGATACAGACCTGATGGGCCGAACGGCCTACTTCTGCACTCTAGGGAGCGATTCTCTGCATTCCAAGATGTTTCTTTCAATTTGAGGTGAAGTGGAATGTTTGGGGGGGGGAGATCATTCTAACTCTGCCCCAAGAAAGGCACATGTGTTCTTGTTGTCAAGGGGGAAGAAAGTTAAACCAAAACATATTGACATTCAAGGGCGGAATTTTGCAATCTGGAAACGAAGTAAGGTGGTGGGCAGGGAAATTGACGTGATTCCTGTTGGGTGGCTGGGCAGATTTTTACACCCAACTTTCCACTTTTCAGTTAATTAATTATGCATCAATGAAGAACACGTTGAATCTCGTGGTGGGCGGGCAGGGATTTGTGCCCTGTCATTAGCTCATAGAGAACTGGAAATCCTGTAACCATATTTAAACGGCACCTTCACTGACATTCACTCACCGCAGGCTATGTGTGTTGTGAACTGCTGCATTACCATGGCAACCAAATAGACCAAGCCCTTGGCTCCAAGAGGCCTTCTTGGGGATTCTTCTCCAGGCTGTCCAGGGAAGGAAGGTAGTCTTCTTCCTGACGGAGAGGAGCAGGACGTCCTCCCAGGGCCGGCTCAAGGCACCGGCAACTCGGGCAGTCGCCCGGGGCGCCATGTGCTCGGGGGCGCCAGACTGGGGTCCCGCGCATGCGCAGTTGGGCCGGTGCCAACCAGCGCATGCGCGGTGGCCGCCCGCCCCCAGGGCGGCCCCCCGGCTCGGTCCGCCCCCCCGCTCAGTCCCCCCCCGGCCCCCCTCGGGTCTGTCCCCCCCCTCTGGTCCGCCCCCCCTTCGGGTCCGCCCCCCGCGTCCGCCCCCCCGCATGTCCGCCCCCCCCTCGGGTCCACCCCCCCGCCCCCCCCTCGGGTCCGCCCCCCCCGGGTCCGCCCCCCCTCGGGTCCGCCCCCCCTCGGATCCGCCCCCCCCGCCCCTCCTCGGCCCCGCCCCTCCTCGGCCCCGGCCCTCCTCGGCCCCGCCCCCCCTCACCCCCCCCCCCCCCCGGCCCCGCCCCCGCCCCCCGCCCCCGCCCCCGCCCCCCCCCGCCCCCCCGCCCGCCGCCCCCGCCCCCCCTCCCCCCACCCCCCTCCCCCCCCGCCCCCCGCCCCCCTCCCCCCGCCCCCCGCCCCCGCCCCCCTCCCCCCCTCCCCCCTCCCCCCTCCCCCCGCCGCCCCCCTCCCCCCGCCCCCCTCCCCCCCGCCGCCCCCCGCCCCCCCCTGCCCCCCCACCCCCCCCCCCCCCCCCCCCCACCCCCCCCCCCCCCCCCCCCCCCCCCCCGCACCCCCCCCCGCCCAAGGGCGCCGAAGTTCAGCTTGCCCGGGGCGCCAGCAACCCTAGAGCCGGCGCTGCGTCCTCCCACCTGATCATGCCAACCTGGAAGGATGGCATCGAGGTCAGTGCCCATGCCACAGAAAAAGGACCTCCCCACAGCGGGAGAAATTAATGACTGATCTGATGAACTCCACCAGTGTAAATAAAACTTCTACTCACTCGACGTAACCAGCAGATGGGACATCAGTACCACCAGTCGCTTTAGGATCGCCATCTCATGTAAGATCCTGCACAAATGACATCTTAATTCCTTACTCATGAGGGCTCAACAGGGACAATAGGCGTGCAAACTTTTGAACTGCACTTTCATCCACAATGCTCACAGTCAATTCATCTGTTTTTATGCAGGATAAGATCAGTCACAACAAATGGGAGAAAGCTGAAACGCTGTACTCCCATGAGGAGCAAACAGCAGAGCTTGCTGGCAAGGTCAGAGGTTGGTCTCCTCCAATAAGACAGTGAGGGTCCATCTGGACAATGACTGTGAGTGACCAATAGCACATGAGAGTGTCTAGTCAATCAGTGATTACCTATTCTCTCTATTCCAGCTGGCAGCAAGAAAAGGCAGAGGAAGATGTCAAGCAAGCAGCTCAGCCCCAGCCTCCCCAGAGCACCTCAAATGAGGAGGCAGATGAAGAGGAAGCATCTGAGGAAGACCATCAGTGCGTTCAGCTGCCCACTCCACCAGTGCAGATACACCTTGATCGGTCCACATTCTAGAATAGGCTCAGGATCACAATCGGGTGATCACACATGTTCCCAGCATGCAGAGGTAGTGACAGCCAAGGTCTCTGACAGTCAGATGATTATTGGAGACTAGACCCCTGCTGAGTCCAGGTCTGATGAAAAGCTTCTGCAATTGGCCCTGAGCAAAATGTTGGAGATGGTAAGGCAAGCAGGAGACAATCAGAGTTGTGGGAAGAGGTCAGCAGACTGGAACAAAGGATAGAAGAGCCCATTCACGTTCTGTCTGATGTTGTGGCTCCGGCATATACGCACATTGAAGTCTCCATGGGGAAGGGTTGTGACTGCCTTAGAGATCCAGCTCCAGGGGTTTCTGCTGGATTTGCAGTCGGACATGCACATCATCGCTCGAGCCATGCAGTGACTGGATGAGAGATAGCTTGGGCACCTCATCTTCCCTCCAGGTGTTCCTTCTCCTCAAGACTTCAGGGAGGGATTATTGGGCATCCAAAGGGAGGAGGAGTGCGGGAGCAGGAGCCATGGGGCGCATCCATCTAGGACACTTCAAGAATGTTCTGCCACTCCAATTCCCATCTGCCTGTAACCCCATCCGTTCCAGTAGCCCAGGACAAGGAGGATGCAACGTCCCCTGAGAAGGAGACCCTTAGCACGCCTGGGCCATCTAAAGCCTTGGGCCTCCAGAGGAAATCTGCCAACGTCGTCTCAGACAACAGGGCAAAGCAGTCAGTATGCTGTCTCCACTAGTGCTGCGGATGTTGTGAAATGAAAAATTAAAATCGCTTATCGTCACGAGTAGGCTCCAATGAAGTTACTGTGAAAAGCCCCTAGTCGCCACATTCCGGCACCTGTCCGTGGAGGCTGGTACGGGAATCGAACCGTGCTGCTGGCCTGCTTGGTCTGCTTTAAAATCCAGCAATTTAGCCCTAGGGGTCTAATAAAGGAGTAATGGCCAGCCTAGGCTCTGCCTAGACATAGCCTTAGAGTTAGGGAAATGAAGACATTTTCAATGCACAATGGTGATATACAGGTGTCCATTCACTGTACAGTAATCTGCAGTATATCCCTCTTTAAGTCTCAGGTAGTGAATGGCTAATTGTAGTAATGCATAAATTCAAGAATTCAAAATTATCACCCCCTCCCAACTATTCCCCCATTTTGTGCCTCAGTTCCATTCAATCTCACTCAATCTCATGACAATTTTTCCACATCTGCAACATGAACAAAGGCACTTCCGATGTGACAATGATGGCTGTAACCATTGTAACTGAGAAACACATGTGTAACCTCATGAGAATAGTTCATTAATCATAGAATCCCTACAGTGCAGAAGGAGGCCATTCTGCCTATCAGGTATGCACTTACCCTCCGAAAGAGCGTTCTACCTCGGCCCCCCCCCCCCCCCCCCCCCCCCACCCCCTACCCGCAACCTAAACCTGTACATCTTTGGACACTAAGGTGCGATTTAGCATGGCCAATCCACCTAACCTGCACAACCGTGGACCGTGGGAGGAAATCGGAGCACCTGGAGGAAACCCACGCAGACACGGAAAGAAAGCGACAACTCCACACATATAGTCACCTAAGGTCAGAATCAAACCCGGGTCCCTGGCGCTGTGTGGCAGAAGTGCTAACCAGTGTGCCACCGTGCCACCCCTGCAGTTAAGGTTATTGATGCTGTTGAACTTGCTATGAGTATTTGTCATACCCGACATCGGAATCTTTTCACCCAAGTGCATTTTGTAATGGTGTTTATTTTATGACTGTGAGGTTTTGATTACAGTACTATTCTTTGTCGAGCACTATAGCCTTTCATGCCTCCCTACAGAACATTTTGTCTCTGTGGTTAAGGCTGGCCATTACTCCTTTATTAGTTCCCACTCTTCCCACGCATGACGCTGAGTGATGGAAGTTCGTTCCACACGGTTGGAATGAATGTGCGCTCATCCTGATGAACTTGTCTACTTATCTGTGAGGATCTGTGAGGATCATAGCTTTCTCCTTAATAGCAGCCTAATAGTGCTCCGTGGTATCATCTGTAAACTCAGGAACAACAATCAAAATGGAATCCTTTGCATGACTGTGCACTCATAGACTTACATTCTTAGAAATGATTGGAATTTGTAAGATGCTCAATGTTGAAGTATAATGGTATGAAAACAATGCTCTGGCACATTTCCCAAGTTCTCAAAACTATCTGTGGCGTAAACAAGTTATCATTGACTGCTGTGCCGAAACTGACTGGGCCACGTCTCTTCCAAATGCCAAGGCAATGCAGGACGTAAACTTGGCATGCTTCCAATGAATGCAGGATAATGAGTATTTGTGAATAATCACACAATGGTCTTGTTGAACCACTCTCTGTGAAGACAATGTTAGCAACTTGTAGCTTTGGGTGCCCACTGTTGTGTAATAGACCACCGTATCCCAATGTCACCTTGGGGCTCCACATCAAGATGCAGCCTCTGTATTAATCATGCATGAGACCTGGCATTTGAAGAGATGGTGCTGCCTGGATCTAGCTCTCTCTTGAGACAGTCAAGCAGTAACCAGCGACACATGATTTTGTCCTCAAGCTGCTTTGCTAAGCTGCTGTCACACTGGATGAGTGCATCCATGTCAATAGTAGCACTTTAACCCCCTGAATGATGCCATGGCCACGAACTCGTTGGCGCCATGGTTTAAAGGACTGCACTAAGTATATTGCTTAAAGATATGTGCTCATGGAATGTTCAGCAAATTCCGCAAAGGCCACATGGTCCCCAAGCTACTGCACCTTCTACGGAGGACCCCATCAGGATGAAGGATTAAAGGTGAGTTATACTTCCTCAGCAATTATTGTGAGATTGATGACCTACTGTGACATGTTGAAGAGGACAAAGAAGTTGTTCTCTCCCCTGAGCACAGCTGCATTCCTAACTCTTGTCTTCCCTTTATTCCTCTTGGAACTTTGTGTCTATGAGATTGTCATGGGCAGCTGTGCCATATTGTGCTCGTGCAGTGTTGCCCTCATGTGGCTTGCCTCATCCTCTTCAGATTCATGCCATTCAAAATTCTCCTCATCCTATAAGACATCGAACTCCTCCATGTCTCCCTGTGACAAAACATCTGCCCTTTTGTAGCACCAAGTTATGGAGGGTGCAACAAACAATGATGATAAGGGACACATTCTGCGGTAAGAATTGGACAGCTCCGCCTGAGCGTCCAAATATCTGAACCTCATCTTTAAGAGGCAATAGTCTGATCTATTCAGGACTCTGTGACTGAATGTTCAGCATTGTATCTCTCCTCAGATGCCCTCGATTGATGATGAATATGTATCATTGGACATATTTTTAGGGGTTACTTTTCATCACCGAGAAATCTCTCAGCACAAAGCTCCCTCAAATAACTCTAGCATCCGGGAGTGACTCAAAAAGTACAAGTCGAGTGAGCGTCCTGGGTACTTAGTACAAATATGCATGACCTGCCTTCTATGATCACAAATTAACTGAACCTTCAGAGTGAAATCATTTTCTTTTCAGGCATTCAGCATTAGGGGCTTTTCACAGTAACTTAATTTGAAGCCTACTTGTGACAATAAGCGATTTTCATTTCATTTCATTTTCATGCCGCAGGCTGCTGCCAGAGAGCTCTCAGGGCCCATATGTGATCAGATGATGATGCCTTACACCTGCTGGAAGGCTGAGATCACTGTGAATCTGGCAGCCTGGCTTGTAACGGTGAGCTTTACTCAAAAGGGCATCGGTCACCTCCCTTATGCACTTGTGCGTCGCTGATTGTGAGATTCCGCAAAAGCCCCAAGTTCAGCCCTGGAAGGAGCAGCAGGCAAAAAGGTTAAGTGTAGCTGTAACTTTCAGCGCCACAAACACTGGGTGTCCTCTAAATGGGTGCAGCATGAGTTCCGCAAGAGAATGTGGAAAATATGAGAACTGTGCTGTCTTTTGCTCCTCTACATGTAGGAGCTTCTCTAGACCCTTGGTCACACCGAACATCTTTGTGGATTTGGCCCCTCCATTGTTGGTATCTGTGTCTTCCTGGGGCACTGCTGATTCTTGTTCTCAGTGTGTGAGCCTTGCCTGAGGTGTGCTAACTGGCAAAGGTTCCTCAATCTCCTCATTCTAACCAAAGTTGCCAAGGAAGCAGCGTTGCCTGTAGCGCATTCTCAACTCCTCCTGGTTTCTGTGACCGCATACAATTGAACAATCAATGGCAGTTCTTGTTGAAGGGTCTTCCTCCATATACAAGGCAGGAATACAGTCGAGCGTCCTTGACTTTCCCTCAGTCCGCACATCGCAGATCAAGGCCACCCTTTGCAGGACGATTTCACCCTGGAGGGTAGGAGGTGGCTGAACTGATGCGACTGCGATATCCACAATGAGAGTCTTAAATAGGATCAAAAGGCCCACATCTGAGGAGCTACAACCGGCTTTGTGTTGGTTACCCTCCAGTGGCCTTGGCAATGACTATGGATACCCAGTCCTTGTATTTATGCAAAACAGCAGACCTTGAATGTCATGACCTGTGCACTGGGAAACTGGGAGCCAATAGAGTTGATGCCATGCTGCCACTTCACAACAGACTTGGCCATTGGTTTTTGACCCTCAGTCCATTCTGACATGCTTCTGTAAGCATAATAATAATAAGTGCTTATTGTCACAAGTAGGCTTCAATGAAGTTACTGTGAAAATCCCCTAGTTGTCACAGTTTGGCACCTGTTCGGGGAGGCCGGTACGGGAATTGAACCAGCGCTGCTGGTCTTGTTCTGCATTCCAAGCCAGCTGTTTAGCCCACCGTGCTAAACCAGCCCCGTAATTGGCATCAAAAGCCAATTAAGACCATATACGCTGCAGCACCTAAACTTAATAGATTCTCAGCTGAATGTGCACCTTTAATAAAGGAGCCAAGCTCTCTCATTGTGCAATAGACCCTCATGTCCAACACTCAGCTGATCCATACTCTCCATGGTTTGAGCAAAACAGTCATGGGGTGGATCTCCAATTGACCAAAGATTTCTATGCTGAAGTCCTCCCACACACCCAGCAACCCTTCCCTAATCATTTTTTTGACTCTCTTGTTTTTTGAACTGTGTCATTAGGAAATTAGCTCGATTTTGGAAGAGCAGCTTCCACACTCCCCCCTATCACCAACAAGTTCCTCCCATCATCTTCCATACTCAGCACTTCCGAACTCTCCTTCCTCCTATCACTATCCAGCCTCCCCCATTACCTTTGAACCCACCCTTATCCATGTTCAATGTGGATTTTAGCACCGTTTTTGACCAGGTCCCCTATCAGACCTGCGGGTGTACCTTAGGGATTGCAGTGGTTCAAGAAGGCAA
This sequence comes from Scyliorhinus canicula, assembly GCF_902713615.1. Classification (NCBI taxonomy): domain Eukaryota; kingdom Metazoa; phylum Chordata; class Chondrichthyes; order Carcharhiniformes; family Scyliorhinidae; genus Scyliorhinus; species Scyliorhinus canicula. Next base: position 143,168,777 of record NC_052158.1, on the reverse strand, counting down.
CTCTCCACCATCTACGCAAGGGCAATTAGGGGTGGGCAATAAATGCTGGTCGAGCCAGCGATGTCCACATCCCATAAATGAATTACAATAAAAATAAAATGGCAGACTGGGATCCAGGGGAAAGTAGCATACTGGATACAAAATTAGCTCAGTGATAGGAAACAAAGGGTAATTGTTGATGGATGTTTGTGTGACCGGAAGGCTGTTTCCAGTGGGGTTCTGTAGGGCTCAGTACCAGGTACTTTGATGTTTGCAGTATATTTTAATGATTTTGATGTAAACTTAGGGGGAATGGTCAAAATGCTGGCAGATGACACAAAAATATTTCCTGTGACTGAGAGCAAGGAGAATTGCTGTAGATTGCAGGAATGGACTGGTCAGGGAGGCATTAAAGCGGCAAATAGAATTCAACCCAGAGAAGTGTGAGGTGATGCATTTGGGGAGGTCAAACAAGGCAAAAGGAATTGACAATAAATGGGAGGATATTGAGAAGTGTAGAGAAAGTGATGGATCTTGGGGATGAATCAGCACAGATCCCTGAAGGAAACAGGAAAGGTCGATGAGGTGGTTCAGAAGGTACATGCTATTCTTTAATTTATTGGCCAAGACACAGAATATAAGAGCAGGGAGGTTATGCTGAAACTGTATAAGCATGAGTTAGGTCGCAATTTGAGTACTGTGTGCTGTTCTGGTCATCTCATTACAGAAAGGATGTAATTGCTCTGGAGAGGGTGCAGAGGAGATTTCCAAGGATGTTGCCCAGACTGGAAGATTGAAGCTATGAGGAAGGATTAGATAGGCTAGTGCTGTTCTCCTTGTAACAGAGGGGACTGAGGGGGGGGGGGGATAGATTGGGATTGTTAAGTGCGAGGGACCCGATAGAGTTGATGGGAAGGGCTTATTTACTTTAGCAGATAAATTAATGACCAGGGGAAACAGATTTAAAATGATTTCAAGATTAGAAGGGAGATGAGGGAAAACCTTTTCGCCCAGAGGGTTGCGTGGTCTGGAACTCACTGCCTGAAGGGTGGTACAGAAACCCTCAACTCATTTAAAAGGCGACTGGATATTCACCTTGAGTGCCCAAACCTGCAGGGCTGCGGACCAATTGCTGCAAAGTGGGATTACACTGGATTGCTCATTTTTCAGTCAGCACAGACATGGTGCACCAATTGGCCTCTTTCTCTGTCAGAACCTTCCCATGATTCCACCTTGATATACCTGTTATCCCCCGAACCCTTTTGTTGCTAACAACTGAGCAGGAAGCTCGCAAAAGTTGGTTTCCTGTTTGAAAGGAAGGGGACAGGACTGACTGGAGTTGTAGAAGTTTAAGGAACCCTTGCTGCTGAAAGTCGGCGCCGGAATACTTGGTGGAGGGGAACAATTTTCAAAGGACATTGCAAGATTCGATCAGTTATAGCCAGGAGTAGTAAGCCTGCTTGAAGTTGCGAGTGACTTGTCATGTTTGCCATTCAAAGGAGTTGAAAGGACAGTATCAATTGAGTTAATTAGTTAAAGCAGAAGTACCTTGGGGGGGGGGGGGATTCTCTGATCCTGAGAATAAGTGTTGACGTCGTCAGAAACGCCATCCCGTTTCCCGACGGCATCAACACGGCCCCAGGATCAGCAATTCTGGCCCCAACATGGGGCCAGCAGGGCGTTAGAGCGGTTCACGCTGCTCCAGCTGCTGATCCGGGCGTGGAAATGGCGCCGGGGGATGCGCGCATGCGCAGTGGTTCCGGCGCGAAACCCGCGTATGCGCAGTCCCACCGCCGCGATTACCGCGCAGGCGCAGTGTCTCCCTTGTCTGGGTAGGCCCCGACCCAACATGGCGCAGGAGTACAGGGGCCGTCGTGGACGAAAGGAGACCGAGAGACAGCGAGGCCGCCCCCCCCCCCCCCAAAAATCTATTTGGAAAAGACATTACCTTAATTATTAAATCAAGGGTACAGCTTATGAAAGAAAACATTACAAACTTCTTTTTTAAGATAAATAAACGTGAGCTACACAAGGTTTGTTCTGAGTCTTGCTAAAACGTTTCCCCGTTTATCTTATCCGTGCTCTCTGAATGGAAGTTCTGCATCTGTCCTCTCATTAGCAGTTATTTTTTCATTGGCGGGTTTAACTTGCCAGTGATATTTTGCAACCAGGAGAAACTGATGTCGTTAGACTGGTGGACTTTGCAGCCAGAGTCTGGGATCTGTCAGCATACATTGTTCATTCCCATGTATAATGGCTGAGACATACATGGTTCAGCTGGCTTTATCCAAAATGGAATGTCGCAGTCAATGAGTGAGTGGCCTGAAGGCATAAACTGACAGGGCAGTAGGCTCAGAATTAATTCACTAAAGTGATGTTGCTGGTCCTTGCAGAGTGGTCAACTCTGTGGGATGCTCCGACTGTGGACTGGTGACATGGCTCCCTGAAATCACTGGATGCTCCTTCAAATTGCACAAGATGACCTGCAGATTACTATCATACCTCATCATCGTGTTGAATTTAGGTGTAATTATGCTCCTCATTAATGTGCTGTGGCAGTATGAATGCTCAGATTACTACAGAGGGATTGCTGGTCACATCGCCCTATCTAATGCAGAACTCAACCTGCCTGTCCTGTCCCTGGATTTTAAATACGTTCGGTGAATTTTATGACAACACTGGTGGTGCGGGGGTTCATGTGACAGTGAGACCTATCGGAAATTTGATCACAGAAGTCAGCGGTTCCCAAGCTGTATTGTGCTCAATTCATTCAATGGCCATACTGGTAGTGCTTCCACTTTATGAGTATGATAATCTGGACACAAGTTGTGCTCAATATTAACATAGACATAGAAAAATACAGCACAGAACAGGCCCTTCGGCCCACGATGTTGTGCCGAACCTTTGTCCTAGATTACTCATAGATTATCATAGAATTTACAGTGCAGAAGGAGGCCATTCGGCCCATCGAGTCTGCACTGGCTCTTGGAAAGAGCACCCTACCCAAGGTCAACACCTCCACCCTATCCCCATAACCCAGTAACCCCACCCAACACTAAGGGCAATTTTGAACACTAAGGGCAATTTATCATGGCCAATCCACCTAACCTGCACATCTTTGGACTGTGGGAGGATACCGGAACACCCGGAGGAGTGCTCTACTTTTCCAAAGTGAATATATGGTTCAAGTTATTGCTCAGTTTGCATAATCATAAAGATAAAGGGGTGAGTACTCCACCCCTCCCCAACTGCGTATCTCTCAGTGGCGTGCATGCCACCAGGAAATCTATGGGCGGGGGTACGCTGCCGGAGAAACAGAGAATCCCGCCGGCGGTGAATTCACCCCAAAATCTTCTATGAACCAAATAATACAATCAGACAGTACTTTAGAATGTTCTTTGAACCTTCCTTGCATTAAAAAAATACTCCTTGATGTATTTAAGAATTTGCTGAAAAAGACACATGTTGTTGAATTATTTCACCTTGCACTCGTCAAAACAATTGGCATGAATACCAAATGTAAAGGGAACAACAATTTAAACATGCGATTCTGTGATTGGACAATATTTGTTAAACAATTCCAAGTATGGTAAGAACCATGCTGACAACCAATTTAAGATTATCAGTCGGGCTCGCAGTGTGGCACATTTACCCGTGCACGAAGCAACATATATCAATACATTGTGCCTGTTTCAAATAAATAGAATAGGCGACAGCCATTCTCTGGTTCATTTCCCAGGGCAATATCTTGGCCAATCAGATTCAACCTGCCTGGTGTGAATATAAACAAATCTTGGAAGTTAACTGTCAGTCATCAGTTAACTGGTGCATTCTCCATGGCAACACCTCCACCAATTAGAGTCCACTTGCCAACCAGTCGGCCTTCTCTTCTCATGATATTTAATTATTGCCCTCTTTACAACACCTTCAAATTCTGAACCACCAAAAGATTATTTAAGGGTGATAAACTGGGGCAGTTTTATTATTAAAGCTAAAAATGGGTTTAATCATAAAATCTTTAATCAATGATTAGTCGTTAACCCCATGAGCAACTCAATTTTAAATAACTTTAAAAAGCTATACACAACCATTCGCTAGCTTCATCGATGTAATGTAGTTAGTTTATTAGAAAATTAAATATTTTTTATCGTTACAGGTGCCTGTTGGTGTCCTTGCACCTAAAATTAAACTTAAATTTAAAAGTCTTCTTGAAGGTTTACAAACGGGTTTAATTTGCAGATACTCGCCATGGTGATCAACTTGATTTCGGGACGCGGCACGTTTACCACGGCTGACGTTAATTATAGAAGTGCCCAATTACCAAAGGGAAGCTTGAAACAGCCGCCAGAACAGCATTTGCAACTTGTATAGTATGACGAGAGGTTCTAAACTCAGGAATGATGTCCCTGAGTACGTGTGATGATTTTATAGCAACGTAAATGTTTATTTAAAAATGAAGAAAAATAAATAACATTACACTTAAACACAAGAATGGCTTCACACAGTACTGTATACAATACTTTAAAACATTTCCAAAAGATCTTAACTTAAACTACCCATAGAACTAACCTTCCCTTTTTCTGTTTAGCAAGTATCCTATAAACTTTAAAATCACAAAGTGCCATTTTTGTCTTGGTGTGTCCCTGAGGCTGACAGTAAGTGGTTCCCCAGGTCTGGCATTCTTCACACAGGCCTCCGGGTAGTTTAAACCAGCTGTCCTGTTGTTTTCTGGGAGATCTAAGCAGCTGCCCCCTTCACATATGTTCAGAAGTTCATATGGTGTAGGAGCAGAATGAGGTCATTCAGCCCATCGAGCCTGCTGCATCATTCTATCATGGCTGAAATGTTCCTCATCTGTTGGCTATAATGCTACAGACCAGGAGCTGGATTGCTAAATCATCTAAAGCATCTCCTCCCTAGAACGCATGGCCCAGGAGCAGGAGTCGGCAATTTAGCCTCCTGAGCCTAAACACCCTCAATGTGATCATGGCTGATCCCATCCTGGCCTCAATTCCACCATCCTGCCGTTCTCCTTAACCCTTCAACCCATTACTACATCGGCCTCAGTATTTCCTTAAAGGTGTTCCTTTCATTTGATATCACTAGTTATTTCAATCAGTCTGTTCAGAAGTGCTTTCTTCCCAGAATTTATTGAACTCCTTTCTTTAGTCTCACTCTTAAGCTTTAAAAATATTAAAAAAAAGTAAACTTATCCTCTCTTTACCTTACACACTGACAACTTTTACAACCACTTTGAACTGAAACAACCCGCTTTAAAAATTATTATTATCACAACCTCCAACAGCCTGTCTTCCAGTGCAGAAGAAATATGACAAGAATATTACCAAAATAAAAATATTACAAGTCCTTGATTTCTTGACAGTAGACAGGGCCGTCTCCCAGCACAATGTTCTTTGAACAATGTTTGAGAGTGGGTGAACTTAGAATCCCCACAGTGCAAAAAGTGGCCACTCGGCCCATCGAATCCGCAATTTAATTTGCAACAGTAATGCATTTAAAAGTGCTTTGTTTTGGCTGCTTTCAAGCAGGAAAATCCAGGACAACCTCGTGGAATTACTACCCAGACAAATGATGTGGGACACGTTGATGTGTCGTTGATTGGGTATCGTCAGTTTATAAATCGCCTCTCTGCATTTTCCCAGCATCACTAAAAACGACCCATGGTCAGCTCCATGTCATCTGAGCTAACATGGATTGACCCACATGTTACTGTCAGTTCCTGGCAGTGAAGTCCTGTCTGTTTTCCTGGTGGCCCTTGGCATGGGCAAGATTTTTCTGCGTGGCTTGTCCAACTCAAACTCAACTTGATATTGAAGCTTTGGGAATCTGGATTGGCTTTGTTCTGCCTGAATATGAAAGCCATCAACTCCAGGTCTCAAATTGCATGGATGGAATCATTATCATATTCGGCTGACCCAAAAGTTAGGACTTTTCTGAAGTTCTAAGCCATTTTGGGCTAAATCACTGGCTTTTCAAGCAGACCAAGGCAGGCCAGCTGCACGGTTCAATTCCCGTACCAGCCTCCCCGAACAGGCGCCGGAATGCGGCGACTAGGGGCTTTTCACAGTAACTTCATTTCATTTTCATTTCATTCAACCTGTGTATGGCAGACTTGTATAAGGACGTGAGTGTTTATTAGATGAGTTATGCCAGGTTAGGAGCTCATAGTCAAAGCAGCTAAGTACAAAACCCGAGAAAATCATGATCAAGTTGTCCAGATAATGCTTTGGCCAAACCATTTTGACAACTCCATCTTGTTATGGTCACCAAGATACAAGACAGGTGGAAAAGCACTAGAAGCAATGCAGAGAAAAGCAATCACTGTTGTTGGGTTAAAAGAAAGGATAGAGATGCCATAAGCTGCCACAAGCTTACCAGTAAAATCTGGTGGCAACTGGGGTTCTGGCCATCCAGCTAAGTATCAGTTTAATACATTATTAAAAATGCTCCTTGTTGGTCAGGCTTGCTTCTGTAGGCTCCACAAAAAAAACAGGGATCCCTTCACCAGATTGCCATGAACTTTCCAATACCTTCCCGCCTAACTCTGCATTTATCTTGCCACAGACCTTGTGTCCTTCCTGCTAGCCTGATCCTCCATTAACTTTGGCTCTGGCCATTCCGACCTGCTCTGGCCCATAAATCCCCTCTGTGATCCTGAGCCTGTAGTGCCTGAGAGGAGACCTTCTACATGTGAGTAACATTGTAAATGGCATGGAAAAGACTAATCTGGATTGATAAACTATCGTGGACTGAAGGAGCTGCTTTAGCCCGAAAGGTCCAATTCTCACCTCTGATGTTGGAACTCCTCTATTTATATCCCTCAGTTAATTTTGATTTTTAATGCCCAACCAATTCCTCATTGGAGGACAAAATCAGTGATAACATTTGCCCTATTTTCCTTTCCATTGATCAATGACAGTAAAGCAAAGAGTGGTTAACATTTATCAGCTAATTGGCAAGATTAGCTTCTCGTACCAATGTCGCTAATAGCCATTTCGTGGTTTATATATATGTAAATTTGTTATTTTAAATAGAAAATGCTTTTTCAGCCATCTTTCTGCCTTTTGTCCTGAAGGTTCTGTTTTTTTCTTGAAATAGACTGTAAGTTAGAATTATGCACTTGGGTGGATCGCAGGGAGGAACATGTGGAAACGGAGTCCACATCCATCAGGGAACATAAGAACATCAAGAACTAAGAGCAGGAGTGGTCCATCGTGCCTGATCCACTGTTCAATACAGCCATGGCTAATCTTCACTTTCAACTCTATTTTCCTGCCTGCCCACCATGGGCTGGATTCTCCATTTCAGCAACTAAGTGCCGGCTCGAGTGGAGAATCCGTGGAAGGTTTACATGAAACAATCGGCACGAACGCCTCACTAATTCCGGTACTGGTGAGGTGCTAGCAGCAGCGTCGGGTGAAACTCCCAGCTCCCGCGCCAAAAACGGTTGGATCCCAGGCCACGCATGTGCACGGCTGACGACCTGCAGCGGTCATGCCGTACAACATGGTGCTGGCTGTGCGCAGACCCGACCCGCCATCCGCGACCCCCATGGCCACCCCCTGGCCACCCCCCACCAGTCCCCCCAGCCCTCGCTGAAGCCCCCCTGGCCAGCGGCATGGATCCCGGCCGAGTGGGGCGGTGCTGGAAACAGTCCGCAGCCTCCACGCCGGGTTCCCGACCACTGATACCACACGTGTCCCACACCATTAGGAACTCGGCCCATCAGGGCGGATCATCGCGGGAGGGATGGCCGATGACACGATTATGCCATTTCCGAGGGGGCGGAGCATGGCTGACCAGGCGTCAAACTGGCTCCGGCCCCGATTTGGGCATCGGAGTTGATTCTCCGCCCGATCGCTGATTACAATATCGGCATCGGGCAACGGAGAATCCTGCCCCTTTTTCCTCAATTCCCTGATTTTTTTTTCGGTTTCCCATCCATTAGCTTGAAATGAGTGAAAATCTTGGGAGAGGCAGGGCAATTAAAGAGGGCTATTGCGATTGGATCAGACTATTCAGGCAGACCTTGCTCTTGGCATGGCCAGGAATGAATTGTTGTGGAATCTCTGCAAGAGATACCATGCTAAGGTTGTATCATGCCTCGATTTCAACCAAACCATCCTGCAATGTACACTCATTCAGTGTGGTCTACATACACTAAAGAAATAAAGTCACAGTTGCATGCTGCTCCCTTCAGTATAACATTCGCTGTCATTCACCCCATTCCTCATTCTCAGATAGACTCAACAATCCTTTCCCTGTACAGTACTTTCTGATGTTCCCTCACACACTAAGTAAAAATGCTGTTATGAATCACACATTCCTCAGTATAACATTCTTTAATTATACCTCCTCAAAATGCATAATATTCTCTCAGAATGTTTGAATATGGATTCTATGATTTACCCCCAACCCCCCTCCTCAACGCTGAATATTTGCTGTTTGTGCTCCACCCAGGTATCGCCTTATGTCAGTCAGTCGCAATAAAACCCGCTTCTACAAAATTCCTGAACAGGTGAAATTGACCAGGCTTTGTGAAAACATTTCCCCCTCCCTCCCCCAGGAACAGGATATAAGAAAAAAAAATTCTCATGTAAACTAATGTGTGAATGAGAATTTTGTTTCTCATTATAACTTATATTTCCTTTGAAAGATTGCCAGGAATATAACCTGGAGCGAGGGAAGGTGCCCACAGAATTAAATCTCACGCACACACTGAACTGATCATAGGCTCTGAAGCAATAAGTCCAACTGAAGTTTAATTAAATGCCCATATTTCAGGTACATAGCCCTTTCCTTTCCAACCCTCATCTGTTTAGGCTTCTGTGAGCAGCCCCTGCTGATTAATTCCAATGCCTGTTGCTGGGGATTTAACAGGGGTCAGCTGGACATCAATTCCCCACTGGGCCCTCCTCAGCTTCTGCATCACTATGCCTTTTTGCTTTTATGCTTAGCTTTCAATCTAGTGCTTTTCTCTATCCGGCAGCCTACAAACAAACACTGTTTGGGGCATCATTCTTTGTAACAACACTATAATCCTTCAAACAGAGGCCTACTCTGAAATGCTGGCCGAGCAATGATGCAGCAGTGCAGGTGAATATTTACTCTGTATGGGTCATCTTCTAATCTTAGAATCACAGCTGGAAAGGGAAACTTTCACACACATACAAAAACATGCATTAGCAAACCAGTAGCTAATGCTAATTGCAAGCATTAAATTACCTTTATTTTTGTCCCTTCCTGCATAAAATTAAATTCTCTGGGCACAAGTTTGAAGTCTTCTGCGTTATAAAATGAGGAACAATGGTCCTATTAACACAGTATTTGGCATCCATAACAGCACAATAATTCTCCTGTGCAATTATTTTGTTTATAAACATTTGTTTGCTTTTTCCTCCTCAAGGAGGTATAGTGTAGCGTTGTGACAATAAGATTTTTTTTTGTTCAACTGTTCCAGATTAGACAACATTAAGCCCCGCGTGTAGCAAGCTCATTGTCCTTCAGAGATACCAGGGTTTTAAAGAGGGCTATTGCGATTCGATCAGGATGTTCATGCAGACCCAGCTCTTGGGCTAGAAACAAATTGCTTTGGAAGCTCTGCAAGAGGTATCATTCTAAGGCTCTACCAAGCCTGGACTGCAACCAATACCATCCTGCAATGTACACTCAGTCAGCGCGGTTTACGCACACTGAATAAGTTGTATACTGTGCCCTTCAGTATAACATTCTCTGTAATTCATCTCATGCCTCATTATATTGCCTTCTGATATGTCTCATGTTACAGTATTCACTGATACACCCCTCGCTCCCCAGCATGACATTCTCAGATGTACCCTACATTCCTTTCCCTAGACAATATTCTCTTATTTTTCCTCACACACCAGATAAATATGATGCTATGAATCACACACTCCTCAATGTAGCATTTTTTAATATAACCTCCTCAGTAGTTATAACATTCTCCAGAGCCCTTGCAGTTTATGTTTGACTTATTCATTCATGGAAGGTGCGCTTTGTTGTCAAGGTCAGCATTTATTGCCTCTTCCTAAATTGACCCATTGAGAAGATAGAAATCAACTGTCTTATAAACACTGAATTCTGTGTCGTGAAGGTATTCCCTGTCATATTATCCACTCCTGTATATAATGAAGTGCAGACAGGCAGTGATTGACACACAGGATGATCAGTAAGCACACAGCACAGTGCAGCCAATCACCAGACAGGACACTACCACTATAAAGCCAGAGGGCACTAGGTTTCCCGCTCTCACTGGACCCAGACAGTCAGAGTCCACGAGCTAGCCAGTGCAAACACCATGCAGTAGCTAGTACGTCTGCTCAGGCTAGTACCAGGTCTCCAGTCAGATCAGTATAGTGTCAACCCACAGCTGATCGTGTATATTAGTTATAACGTTGAATAAAATTGTGTTGGATCTTCTCCAGTGTTAGAGGTCTGTCTCTCGCCACACTGCATCAAGTGCAGTCCACGTCGAACCAACCTGCCTAACACATCATTCCCAAAATGCCTTTTGGGATGGAGTTCCAGGATTTTGACCTAGTAATGATGAATGAACATGTTCATTTCAAGTTTGGATGGAGTGTGACCCAGAGAGCAACTTGAAGGTGCTGGTATTCCCAGACGCATGCTGAACCTATCCTTTGAGGTGATGGAGGTGAATGGGAGCTTGCTGTTGAATAAACCTTTGCATATTGCTGCAGTCCATCTCATGGATGGTAGACATGGCTGGGCTGTCACATTACACTGGTAGTGGAGTGGGTAAGGTTTTAAGGTGTTTGATAATGTGCTGGTCAAACAGGCTACTTTATACGGGATGGTCTTGAACCCCTGGAGTTTTATTGGAGCTGCACTTATTCAGGCAAGTGGTGAGTGCTTCATGATACTCCTCACACATGCTTTGTAGGTGTTGGGCTGGCTTTGAGTCAGAAAGTGAGCTGCTTGCCACAATAGCTAGCTTCTGTTGTATTGTATTTTCCTCTGGTTCAACTATTAGAGCACTGTCTATTGTTTCACACACTCGTCCATACTCTAGTATGTTTTATTAATACCCCACTCTCCCCCAACATAATGAAAAACCCTAAAGTTCTCGCGGAACAAAATTTGACATACCTGCCGTGGACTCATAGCTGATTGGTTCTAGACATATAGGGCGGGATTCTCCCGCACCCAGCGGGAACCACTCTGGCATTAGCCCTCCCCAAAGGTGCGGAATCCTCTGCATCTTCAGGGGCTAGGCCGGTGCCGGAGTAGTTCACGCCGGCTGGCGTGGAAGGCCTTTGGCGCCACGCCAGCCGGGGCCGAAGGGACTCCGCTGGCCGATGCAAGTCCAGCGGCTGCTGACGTCATCCCGCACATGCTTCACCTACGAGTCGGCCATCGCGGAGGCTGACACGGCCGACACATAGGAAAAGAGTGCCCCCACGGCACAGGCCTGCCCACAGATTGGTGGGCCCCGATCGCGGGCCAGGCCACCGTGGAGGTACCCCCCGGGGACAGATTGCCGCGCGCCCCACCCAGGACCCCAGAGCCCGCCCTGTGCCGCCAGGTCCCGCTGGCGAGGGACCTAGTCTAATCTACGCCGGCTGGACTGGCATAGGACCAGTGGGACTTCGGCTCATCGCGGGCCGGAGAATCGCCGGGGGGCCGCTGCGAGCGGCCACCGACCAGCGTGGCGCAATTCCCGCCCCCACCGAATCTCCGGTGCAGGAAGATTTGGCGGCCAGCGGGGGCGGGATTCACGCCGCCTCCCCCCCACCCCCCCCCCAAGCCCGGTCGGAGAATCCCGCCCAGAGTGACATTTTCCATATTGTCTATTTATATCGGAATATGGGTGTGGTGTAACCAACATGTTTCACCCAGTGCGGAACTGGGCATGCTGGTTAAACAGCAGGAAAGGCCAAAATCTAGATTTGCGCAAGACGCAAATCAATTTGCCATCTAACTGGCCCACTCCGGATGGCAAGTTCCGGATCACGCACAAACATGGAATGCATATCATTGACCCCAATTATCACCAATTTCCATCTCATTATCGAGATTGAAGATGGATGTAACGGCCTCCCTGGAATTAATCGATTCCCCAGCGAGAAATCACTCGGGCGTCTTTTGCCCCTTTTTAAAAACGTGAAGCTGGCGCAATGGCTGTTGAGGGGAATCTGAAGAAGTGAGCAGCCATTTCTATTTTCCGGCCTGCAACTCAGGGGAACTGGAACTGTTGCCCCAGCGTTCGGAGGGGGCGGGGTTGGAGGGTGTCGAGGGGCTTCTCGTCTGTGAGGCTTTCAAGCCATCTTTAAATATTTTCCATAATAATATCAGTTCTTTAGGTGGGTTGAACTGCACTAACGGGTATGAGGAATGCAGCAATTGCTCTACTCTGTTGAAAGATTCCTCTTCCGGAGCCTTTCAAGACCAACAATTGTGCTTCATCAGCAGAATATGCAAAGGGAGCCAATACCGTCGATATGTTTGGTAAAAAATGTCCACAGAACCAATTTGAGTTCAGTTGTGCTCGTGGGGGCAGGCGCCTCCTTCATTATGACCTTGTCTTCCACAGGGTGTAATCCTTGTGTATGTACACGGTACCACAGGTAGTTCACCTCAATGGCATGAATGATGCACTTCTCTTTCTTGAGGTGAACTTCAGCCTCCTGGTCTTTTTAGCACTTCCTCTAAGTTCGATAGATGCTCAGCCTCTGTTTATCCAGGTATAAAGACATCATCAGGATATACAAAAACCCATGCTAGACCCTGTAACACACTCTCCGTTGTCCTTTGGAATATTGCACATGCCAAAGACACACCTAAAGGCAGGTATGTACACTGGAATAGGCCTATATGTGTTTATAATGGCATACTCCTGGGAAGCTTCGTCTAATTTGAATTGTGAGTGTGAGTCATATCCGGCTTTGTGTAAGGATGACCTCTTGCCAGTTTTGCATCCAGGTCTTCAATTCTTGGGATTGGATATTTATCCATATTGGCAGCTGATTAACTATTACCATATAATCACCACAAATGATGATGGTCTTGTCCGGTTTCAGTACAGGGACTATAGGTGCTGCCCATTCCGTGAATTGAACTGACTGGATAATGCCTTGTCCTCCCAACCTGTTTAACTCAGTGTTCATTTTTCTCGTAAAGCATAGGTACCAGTCTTGCCCTAAAGAATAATACAGTCACCTCCAGGTCCACATAAACCTTAGCTTGTAGCCCTTTAATTATTAAGGCAAGATCTGTTGTCCAGATCTTACAGGTACCATTATGGCACCATTTACTTTTGTAGCTTCTCCCGCATTAGTCTCCAACAGAGCAGAAGTGCTTTTCAAGCTCAGTGGTTTGAATCCCTCTGTTAGGGACTAAAATGTATGCTTACCCACTACGGCAGTTGATGCCCTTGTATCCACTTCCACCTGAAGATGTTTCCCATTTACCCAGAGCTTTACAGTACTAGGGTCTATCTTTCCTGTTTTTAGATTAAACAGAGAGTGAATACCAGAATCAAGGATGCTCAGCTCTTCCACATTGCATACTTATAACATCTTTAGTTGATCAGTTACTTTGCAATCTTGACTTTGCTCTGCACTCCTTTATCAATTGTCCTCTTTTGTGACAATAAATACACTCAGCCTCCTTAAACTGACATCATTTAGGAGTGTGGTGACCTCCACACTGGTAACATTTCAATTCAAACATTACTGACTGATAAGCCCGTTCTGTACCTTTTTGTTTTGTTGGTTGCTGAAATTATTTCCCACTTGGCGGCTGCTACGGCAGTTTTGCCGCCATGGCTGGCTGCAGATTCCTGCCCTAACTGGTGAACGGCACCATTTTGTGTGTTCTGTAGCTCTTGTGCACCTTTTCAATGCTTTCCATAGCCAGCGCTATCTCCACTGCTCATTCAACATTCACATCAACCTCTGCAATTAATCTGTGTTGATGAGAGTTGTTATTCTTGCCACAGACTAACCTATCCTTTAATATGTCATTTAGGGCGGCTCCAAAATCACAATACTCCAATAATGGCTTCATTTTAGCGATGTATGTCACGATCGATTTATCTGGGGCTCTCATCCTCGAAGTAAATTTGAATATTTGGATTATGACTGATGGTTGACGTTGCAATTGAACCTTCACTAAATCCATGAGTTTACAAAATGATTCAGAGTCAGGTGCACTTGAGGCTGCAAGCCTCTGAATAAAGTTATGTGTCTGAGTTCCACAAATACTTAGGAGAATTGCTGTGCATTTCATCTCCTCCCATTTTCTTTTGCTTAGAAATAATACCCAAGGCGCTCAAAGTATTGTGTCCAGTCCCCTGTGGAGGAGTCAAATTAGTCTATTCGCTCAGAGAGATATATTGGTGAGTACTTCTATTTAGACTTCGATTAAAACAGGATATTCACAGGTGTCAGGCCAGAGGAAGCATCAGGATAATTTATCCTCATTGCCAAATGTAAAGATGCACTTTCACGGACTTCATTAATGAACACAAAAGGGATTTATTTGGCGCGATTCAGCAGACATGAAACAAAATGCGCGATTCAATGGCCAGGCTGAGACGGAAAAGCAGCTCGGCTTGGCGCAGCACGTCAATAGAAGCAGGGAGACCCCGCTCCTGGCATCTACCCGGCTCACAACACCTTGCAAGATCCAATGTGATCTCGCGAGATGTTGCAATGTAAATCCCGCCCATGATGGCAGCACTGTGGCACAGTGGTTAGCACAGTTGCTTCACAGTTCCAGGGTCCCAGGTTCGATTCCCGGCTTGGGTCACTGTCTGTGCGGAGTTTGCACGTTCTCCCCGTGTGTGCGTGGGTTTTCTCCGAGTGCTCCGGCTTCCTCCCACAGTCCAAAGATGTGCAGGTTAGGTGGATTTGACCATGCTAAATTGCCCTAACCAGAAAAGGTTAGGTGGAGTTACTGGGTTATGGGGAAAGAGTGGAGAGGTATAGGCTTAGGTATGATTCTCTTTCCAAGGACCGGTACAGACCCGATGGGCCAAATGGCCTCCTTCTGTACTGTAAAATCGATGATTCCATGATTACATTTTGGCAAATTTGCATATTAGAGTGAGACAGTGGGCGATTTCAGCGTTTCGCCGGCTGGTCAATGGGGTTTCGCATTGTGGGGCACGCCACGCCGTCAAGAACCCTTCGGGCATCCGACAAAATGGAGACATCCGACAACGGAGAATTCAGCCCAGGACGTCTCTCTCTAATGTGCAGATTCCAGAGGTACCTGAGGCTTTGGAATTCATTTCCTTCACCTTGGAGACCTGAGAGCGAGCGTTGTTCAGCATTCAAGATGGAGCAGTACTTGTGGGGATTTCCCAGAGGAGTGGAGGCCCTCAGCTGCATGCCCTTTGGGCAGCATGGTGCTCTGGCACTGCTGGTGCCACCTGGCAGTGCCACCTCAGCACCCTGGCAATACCACCTGAGTGCCATCTTGGCATTTCCAAAGTCCCTAGGTGGCATGGCTGTCACGGGCACTGCCAGGTTGACAATGCCAAGCTGGCATTTTCTGCATGCATGCAATTGGCATGGGGGTACCCTGCATGGGTATTGGGGGTTGTGTGAGTGGAGCAGTGGACTCTCCCATAGTGCGTTTGGGCTGGGGGGGGGGGGGGTTGGGGATTACTTCGGAGGCCCTGAAGATAGAGGTGCCATTTAAAAATGACATCCAGCATTCTCGCTACACTGGGGAGTTTTGCCGAGCAGAGCTCCCCATTGTAAAGAATGGGGCTAAGTGCAGCCTCACCTGCGTTACCCAATTGAGACCCCTTATACAATGTGTGTTGTGTTGAATAGCCATGGTTTTCACGGCGTTGTGAATGCCGGGAAACACGCATCTAAACACGTTCGGTGGGAGACTTTGTTCCCATTTGGTTGAATCAAGCCCAAAGTCTGCTTTCAGGCCTGTCTGGCCTTGGGTAGACTCTACCCACCGAGGCCACACGTTTGTTCATTTCCTGCACTGGGGAGCTGAGTTCGCCAGCAGGACCACTCTTTACAGGCAACCCCCACTCTTTTGCTCACCCAATCTCCTTGCAACCCCCAACACCCTGTCTCTAATGGGAAAGGCCCTCCTGGTCGTGCCAGGGTCCCAGCCTGCCCTATCCCGATCACCTGGGATCTCTAATGGCCTGTGGGGCTCTCCGACATGCTGTCATGCCTGTATTTGTGGAAACCAGTACTGAACGATGCCCAGTTAGGAGCGGGCATTGACCCCAGGGTGCCAGATGAAAGCGGCATCCGGTACGTAAATGAGGCTAATGGTCATTTAAACATGTTGATCTGGATCACGTCCAGCGAGGGTGGGATCCAGATCGCGCCGGATGGACCCAGTCTGGTGACTCGCAATCGACCTGGTGCCCAGCGTGGTGTCCAATTTGGAGATCTTGCGGGATTCACTCGTTGTGCCTGGCTCCACACCTCGCACAATGTGGTGTCTGAACCCTGCCCACTGATAAGAATTGTCTAGCAGCCTCATGGCTGTCACTCGCTCCCAAAATGACTCTTTGCCCAATAGCCTCTCTCCCCATGGGTTGATTCCACACTCTGAGTCCCGATTGGCCACACAGGACATGTGGCTGTTACTCTGAAGTGTTGCCCGTAAGGGGATAATCACCACATCCTGTCAGCACTTTCACATCGGAATCAATGCCCTGAAGCATGCAATTCTGACATTTTTATGGGTGCATTTTTATTCTGCACAGCCAGTAGTATTTCTCGGTCTCTTAAAAATCTTTTAATCAGGCAGTAGCACCCTCATTTACCTTCCAAATGAAGCACTTCTCAATGGCTGTAGCTTGCCTACAATTTTAAAATGCCACTTATCCCTGAAGATCTAATGGGATCAGTTTTAATTGACACTGGTTGGGAGTAACTCCAGCCCAAACCACCAGGGTTGTGCCTCATGGAAAACTAGGCCTCAATTTTCCATGTTTAACCCATATGCTGCATGCTATCTCAAGTACAGTTCACCTTATCAAGTCCTTGAACTCTCTTATACCAAAAAGAAGCTTCTGTGATTCATTTCACAGTTAAATTTGATTCAGTCATCTTTTAAACTCAAGTGAAGACACATGGGCAATAAAGCGCTGATTTAAAAAAAAAACAAGAAACAAGCACTTTAACAGGTGTTCATACAATTAATCTATAATCAGACTAAATTACTCAGTGCTACAAAGCTTCAGATATTTTATTTGTGTTCAACAAACATTTACTCTGTTTCAGACAAACTGTTTAATTTTCAATTACGCTAATGTAAAAAAAATTACTCTGTCACCCCCTCATGGAACGCATTTAAAATCTGTTTTCTCCACATTTACGAGTGCTACTTTAACATATCTGGCAGATCTCCTTGCTCATGGTGAATCGCAGGAGACGCTGGGATAGGCAGTCATATCCAGCAGTGACACAAAGTCAATGAGGGCTGTATTCGTGCAGTGTGCAGGCCCATCCGAGACAAACTGCTACCGTGTGCTTTTACAAGGTCAGGTGTATTATACTTACTGATGTGGCCATCAATTCACTAGACACACGATTGGAAATAAACTGTGGTTTTAATAGTCTTACAACTAAGCCAGCCTGTGACCAGAGGAACTGAGAGCAGGCTTACGGCTGCAGTACTTTATACTTCCGGTTAGTGGGAGGAGCCACGGGCGGAGCCATGGACAGAGCCAAGGGTGGAGCCCAGTACAAACTCCTCATCTCCCCCTATGGGCAGAGCCGCGCAACGGCTCACATACAGAGCCCACAAGGACACGATACATGCAAGGCAATACGGTGTGAATTACGAGGCATATAATTCACCACACTTACAATGCGCAATGTGCAATTCTGTTCCTGTGGCGGAGTTGCTTTCCAACTGATGAGATCATTTGTGGTCAAGGGATCTGATATGGAGACCAATTACCCTGAGGTCATTGTGAGGAGGTCAAAGTGCACATGACCCACTTGCAGCTCCTGAGGTCAAGCAAGCTGATCTTCAAAACACAGGAGCCATGCACAACATTTGGCACCACGTTGCGCGTATTTGTGGTGCCATTTTGAGGTTAAAATGGAATTGGTGTCAAACGCGCACCCTTCCTGTGCAGCCTCTGCCACTTGTTATTTTGGTGAGTATGTCAGCATGGGTATGAAGAGTGTGCCTCGGAAGCCTTCAGAGTGGGCAGATTATGGGCCTTTTTTAGCACCAGCTAAAGCCCTCTCAGCCTGCGTACTAATGTTTTGTACCAGGGCACCCAGATCCCTCTGGACCGCCAAGTTCTGCAATCTCTCCCCATTTGAATGGCATACTGTTTTTTTTATTCTTCCTGCCAAAATGTACAAGGTCACAATTTCCCACATTATATTCCTTCTGCCAATTATTTTGCCCACTCACGTTATCCCTTTGGAGATTCCGCACCTCCTCTTGACAACTCACTTTCCTACTTACCTGGGTGTCATCAACCAATTTTGCTGCCATAAATTCAGTCCCTTATCCAGATCATCGATGATTATAAATAGTTGAGGCCCCGGCATTGACCCCTGTGGCACTCCACTAATTCCAGCTTGCCAAACCAAACAAGACCCACTTACCCCTACTCTCTGCTTCTTGTTAGTTAACTAATCCTTTATTCATCCTACCTCTGTTACCTCCTGCACCATGCTCTCTGATCTTGTGCAGTAACCTAAGATGCGGCCACTCACCAAATGCCTTTTGCGAATTCACATTCACAGTTCCCCTTTAACCACCTTGCTTGCTACTTCCCCAAAAGCCTCCAGTAGATTTCCCCTTCATAAAGCCTTGTTGACCCTGTAGGATCGCAATATGATTTTTTAAGTATCCTGCTGTAATCTACTTATGAATGGATTTGAGCAGATGTACTGCTTTCAGCCTCTTTCCTTTTTTTAATTTTTTATAAATTTAGAGTACCAAATTATTGTTTTTTCCAATTTTTTAAAATTTAAATTTTTTATTTTCCAATTAAGGGGCAATTTAGCGTGGCCAATCCACCTAACCTGCACATCTTTGGGTTGTGGGGGTGAAACCCACGCAGACACGGGGAGAATGTGCAAACTCCACACAGACAGTGACCTAGGGCCAGGATTCGAACCCGGGTCCTCAGCACCGCAGTGCCCAGTGCTATCCACTGCGCCACATGCCACCCTCAGCACCGTAGGCAGCAATGCTAACCACTGTGCCACCGTGCTGCCCTTTGTTTTTTTCTAATTAAGGGGCAATTTAGCACAGCCAATCCATATAACCTGCACATCTTTGGGTTGTGGGGGTGAAACCCAAGCAGACACGGGGAGAATGTGCAAACTCCACACGGACAATGACCCAGGGCTGGGATTCGAACCCGGGTCCTCAGCACCGCAGTCTCAGTGCTATCCACTGCGCCACATGCCACCCTGGCCTCCTTCCTTTCTTGAAGAAAAGTGTTACATTAGATACTTTACAATCCACTGGAAGCTAAGGAATGGTAAGTGATTAAAAAAACGCATCTATGATTGCCACAGCCACTTATTTTAATGCCCGAAGATGTAGGCCATCAGATCCTGGATTCTTGTCAGCTTTTAGGTCAAATATTTTTCCCAGAATCTTTCCCCTAGTTTTTTAAAATTCGTTCATGGGATGTGGGCGTCGCTGGCTGGGCCAGCATTTATTGCCCATCCCTGAGAGCATTTAAGAGTCAACCACATTGCTGTGCGTCTGGAGTCGCATGTAGACCAGGTAAGGATGATAGATTTCCTTCCCTAAAGGACATTAGTGAACCAGATGGGTTTTACTCCAATCGTTTCACGGTCATCATTTGACTTTTAATTCCAGATTTTTATTGAATTTAAATTTTGCCATCTGGTGGGATTTGAACCCAGAGAATTCTCCTGGGACTTTGGATCACTAGTCCGGCAACAACACCACTATGCCACCGCCACCAACTGTTGCCGATTGTTTTAATTTCCTATCCCCCATTCACCTTTTGGTTTACCATTATCTTTGGGAAGTTGTCTAAGCCTTCTACAGCAAAGAGAAACACAAAATACCTGTTCAACACCTCCACCAATGCCTAGTTTTCCAATTTCAATTCTGCAGACTTACTCTCCAGAGGACCAACACGAGCCTTAGTTATTCTTCTTCTATTTAAATAGTTGTAGAAACTCTTACTATTTATTTTTTAATTACTAGCTAGCTTTCTCTCATGCTCAACTGTGTCCCTCTTTTGGTTGCCATTCTTTGCTGGTTCTCAAAGTCTGACCGATCTTCTAACTTATCTCTAATCTTTTCAGGTTTGTGCCGTGTTTCTTTAAATTATATACAATCTTTAATTCTTTATTCAGCCACTTTACTGGGATGAACCCTTGATGGGGCTGGGACTGGGGCTGTTTAGCACAGGGCTAAATCGCTGGCTTTGAAAGCAGACTAAGGCAGGCCAGCAGCACGGTTCAATTCCCGTACCAGCCTCCCTGAACAGGCGCTGGAATGTGGCGACTAGGGGCTTTTCACAGTAACTTCATTTGAAGCCTACTTGTGACATTCATTCATGATGTGAGTTAGTAAATATTTATTTAAAAGTCTTCCAAGACATCTCTGCGGTCCAACCTTTGTTACCCAGTTTCTGATTCACTTTAGCTAGCTGATTTCAGACCTCTATAATAACTGTTATTCTGGTTTAGAACACTAGTCTTTGACCCATACTTCACCACTTCAAACTAACATGGAATTACATCATGTTATGATCATTGTCAACTAAAGACTGCTTTACCATAAGGTAGTCTTGTCTCATTGCTCATTGACTGTTCTAGAACAGCTTGCACCCTGGTTGGCTCTAGAATGTATTGTTCTAAGGAATTGTCCCGCATACAATCTGTAGACTCATTTTTCAGACTCTCTTTGTTAATCTAACACTGGTTCTGAAGATGACCACGGGCAAGACTGTCTTTGAACTGGAATTTTTCAAGTTGGAATGGCAGCATCTGTAAAATCTGCCAGTTGGCTGTCCACAGCTGCGCTAGCAAGGCAATAGCCATTCTTTCCCAGACGGTGAAACAATTATGTGGCTTTATCAGAATACGCCTTGGTTCAGGGGCTAGCGACTGCTGCACAAATGTGGCTTCATGGTGCTCCATCTAAAGGAAAAGATGAACCGCAATTGCAAAGGGTTCCACTCCCTGAATAAGCAATTGATATGCGTTCATGCTCAGCACATCATAAAGATGAATATCTGATATCTTGACAGGACTCATGATGCCTTTATTCTCCACCAGTCTGCTGTGCGAACAGTATTTGAGCCGTCACATCAATCCAGATAGTCATTACTGGGTGACAGGGCTACCGGCTGACCACCTGGCTCATGCCTCCAGTTCGTAGCATAAGCAGACGCGGGCAGCATGCATACAAGTGCCATGTGTAGCAAGTCATTAGGAAAGCCAATAGAATGTTAGCGTTCATTGCAAGGGGAATTGAATACAAGAGCAGAGAGGTTATGCTTCAGCTGTACAGGACATTGGTGAGACCATGCCTGGTGTACACTGCACAGTATTGGTCTCCTTATTTAAGGAAAGAAGTAAATGCATGTGAAGCCGTTCAGAGAAGATTCACTAAACTAATGCCAGAAGTGAACAGCTTGTCTTACCAGGAATGGTTGGACAGGCTAAGGCTGTATCTACTGATGTTTAGAAGAGTAATAGGCGACTTGATTGAAACATATGGGGCGGGATTTGGGCAGCACGGTAGCATTGTGGTTAGCACAATTGCTTCTCAGCTCCAGGGTCCCAGGTTCGATTCCCAGCTTGGCGTCACTGTCTGTGCAGAGTCTGCACGTTCTCCCCGTGTGTGCGTGGGTTTCCTCCGGGTGCTCCGGTTTCCTCCCACAGTTCAAAGATGTGTGGGTTAGGTGGATTAGGCACGATCAATTGCCCTTAGTATCGAAAAAATTGCCCTTAGTGTTGGGTGGGGTTACTGGGTAATGCGGCTGGTGTCGAGGTGTGGGCTTGGATGGGGTTCTCTTTCCAAGAGCCAGTGCAGACTCGATGGGTCGAATGGCCTCCTTCTGCACTGTAAATTCTATGAATTTCTCCGATTCGCCAGCTGCATTTTCTTGCCCCCCATCGGGAAACCCGCGGGCATGGGTGCACTGCCGGTGGACTGGAGGATCCCACCGAAGCGGAATTCCGCAGATGAGATCCTGAGGGATCTTGACTGGATGGATGTGGAGAGGATGTTTCCCCTTGTGGGGGAACTGAGAACTAGGGGTCACTGTTAAATAATAAAGGGTCACCCATTTATAATAATCTTTTTTATAATAATCTTTATTGGCACAAGTAGGCTGACATTAACACTGCAATGAAGTTATTGTGAAAAGCCCCTAGGCGCCACATTCCGGTGCCTGTTCGGGTAAACAGAGGGAGAATTCCAATTGACCAAACTACCTAACAGCGGACGGGATTCTGTGATCCTGAGGCTGAGTGTTGACACTGTCGGAAACACCGTTGCATTTCCCGATGGTGTCAACATGGCCTCAGGATCAGCAATTCTGGCCCCTATAGGGGGGCAGCATGGCACTGGAGCGGCCCTCGCCGCTCTAGTTGCTGATCCCGGGGTCAACTGGACTCCGCGGTGTCCGCACGTGCGCAGTGGCTCCCTTCTCTGCGCCGGCCCTGACGCAACAGGGCTACAGGGGCCGGCGTGGTAGAAAGGAGGCCCCCAGCATGAGAGGCTGGCCCACTGATTGGTGGGCCCCGATCGCCGGTCAGACCATAACGGAGGCCCCCTCCAGGGTCAGACGTCCCCCTCCCCCTCCAGAGGCCGCCCCCGGACCCTTCCACACCGATGTCCCGCCGGCTGAGAGCAGGTTATAAAGGCGCCGGCGAGACTCGGGTTTTTTGCGACGGCAGCTCAGCCCATCCCAGCCTTCGCAAGAATCGGCGGGTGGCCACATAGAGCGGCCCCCGACCGGCGACAAGCCGACCACGCCAGCGCCAAATGGCGCCGATTCTCCGCTCTGTGGAGAATCATGTCCCGCCGTCGGGGCGACGTAGCGCACTTCGCGCTGATCGCGGCAATTCTCCGGCCTGGCCCCGGGCTGAGAGAATCCCGCCCAGCACGTCTTTCGGGACTTGTGGGAGGAAACCAGAGACACAGGGAGGTCTCCACACGGACAGTGACCTAAGATGGGAATCGAACCTGGGACCCTGGAGCTGTGAAGCAACACTGCTAAGACAGAAATAGAAATACCTTTATCCCTCAGAGGGCCGCGAGTCTTTGGAATTCCCATCCTCCAAAGGCAGGGGAAGCAGAGACTTTGCATGTTTTCAATACACAGATAGGTAGATAGATGTTAGATAACCCAAACCGGTGAAAGGTTATTGGGGGTAGGTGGAAAGTTACTGCCAGACCAGCCATGATCTTATTGAATGGCAGAGAAGGCTTAAAGGTCTAGTCGACCATTCCTGCTCCTAATTTGTTTCTTCTTATGTTCCCACACAAAATATCCAGTAGGTGCTTATGCAATGCTACTGCTGCTTGGGCCAGATGGAAGGAACCTTACAGTAACCTCCAGAGTGCAGAGGTCACCATTTGTCACGTTCTGCTATATCTCGCACCCCCTCACTTCATGACGTAGATAGCAACTGCTGAGGAGGAGGAGCAGTAAGAGGAGGAGGAGCAGGAGGGGAGTAGCAAGGGAGGAGACAATCAACCTATCCACTTTCTGGCTGCACTGACTGCAGTTGACTTATCTGACTGCAATGCCAGTGAAAACAACCCCCATTTCTCAGTCACCAAAAGTTGCACCCCACATCTTGCCTCTGTTCCAGTGTCAATTTGACCATAGTGCTTAAATAAAAGACACTAAATAAAACAACTTTATCAAACAAACTATCCAATCTTCTGCACAAAGGCCAACTCTTCACCCTTAG
Organism: Scyliorhinus canicula; assembly: GCF_902713615.1. Lineage (NCBI taxonomy): Eukaryota > Metazoa > Chordata > Chondrichthyes > Carcharhiniformes > Scyliorhinidae > Scyliorhinus > Scyliorhinus canicula. Next base: position 143,144,853 of record NC_052158.1, on the reverse strand, counting down.
TGCTTGTCTTCTGTCTGCCTGCCCTAGTGCTCCTACACAATACTACCTGACTGGCTGGAGCATGGCTGGTGGCGCTTGGCTGATTTTCACTGGTGAAGACTGCAGAGGGCCTTGCAAGGCAATCTCGAACAACTCTGGCCCTGGTAAGTCAGGCTTCAACCTCAGAGTGTTTGGCAGCAGTCTGGGGTGGCTAACGGACAGGCACTGGAAGAGTGGCAGTGGAGGGAGCATGAATGCTGACATCGCGAGAGAGGACAGCAGTTCTCCGTTTCACCGTGTCATTGTCACTCTCCTGCAACAAGGTCTCGGCGATCCTATGAATCTGTCAGAGGAAATATTGCTGGATCCTGTGAGACCTTGCAAATCCTTTCAAAGCCTTGCTTTCTGCGGCCATGGTGACAGCAGCTTGCATCACTTCCATCTGGACTTCCGCTGCAGCACTAAGACCTTGCCTGGCTTCTGCTTCAGCTGCATTGGAAGCTGAGATATTGGCCAACATTGAATCCACATGGGCGAGTATGAACTTGGCCACAACTTCCATATTGGATAAATATCGAAGACATCAAGCCCTTTTATTCCTCGTACTCCTTAACAGTGGCCGCAAGCTTTCCGGCAGTACTGGCAATGCACCAAGCATTTCTGTCTTCATACTCACCAGCCTTTTCATTTGTGCCACCCCTTTGAGATCCTCATTTGAGTCCTCTGCAGCAACTTGTGTGAATCCTTGCTGTCCCAGTGAGCTGACACCTGCCCGACCACTTGTGTCCAGTGTTTTACCACAGGCAGATCCCACCTCTTAGCTCCCCTCTCAAATACTTGTGGTGTCAGTGCATGAGCTGGTATCTATACACGTCAGCGGTAGTGACATTGTATCTTCATCATAAGTTTCTTCATCCTCTTCAATGGCCTGGCCAGGTTTCAGTTCTTGGGTATGTGAAAGGAGAAGGCTCCAGATTAGGGCTGAGGTGAGACCTAAATCATCTGCAGCTTGTAAATCGGAAATGACTGTGAGATGAGGGGGAAACTGGGTGCGAGAAGGAGGATTACATGCGAGCATGCAGTCATCCTTGATGAGGCCACAGCCTCAATTGTGGCCATTCTAGAGATGGTGAACACCATCTCCTTGGTGAGGTTAGGGCATTCCACCCTGTCTGTCCTCCGCTGCTTGTTCACCACCTTGTCCTGCGGGAGAGAGAGAAGGGCGCCAGTGGGTGTGGTGAAATTGGTCTGGGTTATGGCTGTCAGGGTTTAACAGTGGGTAGTGTACGGAAGCTGTGAGATGTGCGTCTCAGGCTTGCCGTAGAGGGATGAGGTGAAGCTATGAACGTGAGGAATGAGTTGTAATTGATTGTTAGTAGGTTAATGATGCGGGTGCGATACATTGAACTGTGTGTGAGGCTGGTGGTACAGTTGGTAAGATATGACAGTTCAAGATGAATTCACTGACCACTTGTGGCAGGTCACTGAAATTCCTCCAGTGCTACATCCAGGTCTTTGGGGCTGCACTGCTTGCATTGACTGCAAGGCATATCTGCTGCTATTGTCTTTTGAGAGCTTGCCAGGAAGGCCTCCTGTGGATAGAGCATGTTTCTCATCTTGCCCATCTTCTACCCCAAGGCCTGTACTCCTATTTCAATTAAACCAATAATTAATTAAACTAGATCAAAGGAATGAGGGGCAATTTAAAGTGGCAGCCCCTTAAAGGGACACTGCTTCAAACAAATCACAAATGAAACTTAAAATATTAAATCAAACCGTGATTAAGAGGGTCGAAACGGCACCCCAGTCCCCACAGTGCCCAGAGGGCATGGAAGGCCTTGATATTGCCGGAAGACACTGCGCGCTCCCTCTCTAGTTTTACCTGGCTGCGAACATAGTCATGAGAGAGGGGCAGGCAGTCAGGTTGGATGACTCCCTTGGTTGCACACTGCCTTGGTCAGGTCCAGGATCAGGTTCACAAGGGGGTCTTCCAATTAACCCACCCCTCTCTACACTGAATACATGTAGATCAGGAGCTTGGGTATTGGCCTCGACTGTTGCACGTGTTAATGTTCTGCCAATTATATTAAGGATTGTTAATATCATATTGTTAATATCATATTAATTGCACTGTTAGGGTTAAAAGAAACAGGTAGAATTATAGAATCTCTGCAGCATAGAAGGAGGCCGTTTGGTCCATCGAGTTTGCACCAGCCCTTGGAAACAGTATCCAACCTAGGCCCATGCCCGGACCCTATCTCCGTAACTCAGTAACCCCACCTAACCTTTTGGATGTGGAGATGCCGGCGTTGGACTGGAGTGAGCACAGTAAGAAGTCTTACAACACCAGGTTAAAGTCCAACATGTTTGTTTCAAACACTAGCTTTCGGAGCACTGCTCCTTCCTCAGGTGAATAAGGAAGAAGCAGTGCTCTGAAAGCTAGTGTTTGAAATGAACATGTTGGACTTTAACCTGGTGATGGAAGACTTCTTACTGTGCTAACCTTTTGGACACTAAGGGGCAATTTATCATGGCCAATCCACCTAACCTGCATATGTTTGGACTGTGGAAGGAAAGGACACCCATGCAGGCACGAGGAGAAAGTGCAAACTTCACACCGTCACCCAAGGCTAGAATTGAGCCCGGGTTCCTGACCCTGTAAGGTAGCAGTGCTAACCACTGTGCCACCGCATCGCCCTAAGGTGTTGTGTTAATTGTTTTTGAGCATATATAAACAAGGAATGGTTGGGACAGTGGGGTAGTGGGAGAACAGTGAGACTGAACAATCGATAAGCTCTCTCTCAATGAAGAAAAGCTCAGTGCCTTGGTTCTGACTTCACCAATTGGCTTGGATGCCATTACCACTGAGAACCTAGGTACATGCTCTCTACTTGTTGCACCATTAGTCAGTCTTCTTGCAGGTTGATTTCTCTTCTCCAGCCACTTCCAACATCTACTGTAGCCAAAGACACTCTTTAAGGAGGATAGGATGTCTTTCAGTAGTGTGGGCCAGCCTTAAGTTATGCTGAAACTCGCATGAACATGGATCTCCTGATGAGTCGGCAGCCTCTCAGAGGTACAGTTAGTATGCAGCTATCATGAAAATGCGCAGACAACACACTAACTTTGTGCTTCTTTCACGAGAAGAAATTGCGTGAGTTAATCTTGTATTGTAATACCCATATCTATTTTGGAACCTTATCCAATTTTTATCCCAAGAACTCAGTTTCATTTGCACTTACAATGCATTTCTTGGTCACCTCTTGAAACCCCAAGTTATATTACCCATGTGTTTCTGAAAGTTATTTATGTAAATCGTTTTGAGACATGTTGATTGCCCTCTAACAAGGACATGATTTTCAACAGCTCAACATGCAACCTGTTCCAGCGCAAATAAAGCCAGTCATGAATGTGTCCAATGGGTATCATTGTGGGAATCAACTTCATTGTTGTTGTCATATTGTATTACAACTCCAAGTTGTATTCCGGCCTGAGTGATGGAGCGTGCAGAACAACTTTATTTACCGACCAACGTGCCGTGTGTTTTTCACAACGGAGGTGGCCTGCCAGCGGGATTTACCGACACTACCGTTGTCAACAGGATTTCCCGATGACTGCACCCTTCGTGCGGCGGGAATATCCCACCAGCGTGACAGTGGTAATTGCGCCATTGTTTTTTTAATTTTTCCCAATTAGGGGCAATTTAGCGTGGCCAATCCACCTATCCTGAACAGCTTTGGGTTGTGGGGGGTGGAGACTTACGCAGGCACGGGGAGAATGTGAAAACTCCACACGGACAGGGACCGGGGCCGGGATCAACCCGGGTCCTCGGCGCCCTGAGGCAGCACTGCGATCGCGCCCGATTTTATTGATATTCTTTTCTCTAGTTTATGAGAATTTGTCTAAAGAAACCAAAGGAAAAGGCACATGCATTACAATATGTCCCTTTAAAAAAATTATTACATTCCCATATAAGATTGCCGAAGAATTGTATTCCCATTGTTCGGACTATAGCAGACGTTTTGGCTCTGATGACATTTTCAAAACATCAGTTCACACAAACGTTTCCTCCTGACTCTTCAAAGAAAATTCCACTGGTTTTTACCTCATTATTAGGAGGCATTCCTGGCGCACTCTGCTACGTGTGCTGTGTTCTAAATAACTTGCTTCAATTCTAAACTGTTTCATCTTGGCATCCCACTGTCCCATAAGCACGGAAAGGCAATTTCAGCATGCAGACACATTACTGAAGCTGGATTTTAAGAGTTTTTTCAATGCACCCATGGAAGCAAAGCTCACCGAGGAATTAAGTGTATTGCCCTAGGTTGGCATCTCTTGTCATAACAATGGCACAGGCTTTGCATTATTACTGTCTGGATAAGAGACTTCTGTGAGTTCTTAAACGTAGATTTGGAGAGCCACAAAGCCAGGAGCGATGCATTACCCGTGCCTCTCAAAAGTCATATGAGTCACAGATGAATCTCATTCAGTTGCAGAGATTTCACATATCTTGGGAACAATTGCGTGCACAGATATATCCCTGTAGGCACCTTCGAGCAAGAAACCGTTTTCTGGAATTGGAAATGGTTAATTAGATGAATATGCAGGTGGTGTGTGATACAAGTGTAAGATTATGAAAGCCTGGCTGCCAAATTTCAGGCTTTTGTTGTGACCTCATATCTTTTTGGTTGCCAGGACAATCTGAGAACTTCAGAAATTTACTGGAGGTGCTGGGGAAGTAATGCCTTTCGAACATTTTCAAAGAGTGGCCATTTGTTACGTTTTAAATGCCTTCTGAATGAACGTTTCTGCTGATCAAGTTTGAGCGATGTTGAAGCTGGACGTTGATTTTTATTCTCTTGGCACCAGCATCTTTTGACATTGAGCAATTACAGGCCTCATCAGGAAAGGGCAGAGGGCAATGTGAGTATCTCTTCACTGCACCAATGATGTGCCTTCATTTCAAACTTCATGATATTATCTCATTGTGCACCAGCATTGACATCTTACAGTGCACCAGTCAGACACTTGCATTTCCTACCCAAACTGGCTGGAGTGAGGATGCCAATTTTGCCGTTGATTAGTCAACATTTCCATTATTGTTGTGCTACCAAGGTGGTTTGAGGTGAGACTGATGGACTTTGCTTCTTTATTGTCGAGAAATTCCTATGTTCTTGTGTACTGCAAGTTGGGCAGTGCAGTTGACCAGTTAATGCTGCTTCACCCCATTCCACTTTACAGCTCTTTACAGATATCAATCGGAGGAAATCTTCATCAAATCAGACTGGGCAGGGTCCAGACATTTCAGAAGTGCTGTGACTCTGAAACGAGCTTGTGGCAACATATTTTCATCTTCTGAAGGGCAACTAAGGATGGGCAATAAATGCTGGCCTAACCAGCGACGTCCAAATCCTGTAAATGAATTTTTTTTAAAATCTGTGCCGTCGTTAATGTGACATTATACAAATGTACAGCATGTGAAGAGTTAATGATATGTTAAAACTAGCCACTAGAGGGAGCTAAGGGACGGTACTATAAATTGGACTGGATTTCTGGGAGAGTGAGCTGGAAAGGATAAATGAGAGTAGACCGGAGTACAGTGCTTTGTAGAACAAGTAAGATAGATTATAATTGTAGTTAGAATATAGAGAGAGTGTTAGTGAGTGTAGTTTAATAATATTTATT